>NC_046316.1:72963648-73287992 GCF_009819535.1 Lacerta agilis | reverse complement strand
CACTGTTGTATCTTGGAAACTTCATATAAGAGAGAAGAATGGGGTAGAGAGTTCATATTGCAAGAACCTTTGTTCTTGTGGCTAGCTCTCAGGAAACGTTGAGGTTAGCTCTCAGGAAAGCAGCAGTGGAAATCTCAAAAGATCCAGGCCACAGAGGTTTGGGCAAAGAGAAAGAAACATGCAAAGCAAGACCACACATCCAAAGAAAAACCTCTGAGGTTTGTCCTTCTCTATCCATCCATATGTAAAAAAATATTATACCGTAGAAAGGATGTAACAATGCAGACCCCCATTTTCATAACGTTTTCCAAAGCCTGGCTTCTGTCCCTTCCCATCCCTGGCCAGCAATTTACCAGCTTCTGAAGGTTATTGAACAGGCCCCCAAAGTGTTCTGTAACCACTGTGTGGCCACAAGGCAAACTGATTTCATATTGGACCTTACTGCATGTTCATTCCTCTGGGGTGAGCTTGGTGTTGGGGAAAGAAAGGCTGTTTCCCAGGAGTGTGGGCTGGCGAAACTATGCAAACAAGTTTCAGTTCCGAGTGATTTGCAGTGCAGATATGCTCTTTGGGCTGATGCCAAACAACATCGTTCATAGTTCCTCCCGTGTTTTTGAAACTTACAAAAAAGTGAACGTATCCCTCCCCTTTGGGTGCCCCATTGCTGCCAGCTTGCCGGAAGGGAACAATAGGGTGGGGTTAACGAATCTCCACACACCCAGCAACTAAAATAGGCACATCATAATGCCCTCCCTAACAGAGCAACACAGAGGTTTCCCATGATCTTTATAAAGCTATACAAGGGACAGCTTGTATGTGACAGAAGATGGAAGCAGCTGGGATGCAGGCAGGAGGACTATTTGTGCTTTGAGGATGCTCTCACAGAGATGGACCCCACCCCCCAAAAAACCCATCCAGATATTGTAATTAAATCTTTGTTGCGCCATGCATTTTCACTTGAAGCAAAACTACAGTGGGCTCTAGAGCTGATGTGCCATCTATATCCTCTCCTTGCAATTTACAAACAAAAAACAAACTTAAGACTGCTAGATATGTATAATATTCAGCAGTACTGCATTCAACAGTAAGAGTAATGAAACTTCTAAATTGCTTCCAAGGTGAATGCTGATTCCCCCCCCCCCATCATCATAAATACCCCCAGGACAAGCTTTCCAGATGGATACCATTTACACACATAGTAGCATTTCATCCCTGTGGATTACCTTAACTAGTGAAGAAAGCTGTAATGAAATGTCATATGAAGTTCTGGAAAAGTTCAAGCGGGATTTACAGTAAGTAGTGAAGAACAAGTTGTGACCAAATCAAGTACTTAATGTTATGCTGCAGTGAGTATGTCAGAGCTTCAAATTAGATCTGCAGCTCTCCGAAGTGGATTAAAAAAAATGTTTCAGCAATCAGTTTGGATACTCTATTGAATCCTAAATTTAGGATTTATTTCAGCAAAACCTTCCTTAGAATTGACTCCCAGGATTTATAGTGAGCCAAACCTTTGACCAGATTGAAAAGCAATATTCTCGGGTTCTCTATTCCAAATATGTTTCTTATGAATGTGACACGCTTTTCACACTCTTTTCGTCCCAAGAAATTCAGTATGTTCACCTGCTTTCATAATATAATAAAAGGCCAATACAGATGCTTTAAAATTGCTCCCTATGGTAACTGTTCCCTGTAGCAGTGTGGATCTGGCAATTTTCTGTGCACAGCAAAAACTGCATGCATGCAAACATACCGTTGCATGCCACCCCAGTCTCTGAGCGGTGCAAGATTCAAGGGGTTCCAGGCACTTACCCAGGGTTTGCATTTCCTTTGGAATGCGGGACATCAGAGACTGTTGTGTCTTTATGATATACGGTTATTTACACATCTACGACCTGAGCCTATGTTGGAGGGGTTCACAGCCTCAACACATTAATGAGGTCTTGTTTCTCCCATAGCAACAGCCTTGGATTCCAACAGAAATCAGGTACAACTCTGTCTTCCAGCTGCCCAGTCTGCAGCCTGCCAGCTTTTAGCTTGCACACACAACTGCCAGTGCTGGCCTTTGTCTTTCTAAGTGCCAGCGAGTTGAGGGAAGTGGGGGACGGGGGACGGGGGACCATTTGCCAACTGACAAGGAGCCATTTTCTTTGTTACCTTAATGGTCTGTACTTAGAGGGCCATTACCTCACTGGGAAAATAGCCTGGCTATTCCAGGTATTGAACCTGTGCTGGAACTAAGAATTAGAAGGAACTCATAGACATACAGCCTAACACACACACACACACACACACACACACTCATAACAATATACTACCACAATCATGGCCGCTTATTCATGCACATAAGCACTGGGACCGGATTTCTTGTGTTTCATCTGGAGAAACAGGAAGAGAAATACAGCATATTTTAGTGAGAACCTTTGCCTCATCATTTTAAATAAACTGGAAGGGTCTGCCCCCCCCCCCAATATGTGATGTACAGGGCCGGTTCTACCATTAGGCAGAGTGAGGCAGATGCTTCATGTTGGGAGGCGAAAGGAACAACATTGGTGAGGTGTTGGAGGACAGAGCTTTGTGTGAGATACATCCTGTCCTGCACCTCCTAAGCTAGCTGGCTGCCCTCAGATGCATCGGAAGAAGCTGTCCAGCACTGGAAGTAAGATTCAGGAACTACCAGTCTTGTTAGCTTTCGTACAAAGGATGTGAAGTTATCTTTTCCAGGGTCAGCCCTAAGCAAAATCCATTGGGGAAAGGGATATGGCAGGTTATTTTGCTGCACTTCAAAAGGTGAAGCTCTCTCTACTTTTTCTATATGGAAGGCTGAGAAGGCTGGTCGCCGAAGAATTGATGCTTTTGAATTATGGTGCTGGAGGAGACTCTTGAGAGTCCCATGGACTGCAAGAAGATCAAACCTATCCATTCTCAAGGAAATCAGCCCTGAGTGCTCACTAGAAGGACAGATCCTGAAGTTGAGGCTCCAGTACTTTGGCCACCTCATGAGAAGAGACGACTCCCTAGAAAAGACCCTGATGTTGGGAAAGATGGAGGGCACAAGGAGAAGGGGACGACAGAGGATGAGATGGTTGGACAGTGTTCTCGAAGCTACTAACATGAGTTTGGCCAAACTGCGAGAGGCAGTGAAGGATAGGCGTGCCTGGCGTGCTCTGGTCCATGGGGTCACGAAGAGTTGGACACGACTGAATGACTGAACAACAACAATGGTTCACACACCTGCAATCTAATGCCATGCAGTCCAGAAACACTTTTACTATCTCACCTGCTGGTTTGTGTAGACCAGGCCACATAAGTTTTCATTCTTATTTTGCTCCGATATACACTTACTTGAAACCTGCTGACTGTTCTGTTCTCCAAACTGGGCAGACTACCAGCGTTTTATGATTTCCACTGCTTCCATTTCCAATGATGGAGAAAGCAGGCATCGTATTTTGAGCTCTGGGGGATGTTAAAGGCATCACTGAGAGCAGGGTAGGCACACACTCCTTCTACAATGAACTATTCTTGAGCTATTACACTACATCATGGGACCAGGAAGGCTCTGGCTTTTCTTTATAGGATGTAAGGCAGTTATTAGCTAGCCTAACTTGGTTACCATGCTAAAAACACCATACACATGTAAGAAGGCATGCAGGTGAGGAACTGGCTGAGGGCAGACTGAAGTTGCTGGGGCAGTGCCCCATTTCCCCTATGTACCAGCCTCTGTTGTGCATAATATGAGCCAAGCCACTGAGGGAGGGGTGACTCAGCTTTGTCTCAGGCACTGAGTCCTGGAATGTACCTGTGACATTATTCCTGGTGAAGCAGCACCAAGGAAAATCTATATTGCATACACCCCCGCCTAGCTTTGAGCTTATATTACGCACATTGATGACAAAGGTCATGAAAAGAGGGGGGAGGCATTTAATTTTCCTTGCTTGCTTGCTTGAGCTAAGCAAGATAAGGCTGCCTCAACAGGTGTTACTTGCAAGAAAAAGACTGCCATGTCTGCATGAGAAGGGAATACTAGTTACCCTTTAGCATTGGAAGGAATAGGGCAGGCAATCAGCAGCATCTAGCAGAATGGATGAAAATAATTAAATGAGGAGACAGAGGTGGACCAGGGTGAAGAAAGGATGGGAAGAGGGAGCAGCAGCAGTGGCTGTGGAATGACCGAGGGATGCTGTTAATGTGGGGTGAAGGAGGGTCCTACCCCTCCCCTACACACTTTTGCAAAGTGGGCCTCCAGCAAAACTATTTGCTGGCCAGGGTCTTGACATGTATTTGGAGGTGAAATGTGCTTCTTGGCAGGCACTGAATTAAAAGCACATTCAAGTAATGCACCTGCTGACACTGACCTGGTGTACAGCTTGAAAATGGCTAGCCTGGTTTCTCTCGAAGAAATGCAGTGTAACTGTAGGCCCCTGTTGGTGAATTTCAAAGTGAAAAAGTAGCATTAAGTCTTCCTAGGATGGAGCAATCAATGCCATGTCACAGACTGAAGTAGCACCATTTTAGCATTCCGGACAGAGACAGAATTGCTCCTGGCAATGTTTAGGTTTAGGCCAGGCCTAGGCAAACTCGGCCCTCCAGATGTTTTGGGACTACAATTCCCATCATCCTTGACCACTGGTCCTGTTAGCTAGGGATCATGGGAGTTGTAACCCCAAAACATCTGTAGGGCCGAGTTTGCCTATGCCTGGTTTAGGCTGTCAGGCTATGCTGAGTCACAAAAAAATCAGGACGCCAGTAGGACTGCAAAACTAGATAGGACTTTAAGCACGTGATTCAAGCCTACACTTAGAATGGCCATATTGTTTATTAAAAGCAGCCCAGGGAGGGGCTGTGATCCAGACTGGGAATACAGCACAGGGGAGGGTACTAACCTTTCCAACCACATCATTTTTCTACTGACACCCAACCCCATACACAAGCTGCTATTTGTCGCCATATAATTAAAGCCATGTCAAGTTTGACTCTTGAGGATGGCTCCAGACTAGCTTTCAAAATGGCAGAGCTAGTCATTGGGGTACAGTGCTGGACTTCAGCTCCCATCTTCCCTGACACATTCCACACCATTGTTTGCTATTGGGCAAATATGCCATGCCAAACTCAGTGATTTTCTGTATTGTGGAATCCTTTGCCAATGCCATGCAACAATGTATGCAGACATGCATAATCTATCATGCTAGCTAGCCCCAAACAAGCAGCTTTAATCTGCAATCCTATATCCAATTACCTGAAAGTAGGCCTCATTAATCTCGTTGAGAGTTGCTTCTGAGTTCATATAGCATCATGCTGCTAGTGTGTTGCGCTTATCATTCATTAAACCATCTTAACTCTGATAGCATCCAAGTATTTAATCTTAATTGATTTGTGGACTGAACTGTCAATGACTTCCACAAACCATTCCAAAAGCCACTTTTAAATGCCACCTGGGATTATGTAAGTTTATAACATCAAAGGAATGCGATGCAGTACATCCTCCAGATCATAAGCATCTGCTACCCCTGTTATTGTTGACCCCATCCAATGTAGCTCTTAATGATCAGAACAGAATGGGACATTTGTGAGTTGTAGAAAAACTATGGGCATTTATTACTACCATTCTTTCTCAAGTCAGTTTGATCTGCTCATAATTTCAGAAGGGCTCCTGCCCTTTTGCTTGGATCAGTTTGAAATAATAAACCTTTCAAGTTCGCTAACTTCCCTAATACAAGACAGATTGTGGTCAACAGGGTGGCAGTTTCATGGAAACCCAGGCCTGCAGGTGATGTGCTTATTGTGCCCTGGTCTCAGTTCAGTTTGTTGTTTTCCTGACTCCATGTGGAGTTGTGCAACTACCTATCCCAACAGCAATAGCTGTTTTCAATTGCCACATACTGAAAAAGCCAGGGTGGCTTGCAGAACAACGTGGAGCCGTGATGACTTTCATGCTGTTACGGATGAGCAGCAAGGGTTGCATTTTGAATGCTTCAGATGTTTTGTGGGAAGCAGGAGGGTTGCATGATGAGGTGCTTGGAGGAAGCCACACAAGCAGAAAACCACCATAGTATTTCCAATCTAATGAACAAACCAGACAGAAACTCAGTAAGCTTCTTGAAATAGAACCAATTTTTTAAAAACAACATGTTGAACTGATGAGTTTAGTGAATGTCTTTCAGTGGACAATGTATGTGCCTCATACCTTACCTGTGAATTCATTCATAGATCACAGAGAACAACATTGCAAATGGAAATGGAAACCAAACTGAACAGCCCTGAGAACTTGTGATGAAGGGTGGTAAATAAATTTTAATTTTAAAGAAGAAGAAGAAGAAGAAGAAGAAGAAGAAGAAGAAGAAGAAGAAGAAGAAGAAGAAGAAGAAGAAGAAGAAGACGTAGTAGTAGTTTTGTTGGTGATATGAAAAATTACTTTGGGTCCACATGCTACAGAATGCATGTGTGTTTATCCCACCTTTTCTCCAAGATGCTCAAGATGGCATGCTAAGTGTGTTTCCTCTTTACTCTCACAACAACCCTTGGGGGTAGGTTTGAACAAAACATAGTAACTGGCTAAAATCACCTGGTAAGTTAGGGATGGGGGACCTGAAGCCTGGGGCCAAATGTGTCCCTCTCTATCTGTGCCTTGAACTCTACACAGCCCATACCCGTTCCCCAGCCACATTCCTCACCAGCCTTGCTTTGTACCCTCCCTGAGTGTTTTTGGCCTGGCTGGAATGTGTACTTACACTCTGGTAATGCTTCCTGCTTGCCTGGATGAGGATAGAGTGAGTGTATAGGAGCTAACCTGCAGTACATAGGTAAATTCACATTGCTCTGCCCACTTTCACATCTGTCCTCACCCACCACTGACACATGGCACCCGGAAGGCTTCCCAAAAGGGGATATGGCCCTCAGGCTGGAAAGCAAATTTACTTATGATTGTGAATCAATAGCCATTTGAACCCAAGTCTCCTCAACTTATTTCCAACCCTCTACAGTGTCTTTCAAACTTGGGTCTCCAGCTGTTGTTGGACTACAACTCCCACCATCCCTAGCTAACAGGACGATCATCAGAGATGATGGGTGTTGTAGTCCAACAACAGTTTGAGGAAACACTGCCCTAGCCATTGGACCATGCTGGCTCTCAAAGCAGCTTTGTCTATTCTGGGGCACAAGAGTTTTTGAGTGCTGCTTTTGTGATATCAACAGGCAGAAGGGCTATATTTCAGAAGAGCAGCTTTGCTAGACCCAGTTGATGAGGCAGTTAAGAATAAAAGAGCATAAGAGTAAGTCTTCTGTGCCACCAGTGGACAACCAGATGCCTATGGAAAGCCCACAAGCAGGACATGTTCTTGTTCATGTTCTTCAGCAACTGCTATATAGAGGCACACCATCTCTGATCAGAGTAGCTATTTGCCCTATGCAAAAAGACTCTCTAGTCCAAGCCCAGCTTAAAGGTAAAGAACCATAAGAAGAGCAAATAGTTACCTGACAGAGATCTAGATCTAGAGATGTCTATTATCTAAAGTGCCTATTAGGACTGTTTTATAAGGACAGGCCTCTATTTGAATGTGTCCTTTGTTTGAAGAGCTATCCAACCCAAGTCAATTTCAAAGAACAGTAAGGAAGGGTGAGCAACAGCCTTGTAGCTGTCCTTCAACCATTAGAACCTGGATAGCAGATTACACAGACAGAGGTCACCTGAGAATCCTCCTCATTATGGATATTTCTATTTAACTAATAGCATTTCTTTCTAGATCTGCATCTATGCAATAAATTAACACATTACAGCAAATCTAAACGTTATCCAATCAGAGATCTCATGAAAATCCATGTCCACTGTTACCTTCAGTCTGGGTGATGTTCTTCCTCTGCTTTGGCGGTACCCACATAAGTGGTCCTACTGCTCAGGGGTGAAATGGTAAGGTGCCATCTCTTCAATCCCCAAAGCCTCACCAGTGGTGGTGATGGTGGTGGCTTCTGATGAGATCTTGCCAGAAGCCACAGCTGCATGGCCCTGGTGGCAGGGGCAGGCAGGGTGCCCGCAGAGATGCCACCCTACAGGATTCCACCTGAAGTGGGTCATGAGTGAGCCAGTCTTCCTACCGCTGATACTAGAGGGTATTCCCCCCCACCATTGGCAATGCAGTAACGATAAGGAACACCTGCTGGCTTGATCACACAGCTGTAAAAAAGGTACAGAGCTTCATGCCACATAAAAAAACAGTACAGCCCATTTGGGAGATGATCAGTTTTCAGGAGTACCACAGTGATGTAATGTGGTTTCCTTGCCATGTGTTGGCTTTCCTTTTACCAAAATGTGTGAACAAGTTATTGAGCCACCACAATAGCTTCCTCCACTCATAAAAGACCATCTGCCTTTATCAGCCCATCTGCAAGATATTAGCAGCACGGACAAATTAGCACGACAAGGAAGATCATCTCTGGCAATCTCTGTTTTCCTTTTATCAGTTAAATTCTTTAAACCGACCGGCTAGTACAAACTAGCTGGACTTTTGTGAAAACAGACGTACGTACAAATATATATAGCCATAATTTAAACAAAAACAATGAAATGGAAAATTGGGTTTTCTGATGATCTTTTTAAAACCCCAAATCGTATACGTACAATATTCTAACAGTTTGTACTAAGTGGAAACTAAGTTCATGAAAAATTGCATTGGTTCTGGGTGAGACTTTGTGTATGTGTGTTTCTGTTCCGCACTGTATGAAATGTCAACTGGTTTCTCCCCCGCAAAAAAGTTGGTTTTCGTTTTGGCCTGAAAAGGGGGAAAGTTTGCTGGCTTTTGTTACCCAGCAAGTTTATTTTAAAGATAATCTCGTAAAACCTAGGTCAAACGTACACACATCTATTTCTATAAAGCACAGTTTTCCAAACTGTGCGTCATGACACATTTGTGTGTCAGCTGCAGTGTGTTGGTGTGTCACACGAACGCTCCCCGGGGCTGGAAAGGGGTTAGTTT
Source organism: Lacerta agilis (assembly GCF_009819535.1). NCBI lineage: Eukaryota > Metazoa > Chordata > Lepidosauria > Squamata > Lacertidae > Lacerta > Lacerta agilis. The sequence continues at coordinate 73,279,029 of NC_046316.1, read as the reverse complement.
AACCTCTGGTTTGCTAGTGAAACTGAATTAGTGTGTCGCAAAATGATGCATGTCTAAAAAGTGTGTCACCAACATGAGAAGTTTGGAAAGCTCTGCTATAAAGTATTATGCTTATCAGCAAATGCATTCGGAAACAAATTAACCCCTTGACAGCCATGATCTTGTTTAAATTACCCAAGTTCCTCAAGCTAAAATGTTTCATGAAAGGAATAGGGAAGTGGGATACTAAGAAGCTGGAAGGCCCTTTGTTCTCTCTGTGTGTCTGGAAAGAGACCAGCACTAAGAAATCCAGAGGTTATGCAAGGTCCCCTGCTAGACGTGGCAGGGGAACAAAAATGGATCTAAAGGGCAGAGAGTGCTGAAAACAAGTAAAAGAAATGAGGCAGACATGCCTTGTTATAATACATTTTAACAGAAGACGCTTTATGAGGAGTGCAGTTGTTAAATGAAACCAAGTACATGGGAAATTGCACTGGTTCAAACATTACATCAGGCAACTCAATTGTTCTAATATAGCTTACACCAGGAATGAGAAACCCTTTTCACCCTGAGGGCCACATTTCCTCCAATGCAAACTTCCAGTGGCTGCTTGCCACGGGAGGGGGGGGTGCAGCACAGAGGCAACTATTAGCTTTTTACAATAGCCCTACCATTATGCAACATCACACTGCCCTGAAGCCGCATTTTACACCACAGTGACACCTGCACCCATATACAAGAACTGCACATTAAAATCTTTCATGCTATGTTCAACACAAAAGCAGTTTCAGTGAAGGAAGCTTGTAACAGGCAAAGTGTTTTCCATTGGCATACTGGTGCACAGGATTAAGTGGTCCTGAGTATGCACCATTAAGAGTAGAAACAGTGCTCTATAGCATGGGTAGGCAAACTAAGGCCCAGGGGCCAGATCCAGCCCAATCGCCTTCTAAATCCAGCCCGTGGACGGTTCAGGAATCAGCGTGTTTTTACATGAATGGAATGTGTCCTTTTATTTAAAATGCATCTCTGGGTTATTTGTGGGGCCTGCCTGGTGTTTTTACATGAGTAGAATGTGTGCTTTTACTTAAAATGCATCTCTGGATTATTTGTGGGGCACAGGAATTCGTTCATTACACCCCCCAAAAAATTTTTAGTCTGGCTCCCCACAAGGTCTGAGGGACAGTGGACTGGCCACCTGCTGAAAAAGTTTGCTGACCCCTGCTCTACAGAATCAGCATCCTCCTAGTTACCTATTCTCTTTCCAGCAATAGCTAGCCCCATGATTCCAGAGAATCTCCAAGCAGATCATGTAAGCCTCCCAGCTTCTTTCTTCTTTGGCGATCACTCGTAGCTGAGTAACATTGTCTTCCATAAACATGGTTTTAACAGTGAGTCCATAAGTGACTGTGTAGGCCAATTCTGGATCCACATGTCCTTCCACAGTGGGGACATAGGTTTCCAGGCAGGAGTTGACCATGGTGAGGTTTGCCAAATGTGCCTTCCTCTTAGCTCGTTTCTCCTTTTCGCCCTGAGTTCGTGCTTCTTCAAAGTCTTGCCTTGGTAAAGGCTGGTCTCCAACTGAAGCGCTTGCAGGCAAGTGTTTCCCAGTTATCAGTGCTTATACCACTTTTTAAAGATTTGCCTTGAGAGCGTCTTTGCTTCTTCCAGTACACTGATATTAGTTCGCCTGTCTTCCCAAGTGATGTGTAAATTTTTCCGGAGACACCATTGATAGAATCTTTTGAGGAGTTGGAGATGGCGTTTATAAGTGACCCATGTTTCACTAGCATACGGTAAATTTTGTAGTACAGTATCTTTGTACTGTAAACAAGCATTTTGGTTTCCCTGAGAATGTCCTCAAACACTCTGTGCTTCAATTGGGAGAGTGCTGCGCTCACAGAGTCGCAGAGCTCAAGCAATGCTGCATTTCAGCATCAATGTCAGCCCTTATAGAAAGATAACTGCCCAGGTAGGGAAAGTGATGGACATTTTCCAAAGTTACACCATTAAGTTGGATTTGTGGTGCTGTGGAGGAGTTGTTTTGTGCTTGTTGGTGCAGCACTTTGGTTTTTTTTTAAAAAAATTGAGCAATAAGTCAAGTTTTCCATAAGCTTCTGTGAATATATTTAGGATGGTTTGGAGGTCATCCTCTGAGTGTGCACACACTACATTGTCATCAGCATAGTTATGGTAACTGTAACCCCCCCAGCAGCTGGTATTCAGCAGCATTCTGCCATTAAACATGGAGGTTCTACTTAGCTATCATGGCTGTTGATGAATTTGTCTAACCCACATTGTCTGAAGAAATACTTTCTATTGCCTGTCCCAAATCTACTGTCAATTAGTTTTCTTAGGGGGCCCTGATCACAGGGAAGCAGGGAATTATAGGAAATGAATAAATAAATTTGGCAAATGAGTATTTAGTATTCTTTGGATATAATTGCCCCAACCTGCTATTGCTTCCCAATATTTTATTTCTGAAAGTTTACTGTTCTTTGGAGAATGTGGTATGTATAATCCGATCACACTTAATGAGCTTTAACCCAATGGTAAGTTGATTCTCACATTCTCCCTCTGCACAACGTCTGTTCAATAAATAGCAACACCTAGGGCAAATTTATTCATGTGTGTGTGTGTATGTTTAACATGGGACTATCCAGACAATTTTCCAAAGAACCTATCAACTTGGATCAGCATGGGCTCAACGCTTTCACAATGTCAGCACATTTTTCAACCAACTTTTTCTTTCTTTCTTTCCAAAAGGAGTCAGAAACAAGAACTGGATTGCACATTCTGCCATCGAAGCCAGGAAAACAATCTCTGTCTCCGGAAATGAGTTAACGTATCAGTAATGTCATTCAGCCCTCTTGGCTTGTGCGTCTAGTCCTGAAATAAATTCTGCTTAATCAGCTACAGCTGAAAACGCAACACAGACCCATTACTGTGCTTAGCTGTGCCAGGTGCCTCTAAGTAACACCAGTATAACCTGGGGATCTTCGCATGCCGTGCGATTGGTCTAACAAGAGCAGCCTAGATCCTATCTGGAAACGTGCGGCCCTTGATGTCTCTAAGGCAAATGAATGAAGGAATCAGATCTTTAAAAGTGTGCGATTATTCTGAAGAGGGGGTGGGGAAAGGAAATGAGATGGGGACCGTGTGGCTGTTCCAGGGGTGCTTCCGCCACACTAAGCATTTAGGGTAGAATTGCCACAACTGGTAGTAGCAGCTGGTGTGGTGAGGCAGAACAGCCTCTCCGCACCATTGTTGCCTGCAGCTTACCTGGATGATACTAGATGATACCTGGTTTCACATGCCTTTCTGCCCCATGCCAGTACCATCCAGGTAAGCTGCAGTGATGCTGGTGATGGAGGGCAGCTGCACCCCACCACATCAGCCACTGTGGCTAATTATTTGTTCACTCACATTTTATAGTGATCTACCGGTAGATAACTGGACGTTTGCGGTAGATCACTGGTAGATCATTGGGTCCCCCAAAGAAGCTCAACAACTGTGGCCCCCCTAAAAAAGCACATCATTATACCTCCTCCCTGGAAAAACTCAACAACTTTGACCCAAACCCCCCCAAAACGGGCCCTCTTCATTCCTAAAAAAAGCTCAACAACTTTGACCTGAACCACAGAAAAGGGGGTAGATCACTGCCAGTTTTTAACTCAGTGAGTAGATCACAGTCTCTTGGGAGTTGGCCACCCCTGTTATAGGGTGTCCACACTCCAATCGCTATCGACATGTATTTTCTCTGTCTTCTCTCGACCACAAAAAGCCTGACTTCTTTTCATGAGGATGGAACAGCACAATCTTCGCCGGTGCAGAGGCCCTTAATGCCATTCCGACATCTTTTTTAAAGGTTTTGCTTTGACGTATTAGGAGAGTGGACCTATCACACCTCGGCACAGGTTCATTATAGCATTTGTTCTATGCATCATTTTGTGACCACAGTTTTGTTTAATCAGTCTTTTAGCTATTGCTAATACGCTTTTTGGATAGACCATCATTTCCATCGCTATTGAACATTTTTGAAAATAAAAATTAAAAACGAAACGAAACAGATGCAAAGGGTATTAACACATCAGGCTTCAGGCAGCTCGGTAATTATGCATACTGATAATCTTAGCATTTTCTCCTTTAGATTTCCTTTACAGGGCTTCAATATAAAGAGAAAAACTCACTCAAAAGGTCCATAATCTAGAGTACATCAGGAATGGAGGGCAGGCATTTTCCTTTACACTTCAGCAATCAATAAATGCTTTCTGTATTTTCTCAAATGAGCCCTTTATCTTTTGTTCCCTGGTTACCCTTAGTTTTTGTATTAATTTCGCTAGAGAAAATAGCTTTAAAATCTTAGGTCGAACTTTCAGATTATTAAAAAGATTTACAAGAAACCAGTCTCTCTCCCCCCACTTCCCTTTCTCTCTCTCTCTCTCTCTCTCTCTCTCTCTCTCTCTCTCTCTCTCTCTCTCTCTCCATATATATATATATATATATATAAGCAAGTGAAAACAGTGTTTACAATAGCAACACAATCCACTATCTTTACCGCAGCTAGTTGATTGGGCAAGAACTGGGACATTAGCATCTGCAGATACAAGTTTCAAACAAAATGCAAAGGGCTGTACAATCAACAAAACTGAAACATTAAATATAAACATTAACATTTAATAGGTCCCAAAATAATATGCTGACATCTGCATAATACCTAAATCAACTTTACTGCAGCGTTGCCTATGGTAATGTATTAACAGAATATGACCCATGGGACATTTGTAAAGCTTTATTGAACATTGACAGCATCAATGTAAATCTGGGTGAAGAAACGTGGAAGCTGTCGTTTTATATAAAGCTGGTTAATGTCTTTTCATTCAGATATATTTCCATAATTAGCACTGCTAAAATACAAAGAGATTACAGCTGATGGTATATATGGTATTTAATATATTTTCAAGTTTATTTGTTCTCCATCACTATATCCAAGGCAATATCATTTGTATGGCTGCTTTGCATTCGGCTGTAGGACGACATGCCTCATATGTTGCGAACAGAATTTGTAAAAAATTCTCAGTGATTTATACAGAATGGCAGACTTTTTGGTTTTTGGTTTTTGTTTTTTAAAAAAGGCTGCCATTCTATATACAGTAAATCACACCATGGTATCTGTATGCACCACTTTTTATCACGAAAGTCCATGTCTGCTTTCAAAGCAATAATTTATTCTTCTTAACTTGCTTTCTTTTTCCTGATATATGTTTCTATAGGCTTTCCTGACAGGAGAGAAATGGGAATTCAACAAATCTATCACGAAGTGTTTTGATAAGCTCTCTTGTTTTATGATTTTAAATTAAATTAAATTTTAAAAATATATTTATACAAAACAGTGTGCATATACGGGGTGAGTCTTTTAAAAGAGGCCCCGTGGATACACACACACACAATAAATTAACAGCACAAGGCTATCTATGCCTCCTTGAGTGCAATGAGGTTTACTCCCACAACTTTGTCCAGACCCCAGAATCTAGCTTTGACCAAGACATCAAGTCAGAGGTTGCAGAGTCACTGACTAAGGAGTCAGGCTAGGTTCCTGTACCTGAGTCCAGTGCTGGTGACCAGGGCAACACTCAACCCAAAGCTTATAAGGAACAGTCCACTAGCCCAGAGCCAGAATCCTCAATGTTGCCTTCCCCTGACTACATTCCAACCTATCTTACCAGCCCATACCAGCGATGGGTATAGGGGGGCACTAGGAGCTCCAGCCCCCTGAATATATTGAGGGGGCTGGCATCCCCTGCCACTGGGTGCCCTCCATGCACCCCAGTCCCACCCGGGAGTCAGGAGGGGGCTGGGACAAGCAAGAGCGAAAATCATATTCCGCACGTCCTGCCCCTGCTGGGCACATGCTGCCGGGAGGAGGCAGACCATGGAGCCTAGCGCTGCGCTGCACCTCCTCTTCCCCACTTGATGCCACAGCGGCAGGATGCGTCACATGACATCACGTGCTGAGCCCCTCCAATGTGGGGGGCAAGTCTGTCTAACACTGGAAGGAGTGCACCACACGGGATGCCAGAGAACGTTTATCTGTTGGCCAAAGTGTTGGCCCTCTAAGGACTGTAGTTCTCACAAAGGGGGTGAAGCCTTGGTGGGGTAGACAAGAAGCAGAGGCTCAAAAGGAGCACATTGTTCACTCCACAGTGCTGCTGTTTTGGCCTATAAGCAGAACTAGAGCAGAACATACCTCTAGCAGCTAGCCTAGATGGGGTCAGTCCAGGGTCTGAGTATATTCAGGATGCTAAACTGCGTGGGCAGGGGCTGCAACATGCAGGTCAGTGGCTCACCATTCAGAACAAGCCACACACAAATCCCAATGTTCCTAGTTTGAGTCACCGTGCAGCTTCTGCCAGAAAACCATGGGTGCAATTCTGTAACTTTACTTTCACTGCTGAGTACAAGTTCTAGTGAAATAGGAACACCAGGAACTGGCTCAGTGCTGCCTAAATTGAATGACAGCAGCTCTCTACAGTCTTTCGCTACCTGGAGATGCTGGGGGTTGAACCAGGGAGCTTCTACATGCAAAGTATCTCCTCTGCCAGTAAGCAATGGCTCTTCCCTTCCATATAATATGGAATGGTTCCTATAAAAGTCAAATGGAGGAGGATTGTCCTACCTGCTCATGAATGGCCCTTTGGATGCTGAACAATATTCTGTCAAGTGGTCCGTTGACTATCCTTCCTTATAAACCTCAAAATTCCTTGCACAGTAGGCCTACTCCTGCACTGCAGAAATGCATTTCCCCAATAATGATGCATCAGCACCTATTTTGCTGGTAATGATACACCATCCAACATGGGCATTCTTCCAAACATGTCACACCCCTATTGCTGCGGGGAGCATGACACTGCATGCCAACATGTGTACTACTGGGTGCTGTGTACTACTGTGTACTACTGAAAGTAGCTTGGCATATTAAAAACCTAGAGGAAGAAATTGCATTTTTTTTTTTGCAAAAAAAAAAATGACTCATACTCCACAAACGCCTCCAGGGATGGTGCTTCATCTTTCTGACTCTGACTGCGGTTCACGGGAGACAGTATCTTGGAGACAGCAATCAGAAATGTATTTGTATGTAATTAAACATGACAACCGCCTAGAATTGGGGGGCAGGAGCATTGCGTTGTCAAGGACAACCGCTTCTGTCATACAAATGAACAAGAAGGGATCACATTGCCAGAAATCCCACAGGCTGTCAATGGGCTCCAGACTGGCTGTGTTCCCACAGGCCCCATAGAGAGTTGAAACCTTAAGAGTCTGGTGCTCTTAGAAAGGCTGTAAAGGGTATGATTTAGTATCCAAGCACAACATTACTAATGGTATCCAAAACTCAATGCTAAAATTCAATTTATAAACCCTATAACTTCTTAAGAAAGAACATTTCTAGGAAATGTAATGGGGAGAATATTGCCTGGAGTTGAGAAAAGATGATTGTCTGTCATTAGCCCAACTTTGTTTACTGCCCAGTTGAGGGAAGTGAATGGTTCAGATGGGCATCTAAAAAAGCTGACAAAGAGATGAGTGGCCATTCATAGATGAGTGGCCATTCAGGGGTAGCCAATGTGGTGTCTTCCTATATCTCTGACTATTGGCCACAGCAGCTGGGACAGAAGGGAACTGATACTCAAACATCTGGGGAGGGCAAAATGTTGGACACCCTGATCTAAAGTCCTCTAATGGGAGAAATACAGAATAATGGCGATGATTCAAGCAATATATTTATGAAGGCTCTTTTCTAAGTGCTCAGACACTTATCCTTTACATTTTACAGCAATCCTGTATGGCAAACGCCATGTCCAAAGATCAACTCCAGCAAAAAAAAAAGGTAGTAGAAAGGTGTCTTGATTGCAGTCAGCTCTTGTTTTAGTCCTTCTGGCTTGGTACATATGCACCATAGTGGCCATGTGATGACTAGGTTTATCGCCACTGTTGGGAGGCAATATGCCTCTGAATACCAATTGCTGGGTGGAAACAATGCTGTTGCACTCACACCCTGGTTGCAGGTTTTCCATTGGCATCTGGTTGGCCGCCATGAGAGCAGGCTGCTGGACTTGATGGGTCTTAGGCCTGAACCAGCAGGGCATTTCTTATGCTCTTATGCCAACTGGTTGGGCTTTCCTAGCATGCTCAAGACAGTGTGTGTGTGTGTGTGTGTGTGAGAGAGAGAGAGAGAGAGAGAGAGAGAGAGAGTCTGTGTGTGTGTAAAGGAATTCATCTGTGAACAGGCTAACACCATTACAGTTCATCCGTGTGGGCTCAGTTCCTGTGCTCTTGCAATTTTAACCATGCCTCAAAATGTGTTGGCATTCCTTGAGCCTTTTACAATATTGATTTGTTTAATATATTGCTACTCCCAGGGCTCTTAACAGCTAAGATAAATACATTAACAATGCAGTAACATGCCATTTACAAATGAAATTTTTTTAAAAAAATCCAAGAATGGAATGGGAAAAACCCATAAAATTCCAGCAGCTTAATAAAACCCACAAACTCTACCACCTATTATTTAAAGAATGGGAAATTAAAAATAAAAGTTTTTGCCTACATAAGACATGCATAGATTGAGTGTCATGTGACCTGCCTTCATGTGATCACCAGCCACTTCACCCTTTGATATGGGGTAGAGAGTACGCAGAGAAGGGCCTCCAATGTTTTTTGCATGATGAAATACTATTCCACAGTGGGCTATTTGCTAGTGTTGTTCATTATAGACTGGACTTCTACTTTGGACTGTGATTTTCTCAGTTTGATACTACCCTCCGGTCCCATTTGCATTAAAAATGTCACTGCAAGTCAAATCCAGAGGCAAAGGTTCCCCACCATTGTTCTAAGCGCACAGAAATGTACCCACATGAATAGCACAATCCTATATATAGGCACTACTCAGAAGTAAGTCTCACTGAGTTCCATGGGGCTCACTCCCAGGAAAATGAGCACAATCAGGATTGCACCTTAAGGCACCATGAAACACACAGGTATCACACACTTCAGACACTGAGGTGCTTTTTCAACAGTGAGAACTTATTATTATATCTTTAACCAAAAGACAACAACACCTTGGCTTTTAAGTCTGTGTAGGGTAGGCTGTTGCAAGGTAAATGAAAGACATAAAATTCTTTTTTTGGTATAAAGATGCTTCAAATCCTGTCCTATGAGCTCAGTGTCTTCTTAACTCTGTACAAAGAAAAGGCTATAGTCCAGGTATGATATGAGTGGATATTTAATATTACCACCTTCCAGTTTTGGACTGCAAAAAGAATTAAAGCCAAATGTTAGCATCCACATAAATAAGATACACATATGTGGTATGCAAATCACAGACCATACTGAGAAACTATAAAAAGAGCAATTGTTTTCAGGAAAATGTGTATTTCCCCCACCCCTCTCCAGAATTTCAACTTGGTAGGTATTGCTGTATATATTGGGTTAGTTGGACCAGGTCCATGGAAATGTATTTTCCATATGAGACTTCATGGTTTAAAGAGCAGGGGGGTTACATTTATTGTGTTTTGACTGGAAGTGTATTCATGTATATGGCTTTCGAGAGGGATGGGGCTGCCCGTTGTTAAAAAAAAAATGAAGGGCTAGCTTGTGTGCTTGAATATATGCATACAGTGCAGTTTGATTAATGGGTAATCTGGACATAATTCCTTTTTGATTAATTTTAAAATTATAATAAATCTAACCTGATGACATGCTGGGAGAACCAGTAATTTGGTAAATGACCTCCCATACTTTGTCAATGCTGCAGCAATGGAAGGAATCTGATCTGAACTTTTTCTTTACAAAAAGTAATGGACTCCTCTAAAAATAAAGTGACAACAAATATTATAAATAATTGGTTGGCTCCAACAGAGCCCTTCTGTTTGTAGAAGGGCCTCTTGATCTGGTGGAAGTTCCAGGGAATTGAAAGGGGGTTTTTAATTTTAATTTTTGCAGATTCCCAAATACCCTGATATTCTCCCAAATCTGCTCCACATGTTTGGGGGGCTGTGGTGGGTTGCATCACCAGATGTCAGGGATTGGCTGGATGAGGAAGAATGGTGTGTGCTGCCCACCTAAGAGCCCCCCAGGGAAGGAGACTTAGACTCAGGACAGTGGTGGTGGGACACAGGGCATCCATCTGCGGGAGGGACAAGCTGGGAGATACTAGAAGCAGGAGTTTGGAGTGAACATGGGGGAGGGGGGCAGAAGCCATTCCAGGACAGGGCTGGGTGCCAAGAGTCTCAGTGCGAGTGCAGACTCTGACAGAGAAGAGGCAGAAACTGCTTCTACCGTACTGCTCAGCATTTGGACAGTCCAACTGTCTCTCCTCTTCCACTGACACCCAGAATGTGAAGAGTCCTGCACGTTGCTGAGACAGACAGGTCCAGTGGGGAAGCCCTTCCCCTTGCTGCAGTCTATGGCTGCTTGGGAGGAGTTGAGACTGAGGAGGCTAGAAAGGGAAGGAGGGGTTCCAGCAATGTCTTCAGCTAGGGGAGACTAGCCCAGGTGAACTCTGTTGTGTTTTTACTTTTGTGAATGAAAGCTAATTGCATTTCATGTCTCAAGTCCTTTTCCCTGACTTATGGATGCCCTGCAGTCTCCTGACATCCCCTTGACACCACCCCCATGCCATTCAAGAAGGAGAAGGAGAAGAGTTTGGATTTGATATCCAGTTTTATCACTACCCTAAGGAGTCTCAAAGCGGCTAACATTCTCCTTTCCCTTCCTCCCCCACAACAAACACTCTGTGAGGTGAGTGAGGCTGAGAGATTTCAGAGAAGTGTGACTAGCCCAAGGTCACCCAGCAGCTGCATGTGGAGGAGCGGGGGAATCAAACCCGGTTCACCAGATTATGAGTCTACTGCTCTTAACCACTACACCACACTGGTTCAAGGAGCCTCTGCTACCTGAAGTTCCTTGCATTTGTGGAAGAATTATTCCAATGATGGAAAGACACCCTTGGGTCCAAAACCCCAAAATTCCACAAACAAGCTCCAAAGCTGCCAACTTGTTATTCTCTTGTTTAGACGTCAGGACAATCATTCACCCTCTTGTCTGAGAGTCGTGACAAAACACGTTCAGCATTCTCACCGGCATGCCTGCCTTTCTAGATACAAATGGCCTTTGTGGATGATTACTCCATCTGGATTATCTTACACTGAGTAGACATCATTACTGCCTAGTCTCTCGGTTTGGCAACAGGCGTACATACTGGAGTGCCTCCTCTTAATAAAAAATACCCCCTTCGCATGGGAAAATGGCATATTTCTGGCTCATGTTTTCCCCTTTTAAGCCTGCCAAGCATCTAGCACCACCCCCAAAGTCTTCCCTCCTTCTCAAATTAAAGCATCCTCTTAGCCACATTTCTGGACAGGCTGAGGTGCATGGAGCTCGAGACAGGCAATGGCACTGTCAAAAATGAAGCCACAAACACCTCCTCTCTCAGCCAGTATTTCCAAGGCAAATTCAATTATTAATGTTCTGGGAACATTAAAAGGCCCAAACTTTTGGAAACTTGGTTGGGGAGGGGGAACTGTGAAGAAGAGTAATACTGTTCAGTTAAAATTCGTGGCAAGAAATTATGTGTTTTAATCACTTCAGTAGCTTATTTGCATGCATTCCACTAAGTTGATCCGTTAAAACAGGGGGAAATTATTTAAATTAGAGAGACAGAAATTTAGCAATCTCAGGTGCTAAATATAAAATTTCAGGTACTTCTCAGTTGCTTCCTGCACTCATGACCTGTTTTCAAGGAGAATAGAGGACAATTACTACTGAAATGTAACATTCTTAAGGGGTCTTGTGTTGCCGTAAGAATTACGCTGTGAATCTTGTAACAGAATGAAAGTAGCATTGGGTATACGACACTCCCCCCCCCCCCCAATTCCTTATTAACTATGCTGTTGCTTCTGTGTAGCGTTTCAGCTCTAACCGCAGCTCAAATAATTTATGGAGAATATAAAAAAGCGAAAACAAATAAATGGAACAGCATGTACATCCAGAAAGGCAGCGGAAACTTTGCATTCATTTGTCAAAGCTATGCAGAAAAGAAAAAGAATAAAGGGTTCTGTCGGAGCATACGCCACGCTGCCTAATCAAAGCTCTGCAGAAGTCAAAATAGTTTTAGAGATGGATAGTATTTGCAGAAGCTTCAGTTCTGGATGAAAAGGCACTGTTGATTGAAACTACATCTCCGATGGGGTATGCAGGTTTGGGAGCCTCCCATGCAATTTAGAAATTAACTGCCAACATTTTCTCCAAAATCTAACACATGCTTAGAAACGATCCCCGCTTGTAAGGCCTAATGCATGGAGGACTGTGTCTCTTGCCCCCGCCCACAATGCTGCATGCTGCACTGACTCCACCCCCAACATCCATTCCTTAAACCTTGGTATCTGCATCGGAGCATTTTGCTTGCAATCAGGTTAACACACCTATGTGTCCCATGCCATTTCAGACCAGTTGGTGCCAACTTGGTTCATGCTGCCAAGGTATAGGAAATGAGGTTCCCAGACCTCCAGAGCCAGAATACTGTGTGCTGGCTCTCCTTGTAAACTGTTGGGGGATTTTGGCAGAGAAAAGCAAGTTCTTTTCACCCGGAGAGGGTCAAGTAAACTGGACACCATCTCAAAGTCCCTGCTTAAGTGTTTTCCTGAGAACCCCAGAATGCCCTCCTGTCTGAGGGCTGTAGGTGATAGCAGGAAGATGGTGGTAGCAGCAATTAATGGACAGCTTGAGGTGTGACTGGCCTACTTCTCAAGGCAGTTTGTGCAAGGAAGGGCATAAGCAGGCTCTCCTAGCCACCCTTTCCTTTACACTGTTCGGAACATGGTTGCCAGGGGACAGAAGAAAGGTCATCTCAGGAGTGGCAGGCAGAGTCCAGCTTCCTCCTCTCCGGAAGAGGATTGCAGTTTGTGCACATTGCAGCCTTTGCTAGTCTCTTAGGCTCCCCACTAAGTCATTGAGCTGTGAACACATGTCAAGATTTCTAGAAAAAGCTGCAAAAGCTCTTCCGCAGTTCTGCGGCTCTAATTGGTCAGCCCTCAGGAAAGAGGTTTTGCACCAAAATGGACATCTGAAACATCTCAGCAGTCTACTGTTTCAGATGGTTTGTCCTTCAACCCAACCTTGAGGTTCTATAATATTCATAAACTTAGGAGAGGTGATTCATCTATTTATATCTGCCCTAAATGGCACCAAGCCTGAGATCTGAAAACAGCTAAGAAACCAGCAGTCTTGAGTAGTATTGATTTAAAGTTCTCATTTCAACTCTCCACATTTTCCAATCAATCTATTTTTCTTTTCTTACTTTTAGTTACACATGGTAGGTAGCCTGTGTGTAATTTACAGCCTCATTACCCATTTCATAATGTGCCTACTGGGAGCGTGCTCTGCAGAGAATTTCTCCTCTGCTGCCCGTCGCCGCCACCTCTAACAAAGTTGGCTTTGAATTTGCAATGACTTCTTGACATTCTTCTTCCATATGTACCTGTTTAGCTTAGCCAATAAAATATGTCGAGTTTTTATGCTTTTTCATGCAGCTGTCATTTTTTTAAAAAAACGCACACAACTTTAAAATAAAATATAGGTGAATGCATGCTTTTTGTTTCACCTTTAAGCTTAATATTGGAGTGAAAAGCTGCAAATGTATGGAAACAGTAAGACCTTGAAGATGTGTTGCTAAGATGCTGGGCCTTTGAAACGGGGGCTTCTGGTTCAATCTGTTGCACAGTAGTAGCAATACTTACCAATGGTGGAAGAGCATAACTGCAGGTCGAAGTTAACAGCAGGAACCAGGTGACACCAGAAGCAAACAGAGCTAACAGAATTCTATCTGATTCTCTACCTACTCAGAAGGAAGTCCCAGTGAGTTTAATGGGGATTACTCCTGCTGAACGACATGCTCTAGGTCAGCCTTTCCCCACTTTGGGCTCCCAAATATAGTTGGATTACACCTCCCATTATCCCTTATCCTTGGCCATGTTTGCTTGGGCTGATGGAAGTTGCAGTCCAATAACGTCTGGAAACCCAAGGCTGGGAAACTGCTCTAGGTCAACAGTCCTGACCACTGCTGTTTATTCGTTTACCACTTTGAAGGTGCATATTAAAACAGAGTTAAAAAGATAAGATGCAATAAAGAACCGACCAAGCATCAGTTAAAAGCCCTAAACGGCCTCGGTCCTGTATACCTGAAGGAGCGTCTCCATCCCCATCATTCAGCCCGGATACTGAGATCCAGTGTCGAGGGCCCTCTCGGTAGTGGCGCCCGCACTGTGGAACGCCCTCCCATCAGAGGTCAAAGAGATAGACAACTACCAGACATTTAGAGGACATCTGAAGGCAGCCCTGTTTAGGGAAGCTTTTAATGTGTGATATTTTAATGTATTTGATTTTTTTTTTTTTGGAAGCCACCCAGAGTGGCTGGGTACAAATAATAAATATTATTATTATTATTATTATTATTATTATTATTATTATTATTATTATTATTATTATTATATATCAGACATCAGTCAGTATAAGGGAAGTTTTTAATGGTTGACGTTTTACTGTGCTTTTGTTCGGAGCTGCCCAGTGTGGCTGGGGCAACCCAGACAGATGGGTGGAATAATAATAATAATAATAATAATAATAATAATAATAATGATGATGATGATGACAGCAAACTCACAATACTGTGTGTACAAGAATAAAACAAAGCTTTCCCATATAAAGGGATTAAGAAATGATCTTATGAACCCAACATCCTTTGAGCTTTGCTTATTATGCTGCTGCTGCTGCTGCTGCTGCTGCTGTTTTAATCTGAGCCAGGCAGGGCTGACCTGATTCACATTCAACGATCAACTGGACTGGTGGTTTGATCATACTTCAACAGCGGCTACAAGGCAGTGTCCTCCACCATCCCTGAGATCAGCAGGCTGGTTTAAGGATCACTAGACATGCCACACTGCACACACAGCTCTGTCCTCAAACATCCCATGGCCACTCCCTACCACTCAAGTTTGAAGTCCAAAGTGGTCACCTTTACCTAATGGCAGGACTGGCTCTTTAGCCAGGGATGAATGTTTCAGATCATCAGCAAGTATGCCACAACACTGGGACTAGGGAAGGAAGGATCTTTCCATTTAGGTCCTCTCAGTTTCTAATTTTTCCAATCACAAATTCAGTTCTCTAAATTTTGCAGCAACTTGCGGTATTTTTGATAAATAGGAAAACCTGAAAATTCGCCAGTATTTTACTGTGAATGAAGCATTTTCTCGCAAAGAGAAAACATACTGATGGAAGCAGGGGAGGCAGCAGCAGGAGAGATGCAATATAAGCCAACCAATATTTTATCATGCCATCAGAAGAAAAGGACAGGAAAAGCATGAAGCTAAGCAAAACAAAATGGAATTAGTATTGGGGTTTCTGCAAGAACTCCCTCCCATGATATATGCTGTGGGTTAAAAATTGCCATTAACATTCTGAAAACAAATTTCCCTTTCATGCTTAGTCCAATAGTTTTCTCCAATGAAGCTTTACAGCCTACTGTTATGGAAAAACAAAACAGACTTTTTAAAAAATTACTAACCTTTAATAAAAGCCATTCTTCCAGTAATTATATAAGAATCCCCCTTCTCTGCAAAGAACACTTACAACAATAACATTTGTCAGCTAATTTGTTTGCAGACACAGAGTAGAAATCTAAAAATTCTTGATTTTGTTATGGACACACAAACACACACTGGTTTTGGGTTTTTCCTTTGAAAGGCACACGGTTTCATTGATACCTCCTGGGCATCCAATGTAATGAAAAAGTAAAACCTATAGAAGAAATAAACAGCAATATTTTTTTAAAAACCACCCTCAGCTGTTTTGGATGCTTCTAAATAAGATAAACAAAACCTGGAACATTTGGCTTATCCTTGAACTGGAAGGTTACAAAGCTTGAACATTGAGGCTATCCAGGTTTGGAAGAATGCACTCTATCATCCTGCCAAGAAAAGGAAGGTAATTCACAGAATGCAATTTTAAAGGATTAAATAAGTTTCCTTTGAGAAGCTTCACAACCATCACAAAACTTCACAGATATTACTGTACTGCTGTGGCAGCTACACTGTGCAGCGGCTACCTTTTTCGCTCTGCAAATGTAGGCTACATGCCAAATTCACTAAAGCCAAATTTGTTGGTGGTATTACTAAATCCTTGTCAGACAACTATTCTCTCATCGTTTTCTCTCTGTTCTCGTTCCAGTGCTTCGTGTTTTGGAGAAGTGGGGGGTCATTTTTCAGTAAGTCTTCTTCAAAGTTGCCATTGGCCTTTAGAAGAAGTCAGAGTCGTCAGTGGTTTGGATAATGGCTGATGTCTCTTCGTAGAGGAAGCAGGCCCTGGAACAGCTTTTAGGTTGGGTTGGGAGAGGATTATGATCTTCTCTATTACAGACAAAATGGAGCCAAGCTGAGCGACGTCTCTCTTTGGAAAAATCATCCAGATCATTGGCAAAATGTAATATTCCACAGCTACTGTGCATGTGTTCAGTTTTGCTAGGTTTCTCTTAATGATCTCCAAACCCAAGTGTTTTGTTCTTCCTCTCACTTTCTCATTTAATCCAATTTTCCCATACCAAAATCTCTGAAGCCTGTGCAGGGTCTATCCATGTTCTTGACATATGCACTACACAAAAAATTATACCTGGTCCCAAATAACAGTGAATCCTTTCAATACCAGAATTTCAGGTGAGAACTTATTCTAGGAAGAATTTAATTAGTAAATAAGAGGGCATTGATCAATGTGTCTTTCAGTGCAGTTTGCACTGCACATGTCACCATAATAATTTCTCAGTGTGATGCTTGCCTTGCGGAAAGTTATTAAGACAATGTCCCCTGGGTCAAGGGTATACAAGCATATGGCAACCCAAGGATGAAGATAGACCTTGGACAGAAAATTCACATTCTCTTTCATCTAAAGCAAGGAAATAGCTAGTGTAAATGAAGCCTTAGATGGCTAGATTCCACAATAAAATTTCAAGTGAAATATTTCATTGTTCCAAAATTTTAGTTTGCCACATGCTCATCTAATAAATCAAAGCTGAATTGGTTGGCAAGCTTATTGGGTTTTTGTAATCTTGGCAAAGGCTGAGCTATGGCCAATTGCTTGCTAATAGAGCACATTCATTGCCCACAGCTTAGATAAAAGGTTCCAACCTCATCACTTTTAGCTTACCAAAATGTGAAACCACCACCATTTATGAAAAACAAGTATATAGCCTTTTTAAAAAAAAAGAAAAAAGAGAAAACATCAACTTCACTATAGCTAAATAACATAGCATAGAGACCATTCCTCTTCCCACCCTACAATTAAAAGTTACGTTAAATACAGGTGAGAAGTTAGTTTTAAGTAGGGCTGCAACATTTAACTGAACAATCACTTAAGATTGTCTTAAATCGTTTTGATTGATTAAAAACATGTCTCTGATAAATCAGAACTTCAAGCTGTTTATTTCTAAATACATTTTCCAGTGCTTTTTTCTGGGGGGAGGCAGGGGCACGCATACACCAAAACATTTTGTGAATCTTTGTACTTTTGTCCATTTACTGTATTTATTTTTCCCGATTTGAAATATAAAATGGTGATTTTCTTGAGTCAAAATGAGATTACCCCTAAAAAAAAAATTTAGAAAAAAAACACTGCATTAAAAAAAGTGAGTGGAAGATGATTTGGAAATTATTCCTCTTTATCTTCCAGAGGAAGGAACACCTCTCTCAAGATGCAATATCATGTTGTCATTTTCTTCAGAAATATAGGGTGGTATCCTACTAACACATCATCAGTGCAAGGATTCTTGCTTGTGCAACAAAATTTCCTCCACTCTCTTCCTCCCTTGCCCCACCTACATCTGTTCCAGGGGTTTGCCCAACCCTCCAGTGCAGGGGTTTTTTTTGGTGGGGGAATCAAATGACTTTCAGCTAAGACTATCACCAAAAGTCCCATTGAATTTCTGGTGGGAGGCCTTAAATTTTAGACCCATTTTCTCACCCTGCTTACCATAGCTGCAGCCTAGGAATAAATCATACTTGGAAAAAACATGCTGAAGCTCTTGTAGGAACAATGAACACTAACACCTTACCCCAGCTGTCTACAATCTGAGGTACAAAATGTTTTGGACTATGAATCCCATCATCCCTGACC
Source organism: Lacerta agilis (assembly GCF_009819535.1). Lineage (NCBI taxonomy): Eukaryota > Metazoa > Chordata > Lepidosauria > Squamata > Lacertidae > Lacerta > Lacerta agilis. The sequence goes on along the minus strand of NC_046316.1, from coordinate 73,260,840 downwards.
ACTAGCCACACTGACTGGGGCTGCTGAGAGTTGTAGTCCAAAACATCTGGAGGGCACCAGGTTGGGAAAGGCTGCCTCACACAGAGGAGGCATAGGGAAAGAAACTAAAACAACCATTAGAGTAGGCCGGGTATTCACGGCAGAAGTCTGCCAGCAACAACAGGGCAAGGAGGAAACTTAAAAGGTGAGATATAAACAAACCTCATTTTTATTATATTTGGGTTCTCTGTTAAAACATCCTGGCTGTGATTTCTTTCCACTTACATTTTAATGGGGTAAACTATACCATGCTTTGGGTGCCATGGGTTTATGACCCAAACCCATGAAACTTGAAAATGGTTAGCAATGTTCCATGCATATATCATATGCCCATAGAGAAGAAAATGTATGAAAAAAAAATATTACATCGGACTGTGAAAAAGAAGAAGGTCGCAGGAATCTAGTTTTGTGTTTGTGGATCTTTCCTCCGATTCTGCATGGATTCTGGCATGACATTTTTCCACCACAGGTGTTATTCCTTGGAGGAAAAGCATCAATCAGAATTAACCCTAAGAATGTGTACAAAAAATAATAATAATGACTGCATCCAAACCACCAGGAATCTTGCATGTGAACAAAACAGAAGTACCGGTAGTTAGGAATCCATGGACAATAGCAGGTAATTACAGTATATCATGGTATATTGCTTTCTTTCTTGTAAAGCAAAGCTCACTCCCTTTTAAAACTTGACAATTTGTTGCATTTACACTATACAGTTTTACAGAGCTAACATAAAGAGAGCCAGTGTGGTGTGGTGGTTAAGAGTCGTAGACTTGTAATCTGGTGAACTGGGTACGTGCCTCCGCGCCTCCACATGCAGCTGCTGGGTGACCTTGGGCTAGTCACACTTCTTTGAAGCCTCTCAGCCCCACTCACCTCACAGAGTGTTTGTTGTGGGGGAGAAAGGGAAAGGAGAATGTTAGCCGTTTTTGAGACTTCTTCGGGTAGTGATAAAGCGGGATATCAAATCCAAACTCTTCTCTTCTTCTTCTTTTCAGAAAGCCAATGAAATGCACTTGGAAGGTCCCAAATGCACAGATACAAAAGAACAGTAGAAGCAGCTCATTTATCAATCAACCCGTCTGCCTTCCCTGGAAAAAAAATCACCTCTATAGAAAGTGATCTCCTGGATTTAATTTAAAGTGTAATTCTGGCTAAGCATTTGGTATGGGCAGGCAAAATAAATTAATAAATAAACCTGGCGGCTGAAGTGCTGGCAATGCTGCATTACTGGGGCAAATGCATGGCCAATATATAATATGAGAAAAAGCACCCGTATTTAGAGCTTCCCTGTTGGCTGCCTGTTGTTCCACTTACCCAACCTTTTGGCCTATCCACTTATCCACTCCTTTCTACTAAAAGAGCACATCAAGCTTATACTAATGCAGCGTCTCCACGTGGCAACTTAATGCATCAACATGCCAGCTCCCTTGTGTGAGGTGCATTGAAACCAGCTGGGAGCCATAAAGAACTCAAGGACAATGGTTTGGCAACCCATCAGATGAACTGAAGCAGCCAAGCAGCCGACAAATGCTACTGGACAAGGCTTCAGACACAAAACAAAGACATTTTAAAAACCCTAAATTATGCTACTCCTTTTCTAGACTTTTGTGGCCTATGTAGCAAAGCAGAACTTTTCCAAAGTCAGTTGCTCCTTTAACTAAAATGTAGTATTCCTTTTGTTCGGTGCAGCCAAAATAAGCCTTTCCACAGCGGACATCTATTTTTTGGTGTCTATGACTGCAATCCTAAGCATGCCAACTCAAACATAAGTCCCAATGATTTCAGCGGGGATTACTCCCAGGTAAACAGGGTTAGGATGGCAGCTTTATTCATGTTAGATTGGCCTTACAATCATGTTGGCTACAGAGGTCCCAATGGAGAAAGGTATGATCCATTTTTCACTTCAATGGTGCTTCAGCTGACAACCGTCTATGGCCAACGCAACCTCGTATAAAAACAAAACCCCTTTTTGATTTTTTTGCAAAACTCATCAGTAAATATATTTGCTTCATTTGAAATCATGCATCGTAATCTTTCGCAAAGCAGCATTTCCTACGCTCAGCACTCTCCCACATCCTGTTTTAAATTGGGAGAGACTTGACTATATTCCTCAATGGTTTGGGCACTGCGTTTTCATTAATGGGTGTCAGAGCACATGATGGTTAGACAAGGCACAGAAAGACACTTCCAGTGGCTCGTTCCAATTAAACAGCAGCAGCACAGTAAGAGACTTGCAGTCAGAATTTATAAAGAGCCAATTCCTGTGTTAGCCGAAACAAGTTCAAGTTCCCAAAACAGCCCAATGAGGACTAAGCGTGCTCAGTGGATGAAGAACACTGAGTGATTGGAGGGGTGTGTGTGGAAAACAACACAGAAGAGGATGGAGTGGAGGAAATAGAATCCTGAATAGAAGCTCTCTAGTCTCTGCACTGCAAAATCTTGTTGCAGTTCCTACTTGTCGCCACTTAAAACATCCTGGGTGATGACACTTCCGGGTGCTGTGTACAAAGGAGTTAAAAAAGAGAACACTTTGCTTTGTTTGGTACTTCTTATATGGCTTTATTACCACTAGTGTCAACTAGTGACATTAACTATAACTGCACTTGCTTTACAGTTCACCTCATATACAGTAGATCCACAACTTACATTTTGGGTAGCAATTTTAAAATGGAGACTGTACTGTATTTTGTTATTATCCTGGCCAACTAGAACCCCTTCAAGGCAGCTAACAGGCTACAATATGATGACACCAAAACAATATAGTTAACAAATTAAATTTAAAAAACAAACAAACCAAACTATGAAAATTAGAGCAGCATAAAAAGACCAGCAGCAAAGACGAAAGTGCGGGGGGGGGGGTGTTTGCAGCAAAATGAAGGAAATGACTCATTCTGTAAAGTAAAGGCACATGGAAACAAGATGGTCAATGCTACAGTACACGTCCAAACTTCAACAGAGGGCCAAGGAAGCCTCTTGGAATAAGGACTCCTATAACCATGAATGCTTAGTTCAGGAAAGGACTGTCACTCATTTAGTGACTGTCTGTATCCAGCTCTAACTTGAGAACAAGATCTCACTCTGGAAATGTGCAAATTTTGAGAGTGGGGCATGTGACAACAATTGATATATTTATGACAATATGAAAAAACCACACATTCTTTAAGCAGATTAAGATGATTGGGAGCCTCTTGCTACTGCTTAAAATGGATGGGGAAGTTATGGCTCCATAAATGTTGTTGGTCATCCCTGACCACTGGCCATGCTGGCTGGGACTGATGGGAGTTGGAGCCAAACAATGTCTGGAGGAACACAAGTCCATCCACCCCTGACTTAAAATTTCACCACATGATAGCAGAACAGCAATCTCCATCATCTCCAGGTAGTTTTGGGAAAGACCCCCCCCCATCTGACTCAGTATATGCTATCTTCCTATGTTCACAAGGTCCTGCCTTTCATATACACTAGCCATACATCTGATACAATGGGCCAAAGTTGGCAGAAGGATCTTGTTACTTACCGGTACATTAATAATTAGCAATTAATGTATCTTGACCATTTGGGGAACTTCATCTGGATTTGCAAGACTTGCAGCTGTAATTTGCAATCATGCTCATACAGGGTTAAGGAGGGAAAAACTGGTTTGAGGATTACAGTCCAACTCATTGGTACATCTGAATGAAATAACAACTTAAATGGGGTTGGCATGCGCACTGAAGCTGTGGTTAATGTGCTGCATGCCATTGCAATTGGTTTTATTTTTATTTTACTCTTTGGAAATCTGTTTGCCTGCTTCTGTGAAATGATCTTTTACAGCGCAGAAGCTGAAAAAGAAATTTCCATGAATTTCAGCAGGGTTATTTGTACAACAGCAGTTGTATTTGTTCAAGCTATAAATGGAATAGCCTAAGTAAAAGCCAAGGGCTTCCTGGAGCATTTCATTTAATGCACAGTCAATCGAACAAGAACCCCCCGAAAGGTTCGGCAACTTGTTTTTATACCTCTTATAAAAACATAAAACACAAGAAAATCCTTAGTTTTCTTCTCAAAGTTAATAACCGCAGGGGCTTAAGTATAAAAGAAACTAATTTTAAAAATAGCCTTAAAGTATCTGCTGTTGTTTTTCTTCAGAAAGGTTCCCACACTGTTATGTACTGAGTTGAATAGGATCCAAACTGCAGCAGGCTGATTGGTCCTAGAACAATAGGATTGAGATTGCAGCAGTCTGACTGGTCCCAGAACAATAGGATTGAGATTGCAGCAGTCTGACTGGTCCCAGAACAATAGGATTGAGATTGCAGCAGTCTGATTGGTCCCAGAACAATAGGATTGAGATTGCAGCAGTCTGATTGGTCCGCAGGAGCCACCCAATCCAGCTCCAGGTGGAAGTGAATCTGCACTCTGATTGGCATACAGGAGTATCCCGGAATTAGCCAATCACGTGGGGCCCATTGTGTAAATAGTGTATATAAAGCAAACGTTTTGGGGGAACTACAGTCCTCACTACTATGAGCTGAATAAAGAGCATGAAATTCACACTCGACTCCGAGTATCTTTCACACACCAAGCTAACTAACTTATTGCACTAACATATTGGTCTGCTGAGATACTTACTGTAAAGCTGACCTCTGATGTTCTACTGGTGTTGCTGTTTATCTAAATCAGGGATGGGGAACCTGAGTTGGCCATACTGACACAACAGACAGGAGACAGAATGGACTTGTAAGGGAACGTATGTGGAAGTGGCACAGGCTGCGAATTAGACTGGTTCGTTCATCCCTAATTTTAGTCACATCTGCACCATGCACTTAACGAACATGGCTTCTTCCAAAGAACCCCAGGAACTGTGGTTTGCTAAAGGTGCTTGGAACTGTGGCTCTGTGAGGAGCAAACAGCAGTTGCCAACATGATTTGATTGAAACCTGACTGTTATAGTGATATAAATATGCTTCAAATGTATGGCATGGGTGTGCTATGAGATCCAGCACATACAATTATCAGTCACTAGAATGGGAAAATGTTCTTTATGGGAAACTGCTTGTGCCAGGTATGCATCTCATTCCTTGTGATTAATTTTCCTAGAACTGCACTTATGATATGTTACATGGCAGTCAGAGAGAGAGAGAGAGAGATTGCCCAATATTGCTTAAATGCTAAAGCTTAATACAAGACATATGAGCTGCATTGAGAAATACAGAGATCACATAAAGTAATTTATGATTAACAACAGATGGGTTTTTTTAAACAGCTCTTTGCAGTAAAAGTCTGAGCTTGATAAGGTTCCTTAAAGCTGACAAACAAACTTCAACAGATGTATCTTGCAAACAGCAAGAGACAGAACTTAGAAAGCTCAGACCTAGCAAAAGTGCTTTCTAACTTTATTGTGAGACCAAGCTGTTCCTGGAAAATGCAAACACCCCCACCACATGACACTCCCTGAAATGATCTTGTAAAACGGTTGTTCCAAGAAGCCCAAGAAATGAAAACAGCTAGAATATAAGGAGATTGCATGGTGTGTGTGTGCGCGCGCATGCGCAAGAGCACCATCTTGTTCCTATGGAAAATCCACATTCCATTCAGGGCAACTTTGAGGGAGAGTTAAATGCTAGTGGTGGACATTCAAGTTGGCAAAAACATATTGCAGCTAGGTAAAAGGAGCAGAGTAGAGTTCTTCATTGGCACCACTCATCTCTCTTGGCCCTCTGGTCCCTATGTTAGTGGTACCAAGTGCAAATAAGGGAGTTTTGCATTAAAATGCAAACAAAATCAGATTCCTCCCCTATTCATGTTTATCACATACCATCAAGCAAGGCAACCTTTAACATTGACAAGAAATGCATTTTGCACTCAGGTTGTGTTCTCGAGAACAAAACATAGCAAGAAAACCCATTCTCAGACAAATGGGGTTTCTCCCACCTGCTTGTAAGTCACATCTAACCAAAGGGAGATTAGTTTTAAGCTACAGCCACAGGAGCTGCTCTTTGAAGTGCCACCTGCTCCACATCCATCGTTCTTATGTCTACCGACTACTGAAGCACAACTCTCCTTGTGACAAGAGGATGCTAACAGAAACCGCCATAAATTGGTGGCACCCAACAGGCGTAACAACTCACCCCCCCCCCCGCCACCGCTTTTTTTCTCTTTTTATGTTCATGGTTTGCCTGCATTATTTATTATATGCCTCACACACAAATTTAAGGCTGTGGGATTTCCTTTTTCCACCCTTACTTTGTTTGGGTATGCCCAACGATAAACAAATACTAGGATAAATTTGGTACTTGGTTTTAATGAAAAAAGGGGGGAAGCCACCATGCTTTTCAGGGCAGAATAGTAACTATCAAATAACAATTGTATAATATATAAATGCATTAATGTCAAACTGTTTACTAAATGATTTAGATTAAAAAAGAAAGAACCCAATTCAATGCATAATCAAGACAATATCTTGCAGGTTAAGTATGTGAACATAAGCCAAGAAATAATTATTATATACAGTTATGTGGGAAGAATAAAGCTCTTTATTTATGTGTTTTATCTATGACAGTGCTTTTGTGTGTGTGGTAACAATGAATGGGTGCCAATTGCAAATAAATATTAGGAAAGCTTGGCAGTTTCAAAGCCTTTAGCTTTGTTCACCAAAAAATAAATAAATGAGCTAAACTGGATCACTCGCTAGGAAAACCATCGGAACATATTCCTATGCAAATTACTCTAATTTTCCGATTCAAAAATTTTCAGGAATCTGATATCATTGATTATATGGAATATAAATAATAAAAGGTTGAATGGTGTGTCCTGACCACTTTGGCCACAGCACCAGTGGCATGCGGCCCCTGGAAGGCTCCTCATGAAAAACAGTGGCTCTTGGGTTGAAAAATGTTCCCCACCCCTCTTTCTGTAGTCTTGTTCCAAATCAGGAAATAAACTCATATCTCTATTGTAGCACTAGAGTCAGAGATGGAAAAACCAAAACGCTCATGGGAAGGGGAGCAATCCTAAACAATGCCTGAGGGTAGGGCACTCATGCCTTGAAGAATACAGGGTTTTGCTTCTGGCCTCGCCGCCCAACATTTTGTGCTTCCCTTCTAAGGCTGTGTGTATTGAGTATGGAATTCTGAAGAAGAACTCCTATGAGTGAGCAGCCTGGGTCTAGCACAGAAGCATGATGTTGGGGTGAAGCCAGCAGTGAAATCCCATTTCTCTACCATGCAAAAGCCATGTACGATGTTACAGCTGGGGAAAGGCCATAGCTCAGAGCCCTGCATGCAAAAGGTGCCAGGTTCAATCACTGGCACCTGCAGGAATCGTTGGGCACAACCCCAGTCTGAAATCCTGGACAGCTGCTGTCAATACTCAGCTAGACCAATCAAGGGTGTCACTCAGTATAAGGCATTCATGTTCACAACACATGAACAGAGAAAGCATATAAGGGAAAACTCTTCTCCCTGAACCTGTAGTGTTCTGTGCAGAGCAGGCTGGGGGACCTGGGGACCTCCAGAGGCCGCTGAGGCACAACTGTCACCTTCCCTGACCAATAACCCCTGGAGGGTGACAGGTTCTCCATCCCGGATGGGAGCCCCCACCTGCAACCCAGGCTCCAGGGGCAGGTTTGCTGCTGCCCAGGAACCTAAATAAATTCCCGAGTAAGATAGACACTGAAGCAACAGATATGATGCTAACCTGAGTAGTGTTGTTCTGTGTTCACTTTGAAATGGAAAATACAAAAGTTTCTGGGAATTTAATTATGATGCTACTGTTGCCGCTGAGATGAACCCTATCAAAATACTCGCCTGTGTTTACTCAAGATTACCATTCACAGTATACCCATTTATGCCATGTGGAATGACTTCAACAGAGACATCTGCAGTTTATGTTAGCCTCTTGAGCACATTTACAGGTTGACAACAAAGGCTTCCTGAAGCAGGATTGTCTATGAAGACAAGAGGCTGGAAAAGGCTCCATTTCATGAATGACATTCCTGTTGTTTCATGCCGGCTCTTCCAGAGGTGTTTCCTCTGAGTCCCCAGGTAATGACAGCACCAGACCGACTTTTTCTTGACTGTGAGAAATTTGCACACATGTTACCTCATCCATATGCTTTCACTTGGACATATTGTAAATATTATGGTGCATACTGAGGCACAGTTATACCTGGACAAAAATCCTCTCTCAATCAAAGGGTTATTTATTTATTTTTGCTTTTACTGTATCTCAGATATAATCCTTGTCCAGCTGGATTACCCATTAAGAACATAAAAAGAACAAATATTAGCTAGCCATTTAGCATAGGTAGAATAATTGCTCACCTGAGCACAAACAGAACAGCTGTTCCTGCCTTCCTAAAGTTTGGGGGTCAACCACTAAACCTGACAAGCAGTATGGTTAAGACATACCAAAGAAAGCAATTCTCCGTACAAAATATAATTTATTGAAACAGACTTTTGTGAGGGCTGGCAGCCTAAATAGCTTTAGAAATAACCTATACAATTAAAAAATAAATAAATGCATACTATTACAGTACTTTTAAGCAATGTCAAAGTGAATGTAAGCAGCTGGCCTTACACACTGTGAGGGCCGTGATAATTACCAGAGTTAAAAGGTTTCACATTCTCAACTTTCAACTCTATAACATTTCATGCAATAACCTGTTGAGGGGAAAGGGGGGGGGGACTCATTAGCTTCTTAGAAGTCATGAGATAATTTACTCTGGTGCTTGGAAGAGAGGGCAGGTTTTCTACTTACCAAGAAAAGCTGTGAGCTTTTCATCTTGCTACTGTAGAAGACCTGTGGCCTTTTCTTCTCAGTTCCACTTAATGCTTTGTTTACTTCAGTACATGACATGAGGTAGCTCAATGGTGAAGGCAAGCCACACAGAAAGCAAAAATCTGTACTGCCTAGAATGCCATTTCAGAAGGTTTCCCTGCTACTTAAAATTGAATAGTGTTAAGTTTATGAAAAGTACATAGCAAAGGATTGACTTGTGCAACATGGATGCAGCCACTTATTCTCTCTCATAAAATTGCAGAAAAGACTTAACTTTTCACCATACGTTCTCAAGCTGGTGACTTAATGTGTTCTCAATGTTTCTGCGTCCTTGGTGTTTTTAGTGAGCTCATGTGGATTCACAGGCCGAAAGGTTACACTAACAGCTTATCCTCTTTGTTATTTTTCCCCTCCAAATGTATTTTTGCCCCACATCCGCAAGGCTTTCTTCCACTTACGCATAAACCAGCTGATAGTTATTCCCTTGCGGCATGCAGAAATGCATATGTATTTTAAAAGGCATTTCAAATTATATCCATTTTAGTCAAAGCTTCAGAGCGCTATAGTAATTATTATTAGCATTGCTGGGGGGTGCATTTATAGTTGGAAAAGAACATAAGGAGAGCCTGCTTAAACAGCCAATGGCCCAGCATCCTGTTTTCACAATAATGCCTAGAGTTCAATTATGTGCTGTGTGAAGAAGTAATTACTTTTATCTGTCTTGAATCTTCCAAAGTTCAGCTTCATTGGATGTTGCGGTAAGGAAAGTAAAGGCAAAATGCACTGGGAAAGTGTGGTGCTGGGTAACGTTTCCCTGCAAGCAAACCAGAACGAATTCTCAATAAACCACCAAAGCCATAGAACCTCCCCACAAACTTGGGCAAACCAATCAGGATGAAAGCTCAATAAGCAGGTTGTCTAGAAGTTAATATCGTAGAGTCAAGCCAGGCTTCTTTGTGTCCGCTTTCCCTCACCTTGGGAGAAACTAGGCAATCAGTCTACTTGAAAATCTCAGTGTGTAAAGAAGTTTGAACTAGTTGCTCCAGCTAAACTGCGTGGCTCTCACAATCCACTCCTATACCGATAATTCAGGATAGTTCACCACTTTTACTGTGTGCACAGCTTTCATGTGCCTGTGCACATGAATCTGGCCTTTGAAGAGTTTGTAAGTAAACTGTTTTTAACTTACCTAACATGTGATCTTTTCCTATGGTTGGGGAAGAGGGAAACCTTGGAAGTGAATTTTTTAAAGGTTCAACAGCCTATATTTCTGCATATTTTGTGATTGAAAATCTCTGCTTGGCTTATCTTATATTGAAAGGGATATACCGGTACATATATACCACAGCATAGGCTTTCAAAGGATTGCACGCTGAGCAAAGGAATACTAGTGCAAAAGAGAAAAGGAAAAAAGGCAGCACCACATATTGACGGAATACAGCAAATGTATGAAGTAAGTCTTTGGATAATAAGAATCCACAAGGGAAAAGAAGAATGTCCATCTAAAATGCACCATATGCCTTCTGATTCTCAAGCATAAAAGGATGAATTTCTGAAGATAGCCAAGGTCACACTTCACTGTTGTATGGATCCAGAAGCATATGGTTTATGTCAGCTAAAGCTCTTGAGTTTGTTGTGGTGGTTTAACACTTTGAACCTAATCTTCGTAGTGGAGTCATTTTTTTATTATTATTTTTTTGCTTCCCTGGCATTCTTCACATAAAACAAGGCAAACAAATTGTCCTTTGACAGAACTCCTCTGTTATATTTCTTAATACAAAGTACCGCATAATAATACAAGAGATTCAAGTCAAGAATACAGGTACTCTAATATCTGTCTCTGCCTGTAGGCTGCAGCAAAATTGATACCAATGCAGTGGCTGTCAGCAATAGACATGTGAAGTTTAATAGGAAAATTCTGTGTTAATTCCAGAAAACTGTTTTTATTCATGGGAATAGCCCAACTGGATCAGGCCAATGGCAAATCTACTCCAGTATCCTCTTCTCATCATGGCCAATCGGGTGCCTATGGGAAGCCCAAAAGCAGGACTTGAGCACAACAGCTCTCTCCCCTCTTGTGATTCCAAGACACTGGCCTTCAGAGCATATTGAAGGTAGAACATCGTGGCTAGTAGATATAAATTTGTCTTTTAAACCCATCCATTTTTATATCACTGAATTTTGGTACAATTTTATAGGGAGTTCCATAAAATGCATCATCTCCTTAATACATGGTCTGATAATAATATTGTGATTGCAATTTGTTTTAAGCTGCTTCTAATCTTGCATTTTAAATTGACGCAGCCTGCCCTGGGATCTCAGCATGAAGGGAGGGTAATTAATAACAATGAAGACAACGATGTCAGAAGTTCATAGCTCAAGAATGAGGAAGAGGGGCCAAATAAGCAAAGGGGGGACAGGACAAGCTGGGTCAGAGATGAAGCTGACAAGACATCAGTACAATGCGAGAAAAGGACTGGCTAGTCCAAATCTGGGAATCATGCACCCAGTTTCTTAGTGACTGCACAAAAAGCCCATACCAGGAACAACATCAACAGCATCCTTTGGGGAACATGGTTCTTGATCAAATGTGGAATGCAGTGCAAAGAAGCTTGTAACCTGGCAGCACTGCATTAGGGTACTTGGCAATGAATGCTCCCACATAAATGTATATTACGCCCTTGAATTTTACCAATCATAAAATCAGATGTAGACATAGCTATAGATATATAGATGGAAAAACTTAACTGTATTGGACTTCTGCTCCTGGAGCTGATTTTTTTAAAATAAGTGACACAATGAAATGGCAAAATGTAGCAGAACAGTTGTTGTCCCATCAATGCCAAATGACTTATTCATTCTAGCTGAAGCTTTATATGCAAATGGTTTGTGAAATATAATTGATGTGGACATAGAAAAAAAATCTTTCTATCTTCTGCAGCTCGGACACAGTTAAAACATTTGTTTGTGCTATATGCACAGTTTATCAATTTAAAATATGACATAATATTTGGCTTCAAGAGAAAAAATGGCATATGAAACTAATAAAACTGCTTCTTTTTATTGCTTTTTACAGCCAATTGTTACACGTTATTCTTTGAATGCATGTTTTGCAAAATCCATACCATACCCTTTCAGTCTTTAACTTTTTTTCACTTCTGCTACATTTCCTTTAGAATAATTGCCATTTCCTGTAACAAACTGCTTATTGATATTGAAACGTTAACAAGGTGTTCCAAATTATTTACTAATTCAGTCATTTCCTTCTATGAATGTCTAATTTTAATTGTGTTCCTATGGGCTACGTGCAACAACTGATGAGTATTTTATTCAACAAGCCATGGGCTGACACTTTCTCTCCATTTCAGCTACTACAGAATGCAATTATATGAATCTAATTGCACAATCCAGTGCATGTTTACTCATTGGCTGCATCCAGCTATGTCAGACACAGAGCGGACCCATTAAAATTAATGGACATGACTAAGTTAGGTACATTAATTGCAAAGTGACAGATTCAATTTATTTGGCATGCAAGTAGAAGTCATCTCAAAGGTTCCCAATGGGGCTTTACCCCTCTTCTCTCCGACGCCTCCCCAAATCTGGTTTGGAATCCCAGTAACAGCATGCAGGGGGAGGAGGAAATCGTTCCTTCTAATGGAATTATCAGAAAAGTACAACACTGAATTGTTCCTTCCAGTGTTTCCTGTAACTTAGTTGGGTTCAATTGCCTGTGTTCAATGGGGATTACTTCCAGGTGAGCATACACAAGATTGCAAGCTAAGACTGCAAACCTTTAAGGTGACTGTACAACTACAACTAATCCAGAATGTGGCAGCTAGACTGGTGACTGGGAGTGGTTGCCAGGACCATATAACACCTGTCCTAAAGGATCTTCACTTGTTCTCAGTACGTTTCTGAGAACAATTCCAGGTGTTGGTGCTGACCTTTAAAGCCCTAAATGGCCTCGGCCCACTATACCTGAAGGGATGTCTCCACCCCCATCATTCAGCCCAGACATTGAGTTCCACCTCTGAGGGTCTTCTGGTGGTTCCCTCACTGCAGGAAGCAAAGTTACAGGGAACCAGGCAGAGGGCCTTCTCGACAGTGGTGCCCTTCCTTCGTAACAACCTCCCATCAGATGTCAAAGAGATAAAGAACTACACAACTTTTAGAAGACACCTGAATACAGCCCTGTATCTGGAAGGTTTTAATGTTTGACGTTTTATTATGTTTTTATATTTTGGTGAAAGCTACTTGTGGTATACTAAGACCGCTAGAACCTTCTCACACGTACTACTTGCAAGCCACGTGTCCGTCTGTCCCCCAGCTTATATTTGTGCAGCTGGTTATTGCTGAGTACAGAATCTTACATTTGTCCCTACTGAAATTCACTTTGTTAGTTTTGGCTCTGTTCTCCAATCTGTTAAGAATGGGGAACTACAATCCCTATTTCATTTCACTAGATCTATCTACACTTTTAAACTTGTTGTACAATCTCAACAGCAAGAGTCAAATCATATATCATGAATTGTCAGGCTTGGCCAGGGTCTTTTTGTCATTAATGAAATATTTAGCTAGATGCTCTAAAAATATGAACCACTGAGTGGCTTGCTAGCTTCTTATAGGTTTAGAGTTTTGTCATATTTTTGTGGCATTGCAGGGGGTTGGACTAGAGGACATAGATCTAAGATTCTATTACTCTATGATTCTCTCTAGCCAGCTAACCTATCAATTACCAGGTTTTGCTGACAAACTCCTCCAGTAAAGTTACCCCATGACCTGATATTAATGTTAGGTTGCACACTTAAACAAAAGCCTGATTGTTCATCAGTATGAACATTAAGTTTCAACCCAGCAGCCTGATCCGATTTTCTTACAAAGTTTTACCTAAATCTGCTTTCTAGTAAATTCAACTCACCTCTCTTCAATGGTTTCTAAATCATTCACCAAGCTTAAAATACACAACAAATCCCTGAACCTTCATGGTTATAATGGATGCAGAAAACAAATGTGGAGCTTGTTGTTTTCCTCAAGGGGTATTTAAAATGATTTATTTAAAATATGCTTCAAGTTCCACTTCAAGGGTGGGCTTATTATTATTATTATTATTATTATTATTATTATTATTATTAAATAGCAGGATATTTTCTGTTTGGGAAACATATACAGTACTTCTTAACTTATGTTCCTTCTGAGTTTACCAATAGCACAGGTAATCCAAATTACATGTAGAAAATTAGTGATGAGTTGTATAAAGAATTAATGTATTGAGGATTTCCTGCATAAAAACTCTGGCATGCCCATTTATTTGCTTTAGAATTTTGTTTCCACCTATTCGCACAGTATACTATGTGTGTCATTTATATACATTACACATATATAACCTCTGCCTTTCTCTTTCTTGCAGTGAGGGGCTTACCTTGAGCCAACCCACCTTGCCAAAACAGAGTTTAATTTCACATAGCATACTCCCTTGCTTCTCTTCAGTAATGAATCCCAACCAAAGCACCATTCCTCAATAACAAAAATGTGCCAGGATTTGTTGGCAGAGCAGTAAAATCAGCATGGGGTTATTTAACAGCACATGCATTTTCTAAAAGCACACATACACACACACACCAGCCAGACCCATGACATTACAGCTATGTTTTAAAAGCACATGTTTCTGCAACAGTTCTGTTAAGAATTATTTTTCATTTTCCTGTCATTTAATACTCTTAAGTGTCAGCATTGGCTTTGCGCGACACACAATGTATCTTAAGAGTCGAGGATAGGGAACACAGGAATGACAGAATCTGTCTTTTACCAAGTTGGACCACTGGCGCATCTTGTTCAGTACTGTCTACACACTGGCTAAAACTTTACCAAGGTATCAGACCCGGGACATTCCCAGCCCAACCTGGAGATTCAAGGGATCAAAGCAAGGGCCATCTGTACTACTGAGCTACAGCCCCACCACTGAGCTATGGACCTTCTCCAGAAAGGAACTAACACCTAACTCAACCCCAGGCCAGAGAGCTCTGCAGCCCATCCTCCACTAATGACCTAGGAGCATGATTGGGTGGTAGACCACCCACATGGTTTTCTGAGTTCCTCCACCTTCCTTTGAAACTTTTTCATTAGGATCAACCAATAGGGTGTGTTATCTACTGGGAGGCACTGCCAATGTATTACGTGAGCTGTTACCTTCATAAATTCAAGAGCTGCATGGGGCTGGAATGACACTGCTTAGATGTCATCTAGCTTGAGCCCCCCCCTTTTTGCTGTTTGTTTATACACAGTGGCGTACCAAGGGGGGTGATGGGGGTGGAGCGCCCCGGGTGACAGCCTGAGGGGAGGGTGACACTCGGCGCCACCCCCCCACTCCCAAGCCGCCGCCCTGCACGGTGGCGGCAACTTTTAAAGCTGCAGCGCGTGAGCAGCAGCACAGATGCCTTGCCGCTGCCACACGGAAGGGGTGCTGGCCGCTTGCGCCTGCCATCTTGGGTGGACTGCGCATGCATCATGACGTCAGGGTGTGTGTGTGTGCATGCACTAGGGAGCGGCTACCCGCCCCCGGGCGGTGCCCCCACGTTTGCCAATCCGGGTGGCAAAGTGGCTCCCTACGCCACTGTTTATACATATATATGTGTGTGTATATATGAGAAAGAATATATGGGAGAAGGCCCTTACAGGACCTCAGCCACAAACTATTAATGGCTTTAAAATTACGGACACTATTTGGCCGAGCCTACATGTGGCAGCTTACACTATTACCACAACTCTGCCTTTCACCAATGCTTCCAGGCATTTTTTTTTTAAATGTACAGTCTGAATTCAGCTAGGCTGGCAAAAAGGAAGCGTCTGAACTCAGCTCATGGGGTTGCCAAGCTGAGCTGAAGGGTTGCCAAGCTGAGCTAAGTGGTTGTGGGTTTTTTAAATGAAGTGTCTGCATTGAGCTAGGCTGGCAAAATGCAAGAGCCTGTAACCTTTTTTCTTTTGCAAGGTGCTACAGGCTGTCAGGGTGCTAATTACAAAAACGACCTTCCTTCCTTCAGCTTTAAAGTATGTTTCTGTTTCCATTTGAACTTGGATGTCTTTTGTGCTAGGTAAAAGCAGAAGACAGCTTTACTGCTTGATCCCAGGGCAAGGAGGAGAAGCAGAAGCAGGAGCAGGCAAGAATTTGTAGTTCAAGCATGCAATAATTCTTGCAAGTAGCACCCAACTTTTTACATACATGTATGCGTCCATGTAAGAGGCAGCAGCAGGGCCCACAACATCACACCTGCACATAACCCCTCTGGGTGGCCCTGCAAAGCTGACCACTGGGGCAGGGGCTGCCTCCTCATCTAGGGCACTATTTATCCTGTGGCTGGCAGAAGTAAAGGTAATTTAAGTATCAGGGATTGGACTGGAGCTGCACACCCAGCAGCAGAAAAGTGACACTCTTGAGTGATTCCCACTGAATCACCTGCCTACATTGATTGGGGGGGTAACCAGAGTGATGCTCTTGCATCCTTATTGGAACCAGCTCAGTTGGTAGAGCATGAGACTCTTAATCTGAAGGTGGTAGGTTCAAGTCCCATGTTGGGAGAAAAGATTCTTTTATTGCAGGGAGTTCGACCAGAAGACCCTCAGCCAGTGTGGCGTAGTGGTTAAGAGCGGTAGACTCATAATCTGG
The DNA here is from genome assembly GCF_009819535.1 of Lacerta agilis. NCBI lineage: Eukaryota > Metazoa > Chordata > Lepidosauria > Squamata > Lacertidae > Lacerta > Lacerta agilis. The sequence continues at coordinate 73,244,375 of NC_046316.1, read as the reverse complement.
GGAACCGGGTTCGTGTCTCCACTCCTCCACATGCAGCTGCTGGGTGACTTTGGGCTAGTCACACTTCTTTGAAGTCTCTCAGCCCCACTCACCTCACAGAGTGTTTGTTGTGGGGGAGGAAGGGAAAGGAGAATGTTAGCCGCTTTGAGACTCCTTCGGGTAGTGAAAAGTGGGTTATCAAATCCAAACTCTTCTTCTTCTTCTTCTTCTTCATGGTCCCTGCCAACTCTACAATTCTATGATTCTATAATCCCTTAAACTGAGCCCAGAATTGCGTAGGTAGCCAATGAAACCAAACAGGGCTATCACCGTAGCCACATACTTCAGGCAGCCAGACCTAGACCACAATCTGGCAGAGGTATTTTGGATCAGTTGAAGCTAAACTGGATGCTCTTCAAAGGCAGCCACCACATAGACCATCTCATAGTAATCCAGCCTGGAGGTTGTTGAAGCATGAATAATTGTGGTCAGCCAGTCTTTTCCATGGGCTTCTCAACATCAGATCTCCAATTATTCACAGAAGATGTTCGTGTAAAAAGTGTGTGTGTGGGGGGGCCCTGGATGTTCACCAGCTATTCAGTGTTTTCTCCAAATGCAAATGATAAAACCAGAATGGAGTTGTATTAATTTAAACTTTAAGGGCATCAGTCGTGACATTTGCACCTTTGGACCCACTTGGAATCTCTCTACTTGCCTTTTAACTTGATAGAAAAGCTCAACAAAATATTCCTATTAAAATTACAGTACAGTGGTACCTCGGGTTACAAACACTTTGGGTGATAAACGCTTCAGGTTACAGACTCCGCTAACCCGGAAGTAGTACCTCGGGTTAAGAACTTTACCCCAGGATGAGAACAGAAATCGTGTGGCGGTCGTGGGAGGCTCCATTAGCTAAAGTGGTACCTCAGGTTAAGAACAGTTTCAGGTTAAGAACGGACCTCCAGAACGAATTAAGTTCGTAACCAGAGGTACCACTGTACTCCCCTTCCCCTTTGTAGCATGTCTGTGATCCTCAGCTGCTAGGACTCATTTGTTAAAAGTATGAAGAAGAATGCAATCTGATATAGCAGGCCTGTTGTAACGAATCGGACCTAAGTTAAGGGATTTTCAGAAACCCACGGTGTTTTATGAGTTAATGGGCACCCCAGTTTGAGTGGCAGGTATCTCATGGGAGGCGGGACATTCCGCTCTTTAAAAGGAGGGAGCAGCCGTTAGAGGAGAGTGGTGACTGGAAGAAGGAGGGCGTGGGTCCAGGATAGTGGTGGGTAGGTTAGGATAGGTTGAAGATGTGTATATGATGCTGAAAGAAAGAGTTTACACTGTTAGGAAACTAAGCTTATAAACGATTGCATTACTGAAACCGTTATGTTCTTAAAGGAATAAAGACTTGTTATTGTTGAGCTAAGAAAATATCGTCGTTCATTTGGTCCAGCAAGTTAAGTATGCTCATGAGGAGGTGAACTCAGGGAAAGGACAAAACTGACCTGCAGGGTGATAGTTTGTGTCTTGGAGTTCCCTCAGGAGGGGCTAGCGGGCGGAAACCTTGGTATTGCCACAGAGTTGCTAAGAGGGCTTAGCTATCTGATATAGTGAGGGATCTAATGAAAGAGAGACCAAACTGTAGGCACAGAAGAGTTTAACCCCTGAAGCCCAGAGCGGAGGATATAACCGGCCACGGCTGCTGGACAGGAAAACTCCCGTTACTAAGAGATCCCCAGATTATAAATAAAAGGGGATTGACATCACAGACGGACCTCAGAGGGACAGGTGGGGTGGATTGAAATTTGACCCAGAACACCTGATTAGAAATTCACTTAGTAACAAGGGGAGAGTGTGAAGTGGAGGTTCGTCGCTAACCCGGAAGTAGTACCTCGGGTTAAGAACTTTACCCCAGGATGAGAACAGAAATCGTGCGGCGGTCGTGGGAGGCTCCATTAGCTAAAGTGGTACCTCAGGTTAAGAACAGTTTCAGGTTAAGAACGGACCTCTGGAACGAATTAAGTTCATAACCAGAGGTACCACTGTAGCCTACTCCCCTTCCCCTTTGTAGCATGTCTGTGATCCTCAGCTGCTAGGACTCATTTGTTAAAAGTATGAAGAAGAATGCAATCTGATATAGCAGTCCTGTCCTGTCTCTTTTTCTGCTCTATTAGATGCAGCAGCCGTTTCGTGTTCTGCCGCCTCCTAATGGCAGCCATTTTGTGACTGCTGCTCATGGCACTTCCTCAAAATTCCAAACGTGCCCGTTGGCCCAAAAAAGTTTGGCAAGCTCTCTACTAGGCCAAAGAAAAGTTGACAGTGGGCTCTGTCACTCTGCCTTCTCTCTCTCTCTCTCTCTCTCTCTCTCTTCGGTGGAGCCTGTTGAAATTGGGGGCATGATTAAATTTGGAGTTACGGTTGCTACTGAGGATCTGTGGGAGCAATGCCGGATTTACGTATAAGCTAAACAAGCTATAGCTTAGGGCCCCACTCTCTTGGGGACCCCCCAAAAAATTTAAAGGGGAAAAAACTGGATGTACATTTCCAAAATATGATAAAAAAAACAAATAAAATTGCTATAGATACCTATTAGGTCCATAAATTACCATATAGTATATATTAAAACATAAAAACAGCAACAATTTGTTGTTGACATATAAAGGGCCCCATTACTTTCAGTAGCTTAGGGGCCCATCAAACCTAAATCTGGCCCTGTTGGGAGTCATCTCTACAGAAGTCTTTCTAAATTGGGCCAAGTGGAGTTTCTATAGCACACTGGGAACACACCAGCTTGAATGGGATGGTTGATGTTGTGGGGTCAACTGCCAAGTCTCAAATACCATAGTATTTGACTCCATGAAGAACCCACTATCTGACAGAAACTTGGGGGGTGTGGATGTGTAGAAAGGAAGGGTTTTTTCTACCCCATTCATTCCACTCCCTATGAATTACTGTGAATTTACATTTGTTTTTAAATGTTTATTCCAAAGAAATGAAATACTTGTTGTTGTTGTTGTTGTTGTTCAGTCGATTAGTCGTGTCCAACTCTTCGTGACCCCATGGACCAGAGCACGCCAGGCACCCCTATCCTCCACTGCCTCCCGCAGTTTGGCCGAACTCATGCCAGTTGCTTTGAGAACACTGTCCAACCATCTCATCCTCTGTCGTCCCCTTCTCCTTGTGCCCTCCATCTTTCCCAACATCAGGGTGTTTTCCAGGGAGTCTTCTCTTCTCATGAGGTGGCCAAAGTATTGGAGCCTCAACTTCAGGATCTGCCCTTCCAGTGAGCACTCAGGGCTGATTTCTTTAAGGATGGATATGTTTGATCTTTTTGCAGTCCATGGGACTCTCAAGAGTCTCCTCCAGCACCATAATTCAAAAGCATCAATTTTTCGGCGATCAGCCTTCTTTATGGAATGAAATACTACCACCCTTTTAAAATGCTGTACTGTGCATATGGATGTAAAAAGTTCCTAGAACTGCTAGCAAAACAAACTTTTGTTTAACATAATGCACATGAGCAACTATCTGCTTTTTTGGTGTAACAACAGTTTGAGACTCAAGCTTTGCTTGCATTGAAATTTGTACATGCAGTTCTTAAAAGTAAGGCTATAAAGCGATAAGAGTAATATCCAAAATGTTAACAAATACCGGAGATTAAGAGAAGAAAATAAATGGGTAAACATCTATAAGGTTCAACCAGAGGATACCAGAATCCTTAAAAAAAAAATTGCATCGGATGGACCATTACAAAACATGAACCCAAAAAGTAACCTGATTCTTCATTGATAAAATGTCCTTTCCATTGTTAAAACAAATATTGGCTAGAGTACTTAGAAAAGTAAATAAGCAAACAAATGGGGACCTCATAATAACATGTTCTCGTCAAGACAGAGTTTTAGTGCTATAGTGCAGGCAGGAAAGAAAGAAAAGATGGAAGAGAGCCAGCCAAATATATTTTGGCACATGAAGCAGAAAAGGCAAAATAGCATCATCCCAGCAGCAAACAAAAATAGGAGGACACAATTAAATTGGTGGAAGTTTGCTAAAATCATTGGCCTCTAAAATCTGTGACCCATGGCAACTGATTTAATCTGCCTAATGCTAAATGCCAGTCCTGGCTTGCCATAACAGAAAGTTTCAATATTTGCAGAGTGGGAAGAGATTGCTTTCTCAAAGACATTTAAATTTATTGGCACCCGAATAGTCGGATTATATAAAGGGGAGAATTTTGAACTGGGAAAACTAGCAGTGTGATGATGAGCTCAAGTATGTTTACTCAAAAGTAAGGCCCAATGATTCAAATGGGAAAACTTAATAAGGGAAATGGGAAAACTTAATCAGCACCGTATTTAGGGTGGTGCTGCGAGCGGTTCCCCCACACAGGGCACGGAGCCAAGTGGGCACAAAATTGAGAAGATCATTTTTGGGGGCACCAAATTATGAACTTCAAACAGGGTACCATATTACGAAAGATTACCAAAGTCTGCCCCCGGGGCAATCCTATAGCTTGTTTAGCTTATATGTAAATCTGGCACTGCCCCAGGCCACACCTGTTCTTCAACTACACCTCACGCCAACCCTACTTCACAAGTCCTGAGAGTGCTTGTCCTTGAACTCTGATAATGCCTTTTTGGCTGCCTGTATTATTAAAGATAGAAAAGGGTGTGCATGTGGAAACGAGCTCACTATTCCATGCATGACTTTGTCCAACATTGCCTCTGGCTCCACTCACCCCTGGCATGTGGCTCCCATAAGTTTTCCCATGATGGAATGTGGCCCTTGGTCATGGGCACAGCCGGGATTTTTTGTTGGGAGGAGGGGGGCAGACAAAGTTGTTGAGCTTCTCTTGGGAAATCACAGATAGAAATGTTCCATAAATTGGGACATTGCTGGGGGGGGGGGGAGCAGAACCTCAGATAATTGAGTACTTCCAAATTGCTTTTCAATAATATTTCTAGCCACACCCCTGGCTACGCCCATGCCTTTTCTCCCATATAGCTCCCCCATCTCTGAGGGAACCAGTTGAGAGGAGCGAAAATTAAAGGGTTGAGAGATGAGGAGGCTGAGATAACTGATCCATCAGAGGGGATAACCTTCTGATAATAGGTTGGCCGGGGTGTTCCCTACCACTCTTTAGATTTTCTGCATACAAAGTTATCTGAAGAAGTGTACATGCACACGAAAGCTCATACCAACAAACTTAGTTGGTCTCTAAGGTGCTACTGGAAGGAATTTTTTTATTTTGCATACAAAGGTGTTCGCAGAGACAAGTCTTGCCTTTCGCACTTGCTTTTTTTTCTTTTTACGTCCTCTCTCACACGCTGCCGCTTTTTGAATTCCTTTCTCAAAAGAGGAGCTCTGAAGGGCTTGGACTGACTGATGAGATGAACGGACCCGTGAGGAGGAGGAGGGCGTCCAAGCGGCGCTGACTGGGGCAGCGCCCGGGAAACAGCGGGAGAGTTTGAAGGAGAGTGTGGGGCAGCCCGGCGCGAACGGAAGACGACCCGAGCGGGAGGCCGCTCTCGGGAATGGGCTAGCGGGCGCAAAGGGGCAACAAAGCCCGCGGCGAGGAATGAGGGAAAGACCCAGAGGCCAGAGCCCGGCTTGGCGCCACGTGCGAAGTGTAAAGGCCGGTCGCTCTGGCGCCGAGGAGCCCCCCCCCCCAATTGCAGGCGACGCCTCCGCGCTACCTTCCACCCCCCGTCGCTGGGAGGATGTGAGCAAGGGGGCGTGTGAGCAAGGCCAGAAAGAGAGAGAGCGCGCATTTGGGAGAGCCGGCCAGTGGACACCCCACCCCTCAACATTTCTCTTTGAGGCGATTCGGGGAAGCCCAGACGCTTGGCGAGGCTCCGGCGGGTGGAGCGCGCCAAGGCTTTTCCGTTTTTCGCTTGGCGAGGCGGCCAAGCCCTCTCTCTCTCTCCCTCCCTCGCGCCGCAACAGGGCCGGGGGCGTGTTTCTGGTGTTCCTCGCAAACTTCCATCCTCTCACCTCTGCGGCGGCTTCTCCCTCCCTCGCAGCCTTAGGAAGCTCGTGAACTTTTTGCCTCTCCATTTATGAGAGCAGGCTCTCGGTGGGCGGCCGGAGAAGACGGAGGGCTATTGAGAAAGAAAGGAAGGAAGGAAGGGGGATACAGCGCAGGTAAGGGCGGTCCCTTCTACTCTCTTTCGGCTGGTTTTAGTTCAACCTCGTGGCTGTGGGCTCCATCCTTTTCCCCTCATAAAGAACTCTGCAAAAGGCCACCTGTCAACTGAGCACAACCCCTCCGTGCATCTTATCAAAGTGGACTTTAGTCCGAGAGAGTTTATGCCACAATAAACGTGTTTTTTTGTTTAAATGCGTCGGGAACTTTGGTTTGTTGCTGCTGTGCTGCAGCCTGCAAGTGAATAGAGATTATTTCTGAGGTGCTTTGGAGAACGGGGGCGGGGGGGCGGGGTTATTTGTTTATTTGTAATTTATTTGCTTCTTATCGCTGTGGTGCATTTCTTTAAAATGGTGTGGTGCTATGGATTTATTTCCAGAAGCCAGGCTTATCACTGAAAGAAGTTAGGTGGTAACTGCAAAAGGAAGGGTGCCATTGGTGTCATTCATTGTTTTCACAGGGTTTTACAGTACTTAGACTAGGACGCAATGAAATTAATGGACCTCAGTCGGCCGTGTCTATTATGCACACAATGGGTCTGCTCCAAGGAGGACTAACCTTGGTGACAACTTAAAGGCTGCCGGCTGGACTTTTTCTTGTTCCCTGGCCAAGCATCCTTTTGGTCAAGTTACGCAATCGCTATTTTGTTCATGCAACCGCCGGCTCCTTTCACGCAACAGACCACATGCACGAAGAGGGAGAATACAGGTAATTAAGAGCAGATCTCCCAACAATGTCTGTGCATAATGACGATCAGCAATCGTGTCTGCAAAAGGACAGCGACAAATTTCTCTTGTCTGTGAGGTGAATGTAGAAGAAGAAGAGAAAAAGAAGAGTTTGGATTTGATATCCTGCTTTATCACTACCCGAAGATGTCTCAAAGCGGCTAACATTCTCCTTTCCCTTCCTCCCCCACAACAAACACTCTGTGAGGTGAGTGGGGCTGAGAGACTTCAAAGAAGTGTGACTAGCCCAAGGTCACCCAGCAGCTGCATGTGAAGGAGCCCTGGTTCCCCAGATTATGAGTCTACCGCTCTTAACTACAGTACTACACCACACTGGCTCCCAAGTAGAGAAACTTGATCACCTTGCAAGAGCTACTGTAGCTGGAATCAGGAAGCCTCTGGGTCAGATCTCGGCGCTGCCATGAACTCACTATGCCTTATTAGAGATTTGGGGAGGAGTGGGGCTGGAACCAAAAACAGCAATCATTTCTATTATTTGTAGTATTAGTATTAGTATTCATATCACACCACCCTCTAAGCTAGGATAGAAATACCTTATTTCTCCTTCCCCCCAACAACAACCCTTTGAGGTTGGCAAGGCTGAGAGAGGGTGACTGGCCCACTGTCACCTAGAGGGCTGGCAAAGTAAGAGCTGTTCAGCAGTGGAATTTGTTGCCAAGGAGTGTGGTGGAATCTCCTTCTTTGGAGGTCTTTAAGCAGAGGCTTGACAGCCATCTGTCAGGAATGCTTTGATGGTGTTTCCTGCTTGGCAGGGGGTTGGACTGGATGGCCCTTGTGGTCTCTTCCAACTCTATGATTCTATGAAAGCGGAGTAGGGATTTGAAGCTGCCTGTCCCTGACATGGGTGGCACTGTAGTCTAAACCAGTGAGCCTAGGGCTTGCCAATTGGAAGGTCGGCGGTTTGAATCCCCGCGACCGGGTGAGCTCCTGTTGCTCGGTCCCTGCTCCTGCCAACCTAGCAGTTCAAAAGCATGTCAAAGTGCAAGTAGATAAATAGGTACCACTCCGGCGGGAGGGTAAACAGCATTTCCGTGTGCTGCTGTGGTTCGCCAGAAGCGGTTTAGTCATGCTGGCCACATGACCCGGAACCTGTATGTCGGCTCCCTCAGACAATAAAGTGAGATGAGCGCCACAACCCCAGAGTTGTCCCAACTGGACCTAATGGCCAGGGGTCCCTTTACCTTTACCTTTACTCCCTGAAACTCCCTAACCATTTGCAGCATGCTAGAGCAAGAGTCCACTATTCTAACCTTCTAGATTCTGCAATTATTATGCTAGCTTGTAAAATTAATTACTCATTATGTATTACTCTAAGGAGTGGAGTGCTTCGTACATTCAAAAGCACTATAGAATGCTCAGTATTGACTCAAGACTGTGTACTGGAAATCTAGCATTTACTTTCAAAATATTAATTTAAATTAATCTAAAATTAACCTAGCCAAATAGTAAATGCTCCTTTTTTCAAATATAACACTACTCAGTGCCACTTTAATCTACGGTTGAACTCTGCTCTGATTCTGCAGCATTAACAAAACAGGCGGAGGAGGAAGGGGGGCACTGCTTGTAAAATCTAAAAACCGTGGGGAAAGTGGGATAAAGTTTAACTGCTGTCAGTCCTGTCATAGCTTATTAGCTTTCTTAACCACCACAGTCGTCTTCTAAACTCCTTATTTTTTTCTTATTCTGAGGCCTAAATTACTTGGCAAAGAAGGACTCAACGTGTTTTTTGGCAAAGACAAACCACAAACAGATTTATGAACACTCTAAATAATGAAAGAGTGGGCTTATTTATTTGGAACAATAGACTCAGTAGCGTGTCAGATTTCAGTTTTTAATACCTGTCAACACAACCTCTCTCCCCTCCCCACATTCACTAAAAGAAAGAAGCTGCAAAGGAATGTTATTTTCTTAAAAAACAAACAAGAAACCCCTGCAGAGTTGTGTGCTTTTTTAATTTTTTTTAAAATAAAGATGAAGGACCTTTCCTGTACTGTTTCTAAGGCGGGCTTTATTCTAAACAAGTTCTGAGGTCAAAGATATGAATTTGTGACGTCTCATCTTGACACGATAACTTATGTTGTGTTCTGTTCCCTACAGTTTTGTTTGTCCACGCTTGCTAAGATTGCTGTTGCGTCAAGGTCTCCATGCAGGATGGAAGGAATAGGAAGACGCAACCCATGTTTTCTAGGATTTCTGCTTGGGTTCTGCTGGACCGCTTTTCCTCGCAGCAGTGCATGTCCTAAGCACTGCGCCTGCTATGTACCCACCGAAGTACATTGCACATTCCGGTATTTCACCACCATCCCAGCACAAATCTCCCCAAATGTGGAGCGCATCAACTTAGGGTAGGTTTGCAACAATATTGCTTGAATTTGTAATGTGCGGTAAGGAGACCCAATTGCCCCCGCCTGCTACAACTAGCATGCCATAAGAGACTTAACTGGGGCACACACTTATCCGTGAAGTCCCATTTCATTGACTTGGAAGAGATCAAAGACCACCTTGCTTCATTCCTTGCCAGTCCATGTATCAACTTTCACTTGAATTAAGCTGTGATTCATTTGATCAACTGAGACATTAACCAAGTTTGAACTTGCCTATGATGACAGGATGGACTGCCTATGTGTTTGTCATCACATGAGTTTTCTCCCTTTCCCGTTTTTTTGTTGTTTCATACTGGCAGCCTTGTACCTGTTTTGGATGTGATCCTAAACAATGCTTTAGCATTACATACAGAGGCAACAACAGGCCTGAGGCTCATGCATTTCTCCTCTTATGATGCAGCCACAAGATTATCAGAAGCAACTGTATCTAGGTTTAAATAATAATAATAATAATAATAATAATAATAATAATAGCTAGAGTACATCCCTGGCAGCTCAGTGTCATGGGTTATCCTATCCCAATACCATAGGTATGGTATGACTGAGGAAAGGTTTGGTGATGCTGTTACTTATTTAAAGATTTCCTCCCCTTGCATTTCAGCAAAAAAAAAAAGGCTCCCAAAGTGGCTTACAAATAATTTCTTTTAAAAAATGTTTCTGCCCTCAGATTTACGCTCTAAAAATGGGCAGCACAAAAGGAAAACAGATAGGGAGGGAGAAGGAAATAAGCTGATCTGAGTAAAAGTTCTTAGTTACAAGTGCCTCTAATGACCAGTGCGGGTGGAGACACCAAAAATGGTTGGTCTGCACTGATCATGTGCTGCTGTATCCTGTAGTGCAGGCCCTCCATAACTAACTCATGCAAACTCTCCTTACCTTGCATATACCTGTCTGCACTATAGGTAGCTTTAGGGACAGGCATAGAGTAAGATTGCAGGGAAAGGGAACCAGTGCCTGATTTGGATTCAGTAAATGATTTGTGTCAATGCAGGTTCAATACTCTGTTCACTGTGCAGGTTACGTTCAACAGCGCTTTGGTGAGGGGAGGCCCTTGCTCTGCCCAGTGGACCCTCTTACTACTTCCACTGAAACTTGCAAGCTAGCAAGGAGTCACTGTGACAGATAACTAGAGCTGGACATGAACCCTTATTGTGAATACAAAAGAGCGCTAAGGGGTTAGGCTTTAAGGCATAAAGCCCTGCCTAACTATTCCAGGGCCTTTGCTGATGACTTAGGAGGTATGCTTCATGGAAAGCTTGATAGCATTTTATTGTTTACACTGTGAATTCGTATCTACTATATAGTTTCGAAAGTTGTTGGTTTGCTGTGCTTTGGGAGCTCTAGCGGGGAAGTGGAATATATCTATTTTAAGTAAATAAAGTAACCTGTACTTTGGGAGGCATAATCACAAGTCACAGGCATTCATTCTAGAGGGTGTGCATACCTATGAATTTCCATCTGCCACTGTACTGATAAAGCTATTCTGAAATTGACATGGCAAGTATTAACTAAAATTTATTTGCTTATTTGCAAAAGAGAGACTCTGTTTTTGTTTGTTTGTTTTGCCTTTGAACTATAGCTGACTGACTAAACCCAGATCTGGAATGAAATGTTTGTTACAGTTACAACAGTTTGGTTAAACTGACTGAAACAGATTTTTCTGGCCTGGAGAAGCTGGAGTTGTTGATGTTGCACAGTAATCAGATACATACAGTTCAAGACAGGACATTCTCTGATTTGCGCCTGTTGCAGGTAAGAATGAACTGGGAATTATCCATCATTGGTTCTGTATAGAGCTGTGCCAAATTTTTACCTTCGGCCCTTTTAAAAAACGAATAGCATACATACTATGGGTGCAGGTTTACAGCCTATTTAACTTCAATTTTAAAAGTTGTTCTCACTTCTGAACCAACTCCCCCCTTGCTTTAATTTAACATTTGAATATGGTTGATTTTTTATTCTTCAGATGGTGTTCATATTTTGCTCGATTTTTTATTTTTTATTATTATTCTGTCAACAGGTCTTGAAGATGAGCTACAACAAAGTCAAAGTTATTCAAGCAGACATGTTTCAAGGTCTCGTGAGTTTGGTACGGTTGCACATGGATCATAACCAAATTGAATTTGTAAACCCCAAAGCTTTCTATGGCCTTACATCACTGAAGCTAGTCCACTTGGAAGGAAATTTGCTCAAGCAGCTTCACTCGGATACTTTCATCACCTTGTGCTACCTCCAGATGTTCAAAACATCCTCCATAAAGCATATCTACTTATCTGACAACTTGCTTTCTTCTCTGCCTCGAGACATTTTCGTATATATGTCTGAGTTAGAAAGCCTCTACCTTCAGGGGAACCCTTGGGCTTGTGACTGCGAAATGAAATGGTTTGGTGAGTGGGCGGAACGGCAGCCAGGTATCAAATATTCTCTTTTTATTTATATACTCAACTTGCATTTATTTCTGGAAGCATTTTTACCCTCCTCTAACAAGGATTCCAAAATGGTTCCCATAAAATAAAAATAGTAGGAGGTTCATATGGCTGTTAAATAGTGCATTTGAAGCCTTTGCGGTTACTCTGTGTATTATATTATGTGCCAATTATCCCATAATGTAATAGCATTAAAGCAATTTAAGAACATATTATACCATTACAGTGGTACCTTGGGTTACAGACACTTCAGGTTACAGACTCCACTAACCCAGAAATAGTACCTCAGATTAAGAACTTTGCTTCAGAATGAGAACAGAAATCGCGTGGCGGCGGTGCGGCGCGGCGGCAGCAGGAGGCCCCATTAGCTAAAGTGGTACCTCAGGTTAAGAACAGTTTCAGGTTAAGAACGGACCTCCAGAATGAATTAAGTTCTTAACCCGAGGACCACTGTAATATCAGAAATCACAAAAATGCAGAACCACCGACAAAGAATAAAACACCATGCTAGCCATAGTCCAATAGCCTAAGCACTATTATTATTGATCCTTTCTTTCTTTTCTTTTCTATTTCATTTCTTCTTTAGCACTATTATTAAGGGCTAAAAAAACAACCCGCCACCATAAAAGCAGAGACTGAAATATTGCTATCAATGTTTAAATGGTGTTAAAAGCAGATACAATTATGTTAAAAGGCTTGGGAGAACAACAAAAATGTATTTGCTGTTGAAAATGCATGAACCCAGATAGCTTTTCCTACAAGAAGGGGACCACCAATAAGGCTTCCTTTTCCCCAATAGCCACACTCTCTACTTCATATTGAGACGGTACTCTTCCTCAAAAGGGCCACTGGGTCTGTTGGCAGTGCTACTTAACCAGATATTTCCCCACAGAACATGTGTAAGAAAATACCTCAAACTGCTGTTGGTCTCCTTTAAGCTATTCTAATTTTTGCCAGCACTTCAATTTTCAGTGCCCAGGAATCTCAGCAGCGCAATAATTATTAGGATTTTCAGCATAGCATCACATACCTTAAAGAAAAGAAAAGAAAACCTGAGAGATCTTAAATACGGAATATTTTAATGTACTGTATATTCTGGCGTATAAGACTACTTTTTAATCCAGGAAAATCTTCTCAAAAGTCGGGGGTCATCTTATACGCCGGGTGGGAAATCTGTGGTCGAGTATATCTCAAACTCTATATTTTAACTGGAAAAGTTGGGGGTCGTCTTATACACCCAGTCATCTTATACGCCAGAAAATACGGTATTTCATTTTACACCAGGGCAGATTCAGTCACATTTTCTTTATTAATGGAACAGTAGAGTTTGCTAGATTTGAATCCATTGTTTTCATAACTAATTGTAAACAGATGGGATTTTTCCCCTGGACTACTTCACCAAAAGATGTGTTTGACAAATGATTCCATCGAGAGATAATACAGAAATGAGAATTTTCACCAAAATGGTCTAGAGATTTGACAGCTCTTGCACAGAACTTCCACAGGAATCTAGCCTTTGTTCCTCTCTTGTTTATATTATCCCATAGTTATAAGAGAAAAATGCAACTTCCTCCCCCTTCTCTGGTATGTGGCAAGAAGCTTGTGTTACAAACTTCACATTATGGAGCTACTAAAAACTTTAAATGAATAAAAATAGATCAATCTCAAATAAAACCGTGTCTGGCAAAATTCCTCCCCCAAATATGTATTTGCCGCCGTTTAAAGATATAGCCATAGATAGGTTACTGTTCTGATCCTACAGCATATGTTTTTATTGCAAAAACTTGTATAAATGAGTAACAGATAGAACAACAACGTGTTCTAATATATTTCCAATTACAATAGAAAAATGGAATACCTCTTTAAAATAATATCTTCAATCGTTTGAAATAATTTGAAACCCATGGTGGAAGCATTCCTAACTAGTGGAGTGGAAGAGTAGATATTTTCTATTGTTGGGAACTATTTTGTTGCTAGACCAGTGGTGGGCAAGGAACGAACACTTTTCGGAATGCAATTATGCATTCGCATGCCCATTAGAAAGTGGGGGGAAATCCAGGGCCAAGAACATGCGCATTGAAGCAAGATGGGGACTAGACATAACACAGGACCCAAGTTCAGATTCCAACATAAACTTTGGGCAATGGGCATTAAACTTGTGGCCTTACCCAAAACTGTCTTTTCTGTTCTTGTGTAATTTTTCTAATGTCTACATCTAGCATCCTCTTGCCCTTGTGCTCGTTCTGAGGGCTGAGTCCTAGGCCTTCATCCTTGTTCTGGTTCCTTACAGTTACATTCTGTAGTAACCATGGCTAATCATCAGTTAATGCCCTGGCTGGCTTCTAAACAGATCCAAATGATTGCTGACTGAGGTCTGTCATATTTCATGGACACCAGAAATATCTATCAGCAGAACAGGACCTGTTGCTTTTATACGTGAATAAGTCAAGCAAAAATGATTTTTTACTGTTTCTATTTCCTTTCCAGATGTTGTCAAGTGCAAAAAAGACAGAGGTGTTTCTGGTGTTCTGCAATGTCCATTGTGTGCCAACCCTGGAATTTTTAAAGGCAAGCAGTTAAGTGGCATGCAACCCTCAGATTTTAATTGTGTAAAGCCAACTATAGACCCAGCCTTGAAATTGAAGAACATCACTGCTCCTGATGATGGTGGCTTTACATCAGTTTCTCCAAGAGATTTTATGGCTCCCATAGGATCCATGGTATTCAACATGACGGACCAAGCTGGAACTCGAGCAAACCTGATCTGCAATGTGCAAAAGCCTGCAAATATGTCTCCAGTTACACTAAAAAAAATTGACAACACCAGAGTACTTGAAGTATCCTTGTCAACATTCCTTGTGTGTAGCATCGACCACGAGTATATTCAGCAGTTGTGGAGCATCCTGGCCCTTTACAGCGACTCTCCATTAAAACTGGAAAGGGAACTGTTATTGACAGAAGTGCCTTACATCAGTTATAAGTACAAGCAAACAGATTCCAAAAATGATGAGCTATTCACTGGTGTAGAAGCTGAACTGAGAGCTGAGCCTTACTGGTTGATGCAGGGACAAGTTTCATTGCAGCTGGACAGGACATCAACCACTCTCAACACTCTGCACATCCAGTATTTCACGAATGCTCAAATTGCCCTCCCGGTCAATCTCCCAAAATCAGAACGGCAAAACTGGGCCATGATCTTACGAGAAAACACCACAATAACAGAATACACTGTTTTAGTAGGGGGGTCTGTGGAACTGGACTGCCAAGCGCTAGGAGACCCTATCCCTGTAACTGAGTGGGTATTAGCAGATGGGAGCAAGATTAGAGCTCCATATATTAGTGAAGATAGGAGAATCACGATAAAAAAATCTGGAAAACTCATGTTGCATGCAGCAGATAATTTTGACAGTGGAGTTTATCACTGTATAGGAACCAATTATGTTGATGCTGATGTCCTGACTGTTAGGATTACTGTGTTAGATCCTTATATAGAACACAGCCATTTAAACGGCCCTCAGCTTTCCATATTTTTAGGTGACACACTTCACCTTCCCTGCCTGTCTACAGGTGCCCCAGATGCCCCTGTTACATGGATCTTACCTGAGCACACGGTTCTTCACTATTCTTCAAAAAACAAGCTTCTTTTTCACAACGGCACATTAAAAATACAACGAACAACAGACCGGGATGATGGTTACTTCATGTGTGTCGCTGCTAATAAGTATGGCATTGATATTTTGGTTTACCAAGTACTAGTTGAAAGGAACTTGAACAGGTCACAAAAACTCGATATTCAGCTAGAGGATGAAGCAGCAGAAGGATCTGGCAATGAGGAGTACAAAGTTACCACCAAACCTCAAAATCCTTCACCTGCCAGGCAAACCCAAGTAACCAGCAAGGAACTCACTAAAGATTCATATATAAATCAGCCCACACAGAACAAAGCCAGTGCCAATCGCAAAGAGATTTACAGGCGCAACAAGGACAAGATGAACAAACGGTTTAGAGGGCGCCTGAGGCAATTTGATCCTTCCACTAGGAGAATTGATCCATTGCGCTGGGCAGCATTTTTGGAAAAAACGAAGAAAAAGGCCACTTTTCCAAGAAAGCAAGAAAATGCCACAGCAAAACCAACAGTAAAGGTTCTGTTGTCCTCAAAGACTTCTGAAAATCTGGAAGAGACATCTGGAGATGATATATTTCCAGAGGAGGGATTTATTCTGCTAGCGACTAAAAGACCTGCGATGTCCACTCTAAGAGAAGCCTCTGGAAATGTAGTGACAGCAGAATTTGGAAGCATGTCAAATGATTTCCGTTCTTTGGCAACATCCAGCACAGTTACAGAAACCACAGCTCCGGTAACCAGCTCAGTGGTTATGCATTACAAGACACCCAAGAATCAGAAGTTACTTGCAGAACTTAAACTTGAAGAAACTTCTCTCAAAGCATCTCAAACACTATCTACCAACATGCAGCCATCAACAATACCATCTTATAGTCCACCAAGTACTTCTACAGAAGCTTTAAGTACTTTTCAGAGCTCAATATCATCTGGGAGAAATAATTTGCCTCTAAAAGCCACACCAACAATTACACCAGCAATGAACATTGCCAAGAGTACCCTGTCTGCAACTACCCACAAAAATACTGAAAAACCTGATTTATTTACAGAGGCAACTGAGAAAGTATCCAAGAAATCAAATCATCAGGTGTCTCTAGTGACAGCCAATGTTCCTGATGATGATGTATTTAGGCATATGTATGCATACAGTACACAAAAAATAGTGCCTTGGTTACCTTCAAGCTCAACCATTGTCACTCACCAGCAGATTAAGGTGGTTGGGGGTGCTACAACTCACAACCCACCAATCCCCCCCAGGCAGTATAGCAGACGAAGAAAAATCTCTAGTAGAAGACGAATAATTAGACCTGGCCGTATTTCCAACATTTCAGGTCGTAGATTTGCTTTCGGTAAATCACGCTTTGCTCAGGCAAGTACAATTCTACCTCCTCCTGTAGAAGTGAGCACACCTGCCTTATCTCCTCCCAACAAATCTCTTGAACAGACTGTCTCTCAAGCCCCTGTTTCCACTTCATTTAAAACTCATCACCCAGAAGCAACCACTGTAAATCAGTTTTGGGCATTCTCAAGAAACAAACTGGTTGCAGCTGAAGAGCATACAACTTCAACAACAATCCCCTTCTATCCTGAAAGCACGCAAGTTGCATCGCACAGAGAAGTAAAATCTGGTGCAGCATTACAAGGAATCACTGACGCAAACCCATCATTTAGTGTCAGACTCCCAACGGCAACTATTCATAGCCCCAGGACTGGCATGGAAACCACATCTGCCATGTCACCTTTGTTTTTGAAATCTACCCTTTCCGCTCTTGGAACTAAGGCCTCTTCCGTTGTTTCAAGAGGGGAAATTCCTTTGCATAATTTCTTTGGAAGCAATGATGCACAAAAGCAGCTACTGGAGAAGGAACCCAAGATGCAAACAAGCAGAGAACCCTCACCTAGAGTATCTGTCTTGCCTCTCCAGGCTACAGTTCTAGTACCAGCATACACAATATCACCCACATACAAAAGTGCTGTTTCAAAGACTGAGAACCAAACTGATGATCACCTAATTCAACCCACCAGTGACAACATGATGCTATCTTCAGCCTTTGCCTTCAATCTTACAACTGTTCTAGGAAAAGAAACAGATGCCACCAGTGTCCTACCAATTCTCATTCCAACTACTACTGTCCATGTTAAAACTAATGTTGTCAGATTCAAAGCATTAAGACCAGGCAGAAGGAGGGGTCAGAGGAGGAGAAAGCCTCTGAAAAATCCCATGTCTTCATACAGAAACATCATTCTCAGCCAAGGTTCTGCTACAGTGTCCAAAAAACCCACGGCTTCTCCTGCTTTAACAACAGCTGAAAGCACAAGGGAAGCTGCCAGCCCCCTAACAGATGAACTGTTTTCGAAATCCACTAGTATGGATGCAAATAGAACTACACCACGGACGCCCAGTCTTGACACAACTGACACAATTGCAGAGAATAAAACCACACCAGCCACTAAGGTATTAATAAGGAATACCCCTACGGAAAATACGGTCACTACTGAGCTAGCAGTGGATAATTTGTCTTCTGAAAAACCTGCAACTGTGATCCCGCTCACTGTATCGTTCTTGGGCACAGCCAGCACAATCACAGTGATACCAGGCACATCCTTGGTAACACGGGCACCAGAGTCCAGCAGACTAACTCAGGCTACTACAGTGGGGAATACTGATAAAGAATCAAATCAGACTGTGGGATGGGAAACTACCAAAAAAAGTCAAACAACAGAAGCAGCTTTTTCTCTTAAAATTGAGATAAGTACCCAAACTCCTACTAATGCAAGATACCCCAGCACACAGTCTCCTAGCCCATTAGCACCCCAAACAACACTCATGCCAGCTATCACACAAACCACTGCATCTCTCAGGCAGGGGGAATTGTCTTGGCAGGAGGCTGCAGAAAGTGGCAAAACTTTCACGGTCAGCACATTGGGCAGATTTAAGTCTCCACAGAGCTCCACTCAATATACTCCTTTGTGGAGGAAGAATAAGAACAATCATGTGAAGAATTGGGCTGAGAAGACCATAGACCAGGAAGTCACTACCACCAATCAGATAACCTTAGATTTGTTCCACCAACACAGGGAGGCAAGACCCAGGATAATTGGAGGAAAACTGGCAGCATTTACTGTCTTGGCTAATTCAGATGCTTTCATCCCTTGTGAAGCCAGTGGGAACCCTCGGCCAATAATACACTGGACCAAGGTATCATCAGGTATGTTTCTCAAGTTTACACGGAATATTTCTTTTTCTTTTTTATATATACACAAGATGCGAGCTAGGATGTAGTGTGGGCACTATTAATATCTTAAGAATGCTTATAGCCCTAGGGTTGGGTTTTGAGGGTGCAATGAGAGCCATTGTTTTATAGTGATTCATGTGTTGGGCTAGGACTGGGGGGGGGGGACTCTGGTTCAAAAGTGTGTGACCTTGGGGCAGCCATACTCTCTGCAATAGCCTTCTCCACCAGGCAATTGTGAGGACAAAACGGAGAGCGGGGGGAAAGAACCGCATGTATTGCCCTGAGCTGCTTAGAGGAAATGTGGTATTATAAATACAATCGTGCCTTTGAACACAGTTGTACAAATCCTTTCTTCTTCCATGGGACTTGAAAAGCAGTATTGGGGAGGGGTCATAACTCAGCAGTAGGTTTGGGCGATATATCAGTATATCACCCCAAACCAGTTTGAAGTCCGTATTGTGATAGTGGTTTCATAATTTTTGACCTGACAATATTTCACAAATCGTAATCTGTGTGTGTGTGCACACACACACGCTATGCAAAAATGATGGTGTGGGAGAAACTGTGAAGCCAGCCAGTGCCTCTACATAGCTCCATCCTTATTTCAGACTGATATATCATGATATTTTGCTGGGGATATATCACAACATTGAAAACCAGGTATCGCCCAGTCCTACTTAGCAGTAGGGTATGTGCCTTGCATGTGGAAGGTCCCAGGGTCAATCTCTGTGATCTCCAGATACCTCTGGGAGAGGCTGCTGCCTGGAGAGCCACTGCCAGTCACTGAGTTAGATGAGCCAATGGTCTGACTCTGTATAAGGCAGCTCCCAATGTTCTTATTATGATGCAGGGCTGCAACTCTGATGATTTACCTGCATTTTACTTCTATTTACTATATAACTCTACATACGAAAGGATAATTTGAGTTTACAGCTGATTTTTTCGGTTCCTTAATAAATATATTTGAAAATACTGTATTTTCTAACGTCTAATGTGCCATCGAATCTAACGTGCACCTTAATTTTCGCAATGCGATTTGGCCAATAAGGTGAGGATTAGATTCAAGTAAATACGGTAGTTTATTAAAGTGGGGGTTTTAGGATGAAAAGTTTAGAAAAGGGATGAAGCACAAAAGCAATAGAAATGCAGTAATAATAATAATAATAACATTTGACTTGCCAAGCAAATAAAAAAGTAAGATTTTAATACAGAGATTAGGCTAATTTTATTTCCATCTCATTCAACTAGGGGTTGATGCATCAAAACACAAGCGTGATAACAGTTTTGAGGTTCTTCCCAACGGGACTCTCTCCATCCAGAACGTCAACATCCAGGACCGCGGACAGTACCTCTGTGTGGCTGCCAATCAGCATGGCTCCGACAGGCTTCTTATTACATTGTCCGTGGTGACATATCCACCTCGAATCCTGGAGGGAAGGTCCAAAATTATTACTGTTCACTCTGACAAGCCAGTAGCCCTGAAATGCACAGCCGAAGGCCGTCCCATTCCTACCATATCATGGATCCTCGCAAACAAAACTTACATCTCAGAATCTTCTATGGGAAATGGGGCTGTTTCTGTGCAAGCAGACGGCACGCTGGTGATAAAGAAAGTCAGTGTTTACGATAGAGGGATTTACACATGCACAGCAAGCAATGCAGCTGGTTCAGATACAATGACGGTGAGGCTGCAAGTTATTGCTGCACCACCCATTATACTGGAAGAGAAGAAGCAACGTGTGTTGGAGAATATTGGGGGAAGCTTGAAGCTGCCCTGCACTGCCAAAGGAAACCCACAGCCCTACGTTCACTGGGTTCTCTTCGATGGAACAGAGGTGAAGCCTTTGCAGTATATAAATGGCAAGTTTTTCCTTTTCCCTAATGGAACCCTTTACATCAGGAATATCAGTCCTTCTGACAGTGGGAATTATGAATGCATAGCCACCAGCTCCACTGGCTCCGAGAGGAGAGTGGTCATCATCCAGGTAGAACATAGCGATACAGTCCCCAGAATCGCAGTTTCATCTCAAAGACTGACTCAGCTGAATTTTGGGGACAGGTTGCTTCTGAACTGCTCAGCTACAGGAGAGCCAAGACCCAGGATAATATGGAGATTACCTTCAAAATCTGTTGTTGATCAGTGGCACAGGTAGGTCTCATGAAAATCGCAGCATTACCTTTACTTATTTGCTTGATTGGCTACCGTATTTTTCTGTGTATAACACGCCTCCAAGAATAAGATGCCCCCTGTTTTGGGGGACTCCAAATTGAGAAAATGGGGGGAGGTTGTATCCATATATAAGATGACCCACAATTTTGAACATAATTTTTAAATTAAGAAAACCCTAGTCTTATACACAGGAAAGTATGGTATATTGGGACCATTGGATTTTGCATTGGATAGTGTTGTGCTGGAGGAGAAGGATAAAGCTTCTGGGACAAATGAACTGTTCTGCCTTTGTGTCAAAGAGGGCTGAATCAAACAAATGAATTTCTTGATGCCCTTTGCTGAGCCGCTCTGGTACTTTGATATGAGGGGTGTCTAGCTGTCATTTGCTGAGTGACTTGCAGAGCGATCCAAACCCTCCTTACACCAGGCTGTGGAGTGGTAGTGGTTGAATTTGGTGGAAGTGTTTCTCCAGCCAGCTCTGCTGGCTAAGCCAGCTCTATTGCCAGCCGCCAGCCATTGCCCTGACCTTTCTACCCAGATGCTGTGAGAGGCATGACTGCAGATGCAGTTGTGGTCTTGGCATCCTTTTAAACTCCATTAACAGGTGTGGAAGCTTTGAACTGCACCTTTAGATGCCAGAACAGTACAGTGCTACAGTATTTAAGAATGAGACTGATGCTATAAGGGTCAAAGCACATTTTCCCATACTGTTCTGGTCCAGTTAGGGTTGTCTTCACCACAGCCACTTCAGGGACAAGCATGGCTCCTGTGAGTTCTTGTTTGTAAATGTATTATTTCCATTAAAACCTCATTCCTAGGTTGGGTGGTTGCAGCTCCACAGCATCAATATCATAGTAATTTGTTTTCATTTGTTTTGTTTTATTTTATTTTGGACGAGTTTGCTTTAACTCATAGTACTGCAGTTATGCCCAGCATTTTGGCCACTAACCATCCATTGAATTCTTAAGTGAAGCCAGTGCTTTCCGTATTAGAGCTTGGCAGTAACAAATCTTGTGATCTCTAGACTGACCTAAACAAAGCATCTAAATCCAAAGACTGCAGATCCCTGGAGTTTGGTCCACATAATTAACATCTGCCAGCTCTCTGCAGGGCTTCCAAACAGAATGAGCCGAGGAATGATAAGTTTGCACTTTCCTGATCCAAACTAGTGCATGTCATATGAAGAACAAGTAGGCTTGCAGTTCGCTCTTACGTTTGACAAAGGAAATTTCCCACCAAGTCAAGCTGTACCTATAGATGGAGGGAAAGGGGCTTCCAAAGGCTTCCACACAACCTGGGATCTTGCACAATTCTGATATAAGCCAACATGGAAGCCTTTGCACATACATCTATGTGTGACACACACACACACACACACACACACACACCCCTTGCAGAAGTTCACACTATATGCACAAATGCCATGGGAGGAATTACTTAGTGCAGCCGTACTCTCCACTCATGACTCCTGAAGAGGACTCAAAGGAACTTCCAAATGCTTCTACTCAGTGCACTCATATCTTAGCTTGTCTTTAATTCTTAAGTTATCATGTCATTGAGAATCAGCGGTTTTACAGTTAGGGGTCCGTATTTTTTGGTATATAAGATTCTGGTTGTGGGCTTCCCATAGGCATGTGGTCGACCGCTATCAAAACAGAATTCTGGACCAGATGGGCCTTTGGCTTCTTACAGAAGGGCTCTTCTTATGTTCTTAAGCAGGCATAGGCAAACTCGGCCCTCCAGATGTTTTGAGACAATTCCCATAATCCCTGACCACTGGTCCTGTTAGCTAGGGATGATGGGAGTTGTAGCCCCAAAACATCTGGAGGGCCGAGTTTGCCTATGCCTGTTCTTAAGTATACCTGACTAAACACCTTTCCTTTCTTCCATTGCTTTTTAGAATGGGGAGTCGAATCCATGTGCATCCCAATGGATCATTGACTGTTGAAAGAGTCACAGAAAAGGATGCTGGTGACTATATATGTGTGGCTAGGAATAAAATGGGAGACGACTTGATCCTAATGAAAGTCAGTGTGACAATGAAGCCTGCAAAAATCGATCAAAAGCAGTATTTTAAGAAACTGGTGCCTTATGGGAAAGACTTCAAAGTGGACTGCAAAGCTTCTGGGTCCCCTGAACCAGAGATATCTTGGAGTTTGCCAGACGGCACAATGATCAACAATGTGATGCAAGCAGATGACAGTGGGCACAGGTCTCGTAGGTACACTCTGTTTGACAATGGGACACTATATTTTAACAAGGTGGGAATAGCTGAAGAGGGTGACTACACATGTTACGCTCAAAACACACTTGGGAAAGATGAAATGAAAGTGCACATAACAGTGCTAGCAGCGGCACCACGGATCAAGCCGAATTCCAAGACCTATGCAAAAGTCATAGCAGGAGACACTGCACTTTTCAACTGTGAAACCACTGGTCAACCTAAGCCAAACATTTTCTGGTTGTTGCCTTCCAACGACATGATTTCTGCTTCCAATCACAGGTATTTTCTTCATGTTAATGGATCCTTGTCCGTCACAAAGGTGAGGCTCATAGATGCTGGAGAATACATATGTGTTGCTCGCAACTCTGGTGGAGATGATACAAGGCTTTATAAACTTGAAGTAATCTCTAAACCGCCTCTCATCAATGGGTTGTATACAAACAAGACTGTCATTAAAACAACAGCCATAAAACACTCAAAGAAACAAATAGACTGCAGAGCTGAAGGAACGCCCATAACCCAAATCATGTGGATTATGCCTGACAATATTTTCCTAACAGCCCCATACTATGGGAGTAGAATAACAGTACACAAAAATGGGACTCTTGAAATTCGTAATGTAAGGTCTTCAGACACAGCAGAGTTTATCTGTGTGGCACGTAACGATGGCGGAGAAAGCATATTGGTGGTCCAGCTGGAAGTGTTAGAAATGCTAAGGAGACCAATGTTCAGAAATCCATTTAATGAGAAAATAATAGCAAAGGCTGGGAAAACTGCCTTTTTGAACTGCTCTGTAGATGGAAACCCGCCTCCCGAGATAATCTGGATGTTACCCAACGGCACAAGGATTTCCAATGGTTTTAGAACACTCCATTACTTCTTGGGGGACAATGGCACCCTTGTCATCTACAGTCCTTCTAAAGCAGATGCAGGAAAGTACCGGTGTGCAGCTAAAAATAAAGTTGGCTACATTGAAAAGTTGATCATATTAGAAGTTGGCCAGAAACCTACCATCCTTATCCACCCAAGAGGAACAGTAAAAAGCATAAGTGGGGAACCGTTATCCCTTCACTGTCTTGCTGGCGGAAACCCCAAGCCAAACATAATATGGACAGTCCCCAATGGACACGTCCTAGACTGGCCTCAGATTAATGGGAGATATACGTTACTGGAAAATGGCACCCTCATTATCAGAGAAACCACCATCCATGACAGAGGAAGTTACGCATGCAAAGCTCAGAACTACGCTGGCGATTCAACGGTAGTTGTTTTTGTAATGATTGTGGCACACCCGCCACGGATTACAAACAGACCACCAAGGAATATCCGCACAGTGGCTGGGGTACCAGTTCAGCTTCACTGCATGGCACTGGGAATACCAAATCCAGAAATTACATGGGAGCTGCCTGACCACTCGTTACTTTCCACAGGCAGCAAAGGCCGGCCATCTGGAAGCGAACTTCTCCATCCACAAGGAACATTAGTAATTCAGAATCCAAAGCTGTCAGATGCTGGCATATATAAGTGCATGGCTAAGAACCAGCTTGGCAGCGATTCCACAGTAACATACGTTCAAGTTATCTGAGACGAGAAATGCAGCCTGAGCAATTGATAACAAAAGCTAATCAGGACCCTAAGTTTGGCTTTCAAAGATGTTTAATCAAAAGCAGTCAGATTCGTTAAAATTGCCGTTCTCAGTTTACAGTTGACACAGTAACAGACAGAAAGATTTGGAGAAAAATTGTATCATGTTCCGATATGCATATTTTAAGAGGTATTTTTAAAATGACTTTGAAAACTTATGGCACATACATCTTGACTACAGTCAGTCAAATGCATTGCAATATAACTTGAAATACTTAGTGCAAGGGTGGGTTTGTTAAAAAGCTTCTTACTTCCCATTTGGTAGTAGTACAAGAAGTATGAAATATATAAGATAAGTAAAGAAAAAAGAAGAAATGGGATGGGTGTTTGTTACCTTGTGGACAAATATGAATATTTTGTATCTATCTTACCTTTTTTAAAAACAAAAAACAAAAAGGTGCTGCCAGTCTTGTAATACTGAAATTTAGTTCTTTCACACAGGAGTCCTTTTTTGTGGGGCAATGGAAGAACCAGTAGAAAACTGTTTGATAGGGTTGTGTGTGTGTTTTTAAAGACAATATGGATTATTTTTGTAAAATAAAAAAGCAATCAGATCTGCTTATAAAGAAGAGCAGATGTATAATTGCCATTCAGCTGCTAAACACTTTACATAAAAAAGAATAAAGTGCCTTTAAAGTTTAATAAGTATGCAGTGCATTAGCAGAGACTGAGGAGGAAGCAGTAGGACAGTGTACTTTTCTTCTTGCTTCTTCTGGGCACCTGGAGGCACTTTGGCTGAAAACATGATGCAAAGAACCTTTGGTCTACCCCAACAGAATACAGCTGTCTCCAAGAAATTGCACCTAGTACCTTATTTATTTATTGTAAATATTTTTATATTGCCTATCAATTATATTCTTAGGGCAGCCACAAAAGACATCTGTTTATATGTGCCACATAGGATAGAACCTTGACTCTATTGATACAAGGCTGTGTTGTCAGAGTAGGAGAACTCTGGATCACAGACCGCAGGCTGTGCCAAGACCCTTCAGGCACAAAACTCCCACTGCATCATAGACAGCTGACCATACATGATTCTCTTTCATCTAGCTTGTTGCAGAATGGACGCGGGTGGTGCTGTGGTCTAAACCACAGAGCCTAGGGCTTGCCAATCGGAAGGTCAGTGGTTCGAATCCCCGTGACGCTCTCGTTGCTCAGTCCCAGCTCCTGCCCACCTAGCAGTTTGAAAGCAAGTCAAAGTGCAAGTAGATAAATAGGTACCGTTCCGGCGGGAAGGTAAACGCCGTTTCCGTGCGCTGCTCTGGTTCGCCAGAAGCGGCTTAGTCATGCTGGCCACATGATCTGGAAGCTGTCTGCGGACGAACGCTGGCTCCCTCGGCATATAGAGCAAGATGAGCGTGCAACCTCAGAGTCATCCGCGACTGGACCTAACGGTCAGGGATACCTTTACCTTTAGCTTGTTGCAGAACAGGTGAATATGCAGGTAACATGGCACAAATCTTGATTCCACCAGCCTAAGCCCACAACTGTTGTGTGACGCTATCCCTCCAAGAGGGAAAGCAAGAATTAACCACCTTTTTCTACATGCTTAAGATGCTAGCTACTTTCTTGGGACCTCCATTCACCTGAATAAAATTCATACTTCAAGCCTCTTTTAAGAAATGTGCATTTAACTGAAAATGGCATACCTTTTCCTGGTATGTCTGAACTATAAGAAATTGTGGTTTATTCTAACTGGCTGGTTAAAAACATACACATAAGGATAAAAAAGTAGCAGCCCAGACCTAGATATAGTTTACCTGCTCCACTCCTGGATCTGAATGCATGTTTCACTTATCTTACCTTACCTTGCCTTTCTGCCAAGGCCAAGATTGTCAGAACCGTTGGCATTGGCAAGGGAGGATGGCAACTCCATCACACTGCCTCCTGCAAAGATTACAACCACTATCATGCCAGTTGACTATGGGCAAAACTATAGCAGGAACAGCCTTTCTCCTGATTTGAAATATGCTGTATTCCCAGATTTTGTCTCTGCTGGGTTGAGGCCATCCAGAACCTGAGCAGATAACAGGAACACCTTGACAGTATTTTTCTTTGTTCTGCAGTGGAGGATCTGTTTGGAGGCAAAACTTTCACAATATCCAAGAGAAAAAGAGTTCCACAATTGTGAGCAGCACAATGTAATAATATTACCCAATAATGTGAAAACAGAATGTTCTGGTGTGATGTTTTTTAAGGGTATAGAGCACTGGTAGGGAACCTATGGCCCTCCAGCTGTTGTTGAGCTCCTATCATCCCCAGCCACCATGGCCAGTGGTCAGGGTTGGTGAGACATGTAGTCCAACAAGAGCTGGACGGCTAACAGCTCTAGAGCAATCACAACCTGTCCTTGGCCTCTGCAGTCAAGTTCCCAATCTGTAAGAATGAAAGAGCTGCGTCAACTAAGGTCGAGAACCTGTGACTCTAGATGATGTTGGGCTCCAATCCCCATCAGCCCCAGCCAGCATCCATAATTTTTATATTGCTCTAATGGAAGGTTCATCTTTTGCCTGATCCACATAAAGAGAAAATTAGGCTTTGCTAGCCATGTGCGTACAGTAAGCCCGCAGCTTATGTGCATTACTAAGTTGATAAAGACTGTTCCAGATCCATTTGGATGTGGCTGTGTGGGAAACAGAATACTGATCTGACCCCAGGGCCGTCTTACCCATAGGCACTAGGGGTGCAGGGCACCGGGCTCTCAGGGGTACCAGGCCAAGAGTCCTGGGCCCAAGAGTTGAGTCCGGGGAAGAGCCCACCCATTGGTCGGAGCGCTGCGGCGGGCTCTTCTGCTGCGGCTGGCTCTGCGCCATGACTTCGGGGGCGACCAAGCCAGCGAGATGCTGAGGCAGCCGGCTGGCTTCGCCTTCCTGTGCACCTGGGACTGGGCAACCGGGGGGGGGGGCACCAGGCAGATCTTTGCACCCCAGCACCATATATGCTTAAGAGCCCTGTCTGACCCATTAAGATCATTCTTGTGTCCTTATTTAAACTCCATTTTAAAATTCATGTGCATGGGCAGGGTTCATGGAGAGAAAATGTCGCCATAGAATGAGTAAAATAGTTTCGACAACCATTAATTCAGGTGTGCTCTTTAAAACAATTTGGTGTAATGTTTAAACCAGGATAGTGAAATCCCAAGAAGATTATCAACACTTCCGAAAGAACCTATCCAAACATAGGGGACTGTTAGCAGAATGATAGATGAGCTTCCACATAACTGAAGGCCAAATGACACTGGGACAAAAAACCCGTAAGTTCACACAGGCTGAACAGGTGCAACAGAGCATGCAAGTGAGTGCTATTCTACCTTTGCCATATACACGGTGGCAGCAGAGGTCAACACGCACCTGCACCTTTTTGACACAAGATACATTAAAATATATTTTCAGCTCTTAATAGCTTAAGAAAACCTACAATATTAGGGGAAATAACAGTGCCTTCATATTTTGAGGAGTAACTCCCACTTTAATGAAATTTGGAACTAGCATAGCACAAGTCCACTCCTGAAACGGAGCCTCTTCCTCTCCCTCTTTCTGGCCCCTGGTGTCCTCAAAATCTGTTCCGGAGGAATTGGGGACCCTCTGGAGCAGACTTTGGGAACATAGGTGGAGGCAGAAGAGGAAGAGGGAAAAGGAAAAAATCAAAAGTCATATTGCACAGACATATTTTCCTTGCATAAGTAGGCAGATACTGGATGCAAGTGGATCATTGTGCAGACGTTTTCACAACAAACACAACAGTTCAAAAAGTATTTATTACACTAAAGATTCGGACATCCTGTGGGAAGGTAGAAATGCATCGGCTAGGTATAGCAATGCAGATTTCATTTTAAATAATCTGACTAATTTGCTCAGTAGAGATTGTTTATTCACAGTAAGCCTTATGATCGGCTTATCACAAGGCAAATGAAAAGTTCGTACAGAAAACATGGCCAAATAGTCTCAAGTATTTTTTTTTTTAAATGCCCTACATGAGTCACATTCAAAATCTGTGCATCTAATTCTAAAAGGTTATCACAGAATACTAAAAATTCACAAAACAGTAGTTTCTTTTGATTATTCTTTACTCAAATATGAGCAAATGCCACTTCCACAAGATTAAAATAGTTTCTGTTTTTATAGTAATAAATCTGATGATAATTTACTTGTGCTTTTGCAGCAAATTTATAAATACAGCTGAATTTATTTACACAACTAAAAACAAACCAAATTTTAAACTTTTGAACACCCACCGTACAAAATAATGAGTAACTATTTCTGTGACTAGAAAACTAAGGCCTAGTTCTCACAAACAGCAGGTGAGGTGGTAAACCTTTGTCTGAAATGTACCACTTTAGACTGCAGATGGGGTTTCATGACTGAATAAAGTCATACAAAAATAAAACTACCCGTCTTCCAGACATGACAGTTTGTGTAAAGGAACATTTTTTCACGGGGAGTGTAGACCCAGTTGAGTGGATGAAGTGATTTTATTTAATATATATGGAAAATCCAAAGGAAAGTAATAGCCCTACAGCATTTCGGAAAACAGCTATTTCCTTACATTTCAACTGTATTATGAAATCTTTTGGAAAACTGTTTAGAATACCTGGAAACATATGTGTAAAAAAGAAGAATTAGATGAAGATTAAACAACTTCCCTGAAATTATTCTGAAATACCCACACTGAGAAATAGAAAATGGTTATCTTAATTTCCGGTGCATGCTGTGGAAACCATGTTAGCATATCTCCAGTGGAATTACAGGAAACAAAATGAAAACCTATGCATTTAATTTATTCTAGTCTCAAACTGCAGTTATAGGCTGCAACCCTGAGCATGACTGAACACGCCAAAGTCCAAGTGACTTCGGTAGGGCTTGTGCACGGGTAACACTGCAAATGATTACAGGGTAAAACCAGTGTAATTATTTGGCAGCTCCTCAAGGAGCATCTAATGCTTCTCTGAGCAAAGTGAACAGTGGTTATTTAGGTTTTGGGTACTCATTTTGATCATTTGCAGGTAGGAGATCTTGCTACAGAGATTTGTACTGAAGCCTAGTAGGCTTCTTATTGTCCAAACTACTGCATTTTTTAAAATAGGTAGAAACTTCATGAATACATGTAAGGATCCTCCTTCAGGAACTTTATTACCACAATGAAAGCAACAGAAAAATCAGGAACTTTGCAAACAAATTCTTTTATAAAGTGCTTATGAAATCTACAAACATGATCAAAACTAATGTAAAAAAACCGAAATCAATACACATTCTACCAAAAAACAAAGGGGGGAGGAGCCACCCTTGTGCATTAAATAAAAAAAAATGGAAGTGCCTTTTTCATAAGTAGTTTGGTCCAGTGCAGTTCTTAAGAAAATCAAAACTTGTTTTCCACAAAAAGAAAGGAAGGATTTTTAATCCTGTAAAGGGGAGGAGTGTAAATACCCTAAAAGCACCAAATCCATATATTCTTCAGCAACAAATGTTCTTCATATAATCCCATATAATCCATACATTTATAATTAGTTAAGTGCAAAAACAAAAAAATCACCTATTTCTTATATATTCACATCAGTTGCAGCACAAAAAAATGCGGAGGGGGGAGATAATTAGTGCAACAAATTCTGTTTCCCCATTCTTCAGTGCAAACACTTTGTCTTATTTCCATCTTCCAGATTCAGAAGTTTGAAGGATGGCCATATGGATTCACACCTTGCTGTGGCTGGTTACCTAGGAAACGGGGTGGGGGGAGAGAACGTGCCCAAATGTTAAAATCCTGTGCCAAGTTATTGAAGTCAATGAGATTTAATGCCAGGTTAATGTGTGGAGGAGCCCCCCTGATTTCAAAAAGAACGTATTGGCAAGTACAGATAACTGGTGGCAAATGGTACCCAAACCAATACATTACAACTCTGCGTTTTTGGTTATTTAATGCGGAATAGACGTCACCTGACAACTCTCAGCACCCTTAAACTACTGTTCCCAGAAATCTTTGGGGGGAAGCCATGACTGTTAAAGTGGTATCGAGGAATTTTATACCTATGGCGTGAAAGTGCCTTAGCTTCAACAGCCATCTAGAATCACACCAAGTGGTGAGGCTGGTCCTACAAATGAACGTTTCAGTGGACCGTATCTCTCATGAATGTATGTGGCTTGGTGCTTGGGGTGTCTTATCTCTAACAAAAATCTTCATCAAGTGTAAGGTCTGATCATCAAAGCCCTGTTGCAATATGGCACCTGAGGATGCCGTGTCAGAGAGTTGCTGCGACAGAATTATGATAAACGTAAAGCAGGGCAGTTGAACATGTAGCCCACGACACTGGCCATCACCCATGTGTTGTGCTTTGTCATGTGCTTGACAACCTCACCCTGATTTGATTTTTTGCAGTGCCAAACAGGTAGCAAAACCAAGGACTGCTACATATGGCTGGTAGTGGGAAGCATTTGGCTTGATTTGTAGAAGTTGTGTGATTTAGAACCAAAAAATTAGCACATTTTTTGTGGCTTGCAAGTGTTTGGTTTCACTTCCCTGGCTTCCCTCCTTATCAAGTACAGGCAACTCCCAGTTTGGGCACATCCAAACAATGCACAATTGCACATACACGCATGGCACTGAATCTGGAAGTAACCCCATGCTGCCATGAAAAGGGGGGCAGCGGGAGCAGGGTAGAGGTGGAATGGGGCAGAGCTGAGCAGAGTGGGCTTTTGTGTGCTCCGCTGACACATATGGAAGTCCGGAACGGAAGCCCCCCCCCCAAAAAAAGTAGGATTGCCTGTACCAATTCCTCTCCTTGGGAACTGTAGCCCTGGAGAAGCGTAAGTTACTCAGTTGCTTCTCTCACAAACACTTGCCAGTTAAACCGGTTTAAAAGTTTGACCACTATTTTGAGTATTCTGGGTATGAGCTATACAACTTAGATGTACATCCATAGCAGATCATATCCAATAGCCAGACCTACCCCTACTGATCAACAGCATGAATGCATGTGGCAATTTCAGGCTATAGGCCTTATCACAAACTAAACCACTTTAACCAGAACTGACTACATCAATATTTATTACTTACGGAAAGTTAACTGGCAGAAATATACTTCCCAGCTGTAGAAACACAAAATACTTATCAGTGCTGCATACTTACTTGACAGCTGTTTTTGGAGTTGTCTGACGAGGGCAGCCGTCTGTTGTTGCTGTTGTGTCTGCTGCAAGCCTTGTCTTGGAAACTGCAGTATTCAACACAAGGGGGGGGGGGGGAATTAGCAACACACTAGCAGGTATACCTACAATGCCTGCAATGTATTCTTGCCAGCCTGAGAAGAAAGATGCCACTTATGAGAGTAATGAGAAATAACCCTTTCATTCTAGTCTAGCTTGCACATTAAACCTGTGACTGAAACCAAACTTCTCTTCTCTTCCCCTTGGAGGAATCCATGTGAAACAATCGGCTTGGCCTGGTAGACCAGGCTTCCAATCTCAGTTCAATTCAGGTTGATCAGTGCATTGGTGCAAGGCTACTGAGCCACACCTGTTTTGGTGAAGATATTACTTGGGTGTAAGAATCATGCGAGTGAAGAGGCAGCCCTCTTTTAGTCACACAGGAAGATGCAATATAAAAACATACCCTCCAACATTTCCCCCGATGAAATAGGGATGTCCTATTCCATAATGATGATTTTTACTATTTATACCCCACACATCTTACAGGGTTGCCCCAGCCACTCTGGGCAGCTTCCAGTATATATAAAAACATTAAACATTAATAAAACTTCTCTATACAGGATTGCCTTCAGGCAGCTTAGAGGTCGGAAAACTCCATATCCTCCAACATTTCTCCCATGAAAATAGGAACATCCTAAGGAAAAGTGGGACATTCGGGGATCAAATCAGAAACTGGAATGGCTTCTCTAAATTGGGGGTGTCCCAGGAAAATAGGGACACTTGGGGGGGTGTCTGTAAAACGTGGGCTCAAAACTCAGCCCCACCTTTACAACTATCTATCAGATTAAGGCATCAGCCAATCCAATGCTGTTCAAGTCTGCCATTGCTGGCTCCAGCCATGTACCTGAGAGAGAAGTGGTACAGTCTCTTGCCATCTCTGTCACACAACTGCAAAATGTCTCACATTCTCAGCTGGAAGCAGAAAGTGGTGGTCTTAAGTAAGGAGCCAGGCAGGTAGGGGCTGGCTGAGGGCAAACTGAGGTTGATGGGGTAGTGCCTCATTTGCCCTAAGGACAAGCCTACACTGGATTTAGAGACAGGTAGTTGCAAATAATTCTCTTGGACAGTGCATCACACACACACACACACACACACACAACACACACTTAGTTTTCTCCAAACAAGTCCAAGAACCTAGAAGGGGAGCCATGGATGGGGGAAAATTGGACTGGCAACTCAGGATGACCGGAGGAAAGAGAAAGATTATGCCAAGATGTTGTGATTCCATTGTGAATCAGAAAACCTTGGAAAACCCACGTGCTCCAGTTAACAGAGTACTGAGCTTGGGGAGCTGGCTCCAGCCCAGTTTATTCAGCATTGTACAGAGAATATGCTAAGTTAACAGTGATACACAGTGGATGCTTAAAAAGCACCACAGAGCTGTAAGGTAAGAAAACCTGCAGCTAGACTGGCGTTTAACCATCTGGGATGAACTGCCCTTCTCATCAACAGATGGTCATGATTCCTGACAAGGGATCATCTATTATACCATTAAATATGTTTCATGCTTACGCCTCCACATACTCCAAGGATGAACAATAAATGTACAACAAAATTCCTCTCCCCTCCATAGTAAGAATTCACAGATTTTTATGGACAAACCTTGGGTCCTCCAGACATCATATCCTATGGAAAGTATTATGGTGGTGGTGATAAACTTCACACATGCAATACCGATAACAATATAACATTTGGTGCTCTGTGCCTTAGATGTTTAGCCAACCATCTGAATGACCCTGGCATGAAACCACACATGTATTTTGGAGTGCTGGAACAAGGGATCACCTGGTACTCTTTTCTATTTGTTTTCTAGGAAAGAAAATTAGAAAGTTCAAGCTTTAGCATCTTTTTCCTATGTTCATTCAGAAGATAATGGATCCCTCTGGAATTGTTCTTTCAAGTTGTTGGAGCATTCAGCAACTGGAGCTGCGTTCCCAGTATTTTATTGGAAGTTTAGAAGCCTACATTCTCATCTAGCTAATAATATTTTCCATACGTTCAAATAATAAATTATACATTCATATTCCTTCAGTTATACAGAGGAAATGTTCAGCTGCCGGAGGCATGTGTACATATAATGAAGCTGATAATGAAAATAAAACCCACTATATATCAGGTATCGCACATGCAAATGAACTTTAAAGGGGAAATGCAAGCTGAGTTTGAAAAGAAAACTGAGATATTTCAGTAAAAATAAAGCTAATATAAGACAGTACAAAGGGTTCTCAGGTGGAAAGGTTGGCTAGTATACATACATACCTCTTTCATTAGAGCATGTATGATCCTTCTGCATGTCAATCTCTACCATGCAGCCCAACTGTGCATGAAATGTGTGCATGCATGAGAGTCAGCAGCCTTTATGATTAATGTTATGCAAACGGCTGATGCTCTCAAGCATTCTTCACTCACAGTCTCACTGAGCCATGGATGTTGTAGTCTTGTTGAGCAAAGCAAGCTAACCTGATTCTGAAGGGCCAGAAGTTCCCTTCCATAGAAATCTGTGCCCTTTGCGCTCAGAATATGAATTTCATGAAATTCTGATTGAAGGAACCATTTCTATGAAATGTACTTACTGTCCTATACCTCCTTATTTAACACAACATAGATGTGGATAAGAACACAAGTCCAATTGTCAGGGAAACACCCCTAATCCCAGTTACATTATTTCTGGGATATGTAATTCTTGCTGCATTATACCTTCCCTGAAACCCCAAAGTAAAACCTGATAGTGCATATTTTGGCTATACAATTGAAGATTTATTAAAATAACAGTTTAACAATAAAAGTATGACGGTGACATAAATTAGATTAGAAGCTTGTTCATTGCAAGTAACCTGCCAAATGCTTTAAAAAGAGTTCGGCTGCCCTGACAAATAAATGGAAACTCTGTCTAATGCATGTTTACCATATGTTATCCCCGTAAGTCTAATATACAGATTTGCTTTATAATTCTTGAGAATTACAGTTTTCTCTGGACATCTTCAGAATTGCATTTTTCATTATTGGGTGCAGATCAGTAGGGAGGCCGGCATGACAACTTAATGGAAAAAAGTATTTTTACTATTTTACAGCAGGCCAAAAATAAATAAAAAAAATGCAAAGAACATTTGTATCTTAAAACTAGAACATGTGCCTAATGTTCTCTTTTGGTTTGATTCACTGCCTATGTTTAGGCAGTTGCCATAAATGTGTTAAGTTTTCAGCATGAATAAATTCACGTCCTGAAATTTAAAGTCAGATATTTCATGGGCTTTGAACTGCCTCCACAAACTCTTTCGAGAGGCTTTTCAGGCAAGGGAGTGCCCCCCCCCAGTTTTAATGCTTGAACTAATGCTATAAATCGGAGTTGCCGGGGGGGGGGGGCTCTAGTTATTCCTGGACTACATTGCCCATCATGCCTGAACACTGGCCATGTTGGATGATACCAGTTGGAAACCAATCCTATATGTGGGATTAATAACAAAATATCCAACCCCATGTGTCATGTTTCTGCCCAGTTTTTGGGTGCAGCACTTCCTTGTCCCTGTCAACATGTTAAGTGGCTACTTTACCTAAGGGAACTCAGCTCCACTTGGTGGAACTCATATGAGACATTTCATCCCTGTGTCCCAGGTTTTCTTGTGATGCCGTACTGATATTGTCCGGTACCTGCATGCCCCCTTTCCCACCACAGATATGCCAGAGAGAACAAGGGCTCCTTTTCAAATGTAATGATAACAGCCCTGTTTAGGGAAGCTTTTAATGTTTATTATTATTGTATTTTAACATTCTGTTGAAAGCCGCCAGATGGGTGGGGTATAAATAATAAATTATTATTATTTTCACAGTATAAGCTCCTACAAACAATAGACACATATTTTACACAAGTAAAACTAAAAATAATGAATTAAGGATTACGAAACGGAACCCCCAAACCTTTCAATGTAAGCCTGAACCGTTCCCATAGACAAGCAGGGCAGGGAAACCCCTGCATTCCTTAAACTCCAATTTTATATTCAGTGGAAAGTTACCTTCTACACTAATCTATGTAAAGGTGGCAGCTCAGCTTTAAATAAAAAATAAAAAATGGAAGAGTCCAGAAGTGGGTTGGGTTGTTTAACAAACCTATGTGAGCTAGGTGGGATATTAGAGCAGGCCAGCCAAGACCTACTCCCAGGAGGAGAAGGCAGCAAATGGTATTCTATTTTTTTTTAAAAACAGAATTTATTAGCATTTTCATAATATAACACAAACCCAACCCCACACCTACAAATACAAAAACAAATACAAATACACATAATGTCAGGATTCTTCTTCTTATTTTATCTTACAAAAAAAAAATTTCTACTTCTGAATCTTGACGTTTGACTTCCCCCGCCTTTTCCCCTTCGGTTTTAAATCAGTATACTATTTCCTTAACAACTTTTCTCTATAAAAATTTTTAACTTTACTTAAAAATAACACAATTATCTTGATCTTTTTATTATAACCTAAATCTTAACCATATATTCTTATAACTAAACTTATTTCTTCTATCCTTTATCATGCTGCTTTTGACTTAAAATCAATATCTCCTTACTTATTTAAAATAAACTTATAATTAACAGACTTCACACTCCGATTTCGGATACCATGACAGACCATTTGGATTATACATTTAATACTTCAACCCACTCCCCCTGTCCATTGTCTTTTTCTGTCTTTCACCAGAACCAGATCTCCAATTATCTTCTTCTGAGTGTCCACAGATCCAGGCATTCACAACAAACCTGGCATCGAGCTTCAGGGTGTTCATCACTTCCTTTCTGGGCTCCTCCGTACCTTTGTGCCATACTTCTTCTTCTTGTAGAAATCTTAATTCCATGTCCCTTGCCCCCGAGCTGCCACCTCGGAGTCTGGATATTATAAATTTTCCCGTTCCAGGGCTGCCACCCCCAGAAATCGGTTCCTTTTCCCGGAGTTGCCCAGCCATTTCGAACCATCCTTCAAGCACCCCTCCTAGCTCTTTGCCAAGGTTTGATTCCATTGTATAAAACTTTTGAAAAGCCTCCTCTGTGGAAAGTGAGTCCTTTTTATTTATAATTCCACTCAAAACTTGCAGTTTCCGATTAAGCAGTTCCAGCTTCAAGACAGTGAGCATTTCCTCATCCTTTAAACCAGAGTTCAATACGAGTGCGAACACAAAGTCCAGCATTTTAGAAGGGAGGGTGAGTGTCAGATTTCAGTTCCTGTCTCTTCCTTCCTTTGTTTCAATTTTTTCCCACGACAGTCCAAGTCGTCGCCATTTCTCCGAAGCCGGAGTATAAAGACCAAAACTTCAAATGGAGATATTTTTTCCCCAGTTAACCCCCGAAGGGAAATCTCAGCAGTCTCAGTTTTCAAATTCCAGATACTTTCTATCAATTGTTGTAGCAGCAGTCACTTAAACGGTTAATTTCTTTCAACTCCCGAAGGGAGGGAGGCGGGCTGCCTTTCTTCTTTCCCCCAGATCGTTCCAAGAATACAAAGAGTCAATCAAATACTCACAGCCACTGGGTTCTTATCAGCTCGTTAAAGACAGGTAGAACTTAGACGCTCATCACAGGCTTTGTTGCCGCATTTACATCCCGGTTGGGGCATGTCCCCTATAGCCCGGCTCCGTCGTCCCTTCACCCCCCCCCCCTTTACAGGGGGAGCGGGGGAAGGGTTCGGAGCCACAACGGGCACAGCCGGGGAGCCCAGGGTGCGGGACGCTCTTCCCGCACCCCAACCGGAGCCCCGCTTTGCGGTAGCAGGGCTCCTAACCCCCGGGATGGACTGGGTGCTTCGCAGCCGAAGCAGCCCACGACCACCCGCAATGGCGTCGCCGCCGGAAGTCCAGCAAATGGTATTCTATATTTTATTTTTTAAACAGAATTTATTGGCATTTTCATAATATAACACAAACCCAACCCCACACCTACAAATACAAAAACAAATACAAATACACATAATGTCAGGATTCTTCTTCTTATTATATACCTTGCAAAAAAAAAATTCTAGTTCTAAATCTTGACGTTTGACTTCCCCCGCCTATTCACCTTCGGTTTTAAATCAATATACTATTTCCTTAACAACTTTTCTCTATAAAAAAAATTTAACTTTACTTAAAAAAAAAGAACACAATTGTCTTATTCTTTGCATTATAACCTAAATCATAACCAAATATTCTTATAGCTAAACTTATTTCTTCTATCCTTTATCATGCTGCTTTTAACTTAATATTCAATATCTCCTTACTTATTTAAAATAAACTTGTAATTAACAGACTTCACACTCCGATTTCGGATACCATGGCAGACCATTTGGATTATACATTTAATACTTCAACCCACTCCCCCTCTGTCCATTGTCTTTTCTGTCTTTCACCAGAACCAAATCTCCAATTGTCTTCCTCTGAGTGTCCACAGATCCAGGCAACATCCACAACAAACCCCGCATCGAGCCTCAGGGTGTTCATCACCTCCATTCTGGGCTCCTCCGTTTCTTTTCTTCTTCTTCTTGTAGAAATCTTAATTCCATGTCCCTTGCCCCCGAGCTGCCACCTCGGAGTCTGGATATTGTAAATTTCCCAGAAATCGGTTCCTTTCCCGGATTTGCCCAGCCATTTCAGACCATCCTTCAAGCGCCCCTCCCAGCTCTTTGCCAAGGTTTGATTCCATTGTGTAAAACTTTTGAAAAGCCTCCTCTGTGGAAAGTAAGTCCTTTTTATGTATAATTCCACTCAAAACTTGTAGTTTCCGATTAAGCAGCTCCAGCTTCAAGACAGTGAGCATTTCCTCATCCTCTAAACCAGAGTTCAATACCAGTGCGAGCACAAAGTCCAGCATTTTAGAAGGGAGGGTGAGTATCAAGTTTCAGTTCCTGTCTCTTCCTTCCTTTGTTTCAGTTTTTTCCCACGACAGTCCAAGTCGTCGCCATTTCTCCGAAGCCGGAGTATAAAGACCAAAACTTCAAATGGAGATATTTTTTCCCCAGTTAACCCCCGAAGGGAAATCTCAACAGTCTCAGTTTTCAAATTCCAGATACTTTCTATCGATTGTTGTAGCAGCAGTCACTTAAAGAGTTAATTTCTTTCAACTCCCGAAGGGAGGGAGGCGGGCTGCCTTTCTTCTTTCCCCCAGATCGTTCCAGGAATACAAAGAGTCAATCAAATACTCACAGCCTCTGGGTTCTTATCAGCTCGTTAAAGACAGATAGAACTTAGACGCTCATCACAGGCTTTGTCGCCGCATTTACATCCCGGTTGGGGCATGTCCCCTATAGCCCGGCTCCGTCGTCCCTTCACCCCCACTCCCCCTACAGGGGGAGTGGGGGAAGGGTTCGGAGCCACAACGGACACAGCCGGGGAGCCCAGGGTGCGGGACGCTCTTCCCACACCCCAACCGGAGCCCCGCTATGCGGCTGCAGGGCTCCTAACCCCCGGGATGGACTGGGTGCTTCGCAGCCGAAGCAACCCACGACCACCCGCAATGGCGTCAGCCGCCGGAAGCCCCGTCCAGCAAATGGTATTCTAAAGGGCTTCCGGTAGGACAACTAATACCAAAAAACCTTTAGATCAGAGAGGTCACTGTGCAATTTTGCTTATTTGCCTCACCTAGGCTATCATTACATTTGACCGACTGCAACTGATAAGGGCATTTTGGCATCAAAAATACTTTAACCATGTAAAAAATAATATAATCTAATGGTTAATAACTTGTTCCAAAATTATACATTAAAATATGTACACTTCTGTTGGGAAAGCAGGACTTACGAGGAGCAGATGAAATGATTACAGATGCCCAAACCACCTACTTACATTGGATTAGTGCTTTATAGCTTTGTAAAACAGACTGATAAAACAATCAAAACAAAGCTGTCAAATGTTTCCCGGAAAACACCTACAAGAAAGATGCCAATGAGAACATAATTTATCCTTTCAAGACAGATAAATAATGCAGTTTCTGAAATAGCGCAGTTACCATGGGCACGGGGGCAGAGAAGGGTGGGTCTCTAGTCTTAAATTCAGCAAAGGGTCTTCTCTACTATTTAATTTAAGCTCTGTTTGCACAAGCTTGTTCCTCAACTGGTGATGCAATTCTATGTGCTTGAAAGAATATATTATCCTCAGGAGGAAACTAAACCAATATAACAACTAATTGAAAAGTTCCAGTTGAACCTCCTTGCTCCTACTGTAGGTTTAGGAGCACAAAGCTGCAAAACTTTGAAGGTTCAAGGACTCTGGCCTCATAGAGGGATTTCATTCTATGCAGTATTTTCACATGGGATTATCCGAAGTTAGTTTAAATATTACTTTGAACTGGTCTAGTGATGGAAACGTGCAAGCAATTAGTGTTGGCAGGCATTTAGTGAGTCTGGACAAGGCAAAGAGCAAAATAATGCTGTGACAGCTGGCATTCACACTCGTAGGATGAGGATGATAGATGGTGTGCGTGCCTGAGCAGGATGAACTTTCCTTTGTGCACATGTGATATCTCATAACTCAATGTGAAATTTAGAAGCTCTCCGCTACTGATGAAATGGCATGGAAAATCTGCTACCCTGAATATATATTCAGTAGATGGAACATGTGAAAATTCAGAATTCAGGGGAGATTTGGGAGAGGACCGCTGATCAATGGGCCACTACAACCCCTCAGTTACTTGAGCATGTGCAATAATTGCTAGCATGCCCCACCACCTATAGGAATCCAGCAAGCTACCATGCAAAGCCTCCCAAAAGCATGAGACACTTCAGGCAATTGAAAGGGGGTGGCAGTTTCCCAACAAACCACTTATACTGTATTGGATATACTGCTTTTTGTTGTTTTTTTTTAAAAAAAAGTAGCTAGGGCCCAGAATTCTCCCTACTCCTCAACCTCTAGGATTTTCACCTCCAGTCAGACCAGAGAAAGCTGCTGATAACTGTTCTCCACTTGTTCCTTCCAGCTGCCTGTATTCCTGTTTTTTCTAATCACCTGTTGATGGGGTTTAGAACTTGCTAATGAACCATGTCAGTAATTTTCCAGACACTTGTTTTGAAGGTTTCCATCTCTCCCCCCCTGAGTTTGGTCCTGGGGGTTATCACTTCTTCCTGGATAGATCTGTGAGTGTCCTAGAGTGTCTAATTTATTCTAGCCAGCTCCTCCTCGTACTTTGTGAACGTTCAAGTTTGCATTATAGACAGTGCTTGGAATTTATTATGCTCTTTTTTTAATACACTGAATTCAGGGCTGTGGTAGTTATTTCGCTCTCCAGTCTAAACCATTAGAGATTTGCTTTTCTGTTGCTCCTCAGCGTTCACAACAGTTTACAGATGTGCACATACAGTAAAAGTCATTGAAAAATCTTACAGATGACATGTACATGCGACAGCTTGGGACTAGTTTACTTGAGGAATTGCCTTGTGCCCTTTGTGGCAGCTTGACCACTTCTTTAGATGCCTGTTTCAGCAAGCCAATCTGGACATGTAAACAAGTTATGCATATCTGTTTGTTTGTTTGTTTGTTTTAATGTAGAGTGATACTCATTTTAAATTGCTCTGTGTACATTGCTTAGAGATTCTTTGATTCAGTGGTTATAGTTTCTTCTAAATAAAAATTTAAGTTCTCCTGTTCACCAGATTCATTTTCCTTCTTCAGCATGTTCCACTTCAATCCACAGATCACTACGATTCAGTTTCGTGCAAGTTATTTTTTGTCGCAATACTAACTAGCTTTTCCATTACACTTGGGACTGTACACAGTCAGTATGCAACACAATGTTAATAAATAATGTACTCATAAAACTGTTTTGATAGTCTTGAAGGGCTGGAAGTTACCAAATACATCATATGCAATTGGACTGTTAAGTAATCTCTGTGTTATGCTAACGTTGGGAAATGTCCTGTGATTATACTGAGGCAGTACTTGCATATTTAAAAACTTGCAACATATCTTTTACTGAAGTGCCTATACCGACTGGTACTAATTAAGAAGAGAAACATGTTCAACAGATTGCAAATCTAATTTATTTTTACCATCGCAGGTAATCTGATTTTAAACAGCCTAGTTAAGCCAGGTAAAGCTGTAGCAGAGTTCACAGCTATACCATCCACCAGAGGGAGTCTTTATGCAAGTATTACACAAAACAGGCTAGTAGTATTAGAAAGCCTTCTCTTTGTACTGTAAGGCAGAGATTTTCAACATTTTTGAGTCCATGGTTCCCTTGACCAACTACATTCTTTCTGTGGCACCCCTGTGGGGCTCAGGAGCCCAATTATGTCACCCCCTGCCTGCAGAGCAGGCAGCCTCTCACTCTTTTGCAAACACCCTCCCTTGTGGAGGGGTCTCTCAGACTCCTCTTCTCTCCCCTCCTTGGGAGTCCTCCAGGCAGCTCCTGCTGCTGTCCCTGGTCTCTGAGCTGAACACGCCCCCCCCTCCCAAGAGAGGTGCCTCCCGGAGGCACTATTTGCCTGCGGAGCTTGTAGCCAGGGCTGCTGCAATATATAGCTGTGCAAGCCTTTGGGAGGCAGAGACTCAAGAGGGCACTAGATGAGGGAGGGAAGGAAAGAGGGACAGAGACCAGTGTTGCCCACAGCACCCCTGACCATCATTCAAGGCACCCCAGGGTGCCAGGGCACTGAATGAAAACCACAGCTGTAAGGAAATGTTGAAGAATCATGCACGCTAAAGCTAGGTCCATACTACTGAAAACAGCTATCTTGCTACTTATACTCATGCTATATTAATAAATATAAATTCAATAATTTCCACTAGGTGATTCACTCTGCCTTCCTG
This sequence comes from Lacerta agilis, assembly GCF_009819535.1. Taxonomy (NCBI): domain Eukaryota; kingdom Metazoa; phylum Chordata; class Lepidosauria; order Squamata; family Lacertidae; genus Lacerta; species Lacerta agilis. Next base: position 73,201,853 of record NC_046316.1, on the reverse strand, counting down.
CAAACCAGAGATGGAAATACAAGGTCATCATACCTGATCATTTTGATACTTACTGAGCACAACCCTGCACTTGCTCTCCAAGAACCCAGAAATTGATGGCAGGGATAAGGAAAACTACTTAGCTACGTCACCCTGTTTTTCCATATTGTTCAACAGTACAGAGAAGCGGACATGGGGCAATGGATTCAAACTACAAGAAAGAAGATTCCACCTAAACATTAGGAAGAACTTCCTGACAGTAAGAGCTGTTCGACAGTGGAATTTGCTGCCAAGGAGTGTGGTGGAGTCTCCTTCTTCGGAGGTCTTTAAGTGGAGGCTTGACAGCCATCTGTCAAGAATGCTTTGATGGTGTTTCCTGCTTGGCAGGGGGTTGGACTGGATGGCCCTTGTGGTCTCTTCCAACTCTATGATTCTATGATTCTACAGAGCCCCCAGAACAATGCCTTATTATTATTATTATATTATTATTATTATTATATTATTATTATTATTAAAACAAAATCGAAAATTCTTTCTAGTAGCACCTTAGAGACCAACTGAGTTTGTTCCTGGTATGAGCTTTCGTGTGCATGCACACTTCTTCAGATACACTGAAACAGAAGTCACCAGATCCTTAAATATAGTGAGGAGTGGGGAGGGGTATTGCTCAGAAGGGTGGTGGGAATGGGTGATCAGCTGATAGGTGTGGAAAACCTATCTTTAGCCATCTCACCACTTGCCTTTCCCTGCAAGACTAATTACAGCCATTAAGAGTCGTCAACAGGTTTTCCACACCTATCAGCTGATCACCCATTCCCACCACCCTTCTGAGCAATACCCCCCCACTCCCTCACTATATTTAAGGATCTGGTGACTTCTGTTTCAGTGTATCTGAAGAAGTGTGCATGCACACGAAAGCTCATACCAGGAACAAACTCAGTTGGTCTCTAAGGTGCTACTAGAAAGAATTTTCGATTTTGTTTTGACTATGGCAGACCAACACGGCTACCCACTTGTAACTGGAACTATTATTATTATTATTATTATTTACCCCGCCCATCTGACTGGGCATCCCCAGCCACCCTGGGCAGCCTCCAACAAAATATTAAAATACAATAGTCTATCAAACATTAAAAGCTTCCCTAAACAGGCTGCCTTCAGATGTCTTCTATTCACACGTCCACTTACCAAAGGTTGCTGAGGGTGCATTGCTTGGAGACTAAGCACCTGTTGCTGTCCTTGCTGCTGCTGCTGCTGCTGCTGCAACTGCAAAAATATGGCCAATGTGACTATAATACTACATATGCTGTCATAGAAAGAGCCAGCAGCAATAACAAAGTTGCCTTTAAGAACAAAGGGATATTGCTTTCAATAAGCTGTGTTCATGAACGGTGATAAGATATTTTAAGGTTCCCTTCACCAACTGCATGTTATACTCTGAATTTCTAAAACCTAGTGCAGCTAGAGAAACTTTCAAAACCATTTTCTTTCTCCCAGCAGATAAATATTTAATGCTTCCTTAACTACAGCCCTTGTCCTGTTATTTTAATTCAACTACAGTATACATGTTTTCACAACACTCACTTTTATAGAAAACTGCTGGAGCCCTTTGGAAAAGATCAGCTACACATCTAGCAATTTAAACAAAATCCTTTTTGGGGAATAGGGGTGAGACTTGAGCTTACATATAATTTTGACCCTTCATTTCTATCTAAGGGCACACAAAAGGCGTATAAAATTAAGAGCAAAAAAACATAAATTTGAGAGAAGATGGACCCTAAGAAAGCAAAACAAAACAAATAATAAAAATAAAAAAATTCCTTCCAGTAGCACTTAGTTGGTCTCTAAGGTGCTATTGGAAGGAATTTTTTAATTTTTAATTTTGTTTTGACTATGGCACACCAACATGGCTACCTACCTGTAACTGAACCTAAGAAAGCAAGGCAGGCACACAAATATGAATAGGACTAATGCCGTGGTTACATTCACACATCACAGTAAACCATGGCTTATGGATTACCAGGAATGAGCAGAGCACTCTCATTTTGCTCCTTCCTTACTCGTGAGCAAACCTCGGCTTAGTGTTTTGTCTGAACTGGGCTTCACGGTTTCCTTCACTTAAGCTGCAGGAAGTCAGGAACAAAATGTGGCTTCAGGAGCAGTTTGTCTTGAGTGAAACAAACCGTGATTCCCGGTTCGGGCGTAACGCCTAGGAAAGTGATTTGTGTGTTCACAATAAGCTGTTAACTAGAGCATACTTTGATGTGTGAATACATCCAGTATCCTAGTGCTTAAAATTTCATGTAATAGTGCTGCCCGCATAAACACACAGTGACACAAAGGCACCAATTTTCAAACCTGAAGGAGTCTCTGTTGTCGAATTTGTTGTTGTCTTTGTCTCATCTGTTCCTGAGGCATCTGAACTGAGTTAAGGTTTGGGTGGGAAGCTGTGGTTGGCATAGCATCGAGTGGCCCTCCAACCAAGGGATTCTGCTGCAAAGGCTGATGACTCAATCTGAGCAAAAAGAATGGACCGCACATCAATTACAGTTGTGAAAATAAAATGAGAGGCTGCCAGTTTTAATTTTCTAGACTTGCACGTTAAATTGAAACTCCAGCAGGGTATCAGCAGCCAAATGAAATATGAGTGAAGGTTGCTGAAAGTAATAAAGATAGATAAAATGAAAAAAGAGCAAAATAAAGCTTCTCATCTAAGCCAAAATATATAAGCATCTTATTAACATTTTTATTTTATATTCTTATGCATTCTTTAATGATTTTTATATAGTTCTAATTATTGAAAAACTATACACTAGAAACAGCCGCAATGTGAACTTTCAGAAATCAAAAGAAATCCAAATAACGTTGCCCCCCACTTGTCTTTTATCTAAACTAAAATCAGAAAAGCCGCAGCCTTTCTTCATAGGTGAGCATTTGGTTGCCCTTTTCTGAACCTCTTCCAACTCTACAATATCCCTTTTAAGGTAAGGATTAGTACTCAATTTAACCTGCTGACACTCACCAAACTGGGAGGGTACCTAACGCAGCACAAGACAGAATCATGATTCAATAGGACTTTAACGAATCAGAGAACTGGGCCAAAACTAACAACATGAATTCCAATAGGGACAAATGTAAGGTTCTATATGTAGGCAGGAAGAACCAGCTGCACAAATATAAGTTGGGGTACATCTGGCTTGCCTGTAGAACACGCGAAAAGGATCTGTGGGTCTCAGCAAACCAGAAGTTTAACATGAGTCAACCGTGTGATGCTGCGGCAAACAAGGTGAATGCTATTCTAGGATGTATGGTGTCCAGAATGAGGGAAGTCACAGTACCACTCCATTCTGCATTAGTCAGACCACACCTGGAATAGTGTGTCCAGTTCTGGGCTCCACAATTTAAGAAGGATGCAGACAGGTTGGAGCGTGTGCAGAGGAGGGTGACAAGGATTATCGAGGGTCTGGAAACCAAGCCTTATGAGGAACAGTTGAAAGGGTTGGGTGCATTTAACATGGATAAGAGGAGACAGTTTAACTGTGGAACAGACTCCCCTCAGAAGGTGGTGGACTCTCCTTTATTGATGGTTTTTAAGCAGAGGTGGGGTGACCATTTGTCATGGATGCTTTAGTTGAGATTGTTGCATAGCTAGGGCTTGGGACTAGATGACTCCCAGGGTCCCTTCCAACTCTACAATTCTATGATTCTATATAGCAGGGGGATTACACAAAATCAGGAGACTGCATGAGACTTCATCAGTCTGCAATGACAAGGGTGTGCTATATTAAAAACTGATGCTTTTAATCTCCGGATTATATTGCTGTGTGAAGGACTGCTACACCTCCCACAAGATGTTGCGAAATGCTTTGATCATATACCTCTGTGGAAATGCAATCAGGGTTGAGCAAATGCAGAGAAACAAAATAGGCACATTAGGGATTTACTTTCAATTTAAATGCTATTATACTTAACTGCTATTATAAGCTTTGCAGGATAGAATTTGCGAGTGAAGATCTTTTCAAAATTGCATGTACATTTTGCAACTGCCTGGATAAATTAATATTTATTGCTTATGTGTAGAAGCAATTAGAGAACGGAATGCTAAGTCAAGGACGTGCAATTTTTGCTTTAGAGCTTGGATAAAAAGCAATGATTTGATTTGATAAAAGGGTTTTGGGTTTGTTTGTTTGTTTTTAAAAAAGGAATGCCAAGTTGATAATGGCAATGACATTACAAGATCTTACTGTTGTCTATCAATCAGAAGGTTGAAGTAATTTTTGAAGAAATCACAGAAAAAGAACTGGACAAAACTCTTATTTGCTGCAACTGAGATTATGATTAACTGTTAACAATACAGATCATCTTTTCTATAACATTCCGTCATCCCAATCATGTGGCTAAAGCTCTGGATGCAGTCTTCCCATCAGTAGCGGCCAGTAACATGCCATTGCTGTCCCAGCTTCCCAACACAGTGGGCCACTGGCATTCACTGAGAGGTAAAGGGGAGGGGCAGGGCAAGGCAAAGGAGCTGGGCCCAGTGCAGCACATCACAGCAAGAGTGGCAGTTTGGCTCCACTACCATGTCCCACACGGGGTCAAGCTCCCTGTACCTCGTGCCTACCCTCGCCCTCTGAGTCAGCACCGGCAATCTTCTGTGCTGGGCAGCCAGGAGAGTAATGTACTCCACCTGTGCCACCTCACCAGCCACTACTGCTCCTCCTACTGCTGAATTCTTCATGGTAAGAGAGTATTTTAGTGTTTTGAAAAAGGACTCCATGAATGCTTTGATAGAAGTCCACGTACGGGTGAACAACTGAAAGCGTTTGCAAGCTTTATGTATGTAGACTGAGGTCTAGTATTCAGCCACAATGGGAGTCTTGAACTGCGGCAATTAAAATGGCTAATCAAGATTGAAATCCATAGAATTTTTCAGTTCTTGAGTAATATCAACATCCAATTATATCACTTATCCATCTTCAGATTAATAATCAGAGGAGGAAAAGTCAACCATTATCCCACGATTTCCATCCTTGCAAGAATGCAGGGAATGATGTCATCGTCGTTCACTAGTAATCCATTGGCTTAGTCTTGGCATTTTATACTTTCCTAAGAAACAAGACTACTTTCTTCAACAACAACAACAAAATGAAACATCTGTAGCATAAAGAAAGCCAAAAGTGTCCCCAGCTGGCCCCATAGCCTCAGGGATGCTTTCAAGGAAGTACTGGAAGTTTGCACAAAGACTTTTAATAGCTATTACGGTTTTGGAAGAATGCTCTGTTGAGACCTGCATTTTGAAACATTTTATTACAAATGTCACTAATATGTATTCTAACTCTCTTTGTAGGAACCAAAGGGTAATTCTAAGGGATAATTCATTTAACCAATTTTATTAGCTAAAGTTCTGATATATAAAAGAACAACTGATCATCTCCAACATACCCACAAATGTGTTAGAAATTTCACCACAGAAGGTTTTAGTAAATTTATTCAAATCTACCTAAGTAGTAGTAGTAGTAATTATTATTTATTTATACCCCCAAATCTGGCTGGGTTTCCCCAGCCACTCTGGGCAGCTCCCAACAGCATATATAAAAAAGTGACACAACATCAAACATTAAAAGCTTCCCTAAACAGGGCTGCCTTCAGATGTCTTCTAAAAGTCAGATAGTTGTTTATTTCCTTGACATCTGATGGGAGGGTGTTCCAGAGGGCGGGCGCCACCCCCGAGAAGGCCCTCTGCCTGGTTCCCTGTAGCTTCACTTCTTGCAGTACAAATTTGAGGCCCGGGTTTTAAGGATTTGTAGGGATTTTCAGTGGGTGGGAATTTTCAAAGGCATTCATCAGAGACCTAATCCCATGCAGCATGAGAATGAAAGGTAAAGGAGCTACGCAACATGTTGCAAATAGTAAATGGGCAAGAGGCAAGAAGCAGCAAGATCTACTGAAATCTCAGCTGGGGCTATATATTATTATTTGGAACCAATCAGGCTCTGGGTGATTTGTCACCCAGCACCAGAGGATAGGCAAAATCCACAGCTTGTCTGCCCTTACAGATTGGTTCAACTGCGTATACCTTCTTCCAGCATTTCTCAGACCCATTTTCAAACTCTTTAAAGGTTATATACATCAAGGTATCAAAGGTCCTGATAAACATCTTACCGCTGATTGCCTGTTAGAGGCTGAGGATAGGCAGCCGCTTGCTGATGAATGTACCCACTTGGCTGTTGCTGCGTCTGCCTCAGCCTTTCCATCAGAGCAGGGTTCAAATGAGCTGCTTGATAGGCCCTGGAGTTGTAGGTGAAAGGACGATGCCCCCGGCCTGCTGTGATTGCAATGGCATCTGAGTGCTGTACATTGTGTAGCCATGAGGAATAGTCTGCACACACACAACACACACAACAGTCCAAGGCACAAGTTGCTTTGATTTCGATGCTTCTAAAGAAAGCTTGCAATTACACTGTTTATTTATTTTTTAAACAAACAAACAAGCAACACACCAGGATGAAAAGGAATGTATACTGTGCTGTTACTTGAGATAGCAATCAGACACTTTAAGAAAAAATTCCCATGCTTACTTTGAATTTGCTAGGCTCAAATGGCAGCCATACATGTTTGCGGGTTCGGTATTATTCTACCTTTCAGCACAGCAAAGGCTGGGCAATATACGATAAATGAAACCTCCAAGCTGCTGCTTTTACACAGGGCAGCTTCCACACAGAGGATGGACTGGCATGATTGTGGCAGCACCTTTCCAGCTGCTTCACTTCTGCATAAATCACAGCTCTCGTGTACAAGCATAAATTCACACAAATAATATATCCTGGCCACAAGCAGATGGGGGTAAGGGCACAAGGTTCCCATCTTCTTGCATGTGAAATGCCATCAGTTCTGACTAGCCCATATTTACTAATCTTATATGTATGTCGGATTTTAGAATTGTGAAAGCTTCTTTTATTCACGGTTATAAAGTAAGGGAGAGTCATGAAAGATCCCGGTCATTTTAGTACCCCCTCATAAAACCTGCAGGGTCATATACAACCAAGTTCTACTCAAGAGTTGACCCACACTGAAATTAGTAGACCTAGTTTAGTCATGCCCATAAATTTCAATGGGTCTATTCTGAGTAAAACGAACACTGAACACGACTGGATCTCAGTGTAAGGCATAGGCAAGGCCTTAGCACATCCTTTCCCTATACAGACCGATAATTATTTACCTGTGTCTGCTGTATCCCTGGATATTGGAAGCTGAGAAGTTGGCCGGATTTGTTGAGCAAAAACAGCAGCCTGGTCGATAGTCGGACCCTGCAAAAATTAAATAAATTTACAAATTAAAAAAAGATATTACTTATTGCAGATTTAATGATTGCATGTTTAGGGACACCGTTGCGAACAGTTCGGACATTCAAGGTATTTTAAAATACAACCTAACAACAGAAGTTGGTATGTTTCCAATATTTTTCTTTCTGAATACAAGTGATGCCGAGTTATGCATTACATACATAGCTGAATTTCTTAACTGCATTTTTTAAAAAGGAATTGGATGATCCCTTTGGCCTTTTCTTTTTTCAACCCAGTTACTGAGGTGCTTTCATGCTTTCCCTCTGGAACGTCCCTGGAGTGTTTAATTTCGGCAAAACTGCTATTCAGTGCACCAATGCGGAGCTGAAGATGGTTTGTTTACAGACACCGGCCTGGTTGAATGACATCGGGCAAGGCTGGTGTAGGGTGGGTCCCAACAGACTTGTGCAGTAGAAGAAGCCTGCAAGTCTTAGCCTTGCTGGCTCTTCCAAACATCTTCCATCAGGAAGCAGGCAGTCCTCAGAGGACGAGAGCAGCTCCTACAGAGCTCTGAGGGAATGACACAACTGAGATGCAACGCATAAACACACACCAGCAGTGCGAAGAGAAATGGATGAGGAAACACGCTGCTGAGTCTTCGGTAGTTTTTATTTTATTTGATCCTGGGGTTATCATTTGAAGCTGAGGTGGCGATTTTAGGAAAGTGTGTGTGAGAGAGAAAAATACTGAGGGGGCAAGTCAAAAAAGATCCCAAGAACAAATGAGGGCAATATTAAGGGAATCCCGCTCCACCTTGAAATCCTGAGTAACAAACCCTAAATAGTTTAGATTAAGAGGAGTATCTGGCAAGAATACTTGCCAGATACTCCTCCTGAGAGTCCCATGGACTGCAAAAAGATCAAACTTATCCATCCTTAAAGAAATCAGCCCTGAGTGCTCACTGGAAGGACAGATCCTGAAGTTGAGGCTCCAGTACTTTGGCCACCTCATGAGAAGAGACTCCCTAGAAAAGACCCTGATGTTGGGAGAGATGGAGGGCACAAGGAGAAGGGGGCGACAGAGGACGAGATGGTTGGACAGTGTTCTCGAAGCTACTAGCATGAGTTTGGCCAAACTGCAGGAGGCAGTGAAAGATAGGCGTGCTCTGGTCCATGGGGTCACGAAGAGTCGGACACGACTGAACAACAACAACATCTGGCAAGAAAAACTGCCACCAGCGGCAGGCGCATTTTAAACTGAAAACACTCAAGAGCCAGAGAGAACAGAGAAGCAATGCCATCTAGTGGCAGGAGGGGAAATAACTCCATGTGGGTTTGGATTTTATGTTCACATCTTCCCTCTATGGATTTGTGGGCCATGTACCATTAGTTGCAAGAGTCTGGCTTCTTTGCCATGGTATTATTTTTTTAAAAAATTACATCAACTTACTAACCTGGAACCAGAAGATTTGATGTTACCAGAATGGACTGTCCAAGAACACAGATGCAAGCAGGGTGTCCTCCAGGGAGAAGGAAGATCGCCTTAGTGCAGGACACAAACCTCTGGACACGAGTAGGAATGTCAGGAGCCATGCTGAGCCTCTGCAGCTTCAAGACTGATTCCATGCCCTCACCTTGGACACTGATTCTGAGCCAGAGGAGCAACTACAGCAGTTGCAGACCTCAGAACTCTCCGAGGTGGCGGTGGAAGGTACAGTGTAGAGAACGATTCCAGGGAGGGAAGAGACATGTGGTTGTGTAAAGTGACTTCCTACAGGGATGAACTGATCAATAAAGTGAGCGTACAGGGAGCCTTGGGCGGAACTGGTCATGGCCTCTTGGCTTTCATTATACCCAGGCAAGGGAAAGCTGATTGTAGTTGGGCATGCACTCTGGACTTGAAGTAGGTTGATTTACAAAAGCTTAAGGAACTACTGGGTGAAGGAAGACTCATGGTCAGAAATACTCAAAGAAAAAGGAGTTCAAGGTGGATGGGGATTTCTTAGAGGAGAAATATTGAAGGCACAGATGTAGGCAATTCCAGCAAGTGAGAAAAGTGGGAGGTATCTAAAGAAACCAGTGCGTCTGCAGATAACAGGTCAACTGAGATGTAAGAAGGGCATGTATAAGAAATGGAAGAAAAGGGGAAATCATGAAGGAAGAATATTCACAAGTTGCAAGGGGAAGGTCAGGTGGGCCAAAGCTCAGAATGAACTCGTGCTTGCAAGAGAAGTTAAAGATAGGTTTTGAAAAAAGGTTTCTTTGGCTATGTTCAAGCAAGAGGAAGAACAAGCGAGTGGTAGGTTCCTTGCATGGAGAAGACAGAGAAATGCTATTGGGTAACAGAGAGAAGGCAAAACAGCTCAACACCTACTGTGCCTTTGCCTTTACCTAAAAGGAAAGCAGTGCCCAACCTGGCGATAACACAATAAACAAAGCAATGGACCCGAATCAATGGATTTAAGTTACAAGGAAGGAGATTCTAATTAAACATCAGGAAGGAATTTCTGGCAGTAAGAGCTGCTGGACTCCCTTGGAAGGAGGTGGTCTCTTCTTCATTGGAGGTTTTTAAGCAGAGATTGGCTGGTCATCTGCCATCGATGTTTTAGTTGAAATGTCTATACAGCAGGGAACTGGACTACATGGCCCCTGGGGTCCCTTCCTACTCTAAAATTCTATAATTCTATAAAAATTAATCCACACATTTTATAAACAAACAAAAAAAGAAATGTGACACAGTGTCCAGCAGACAAATATGTGTGTCATTAGGAAAGGGGGCTTAGACATTGATGTACATGGTCTCCTAAGCAAACACAAAACCCACGGTCAGGCAAAAAGTATACAAATAAACAAATAAGACTACCTTAGCCAAAAAAACAGATTGCAGTAGTGTTTTCAAACATTTGGAATGAGAGTCCATTCTAAGGGGCTCTTAATCTACCTTCCAGCAAGCGGCAAACTTGCATAGCAGGCAGAACAGAAACTCCTTTCTAATATGCCAGTTTTTTGATGGGGGGCAGTTGCGGGGAGAATTGCAAGGAATGTATTGCTTGGGGAATGAAATAGGCACCCCAATCCACAGAGTGAACTGTTACAGCTCACACTACCACCTCAGGATGCTACCATTTTGTTGCATGTTGTACATGAAGCCTAACTTGGGTTCTGGGTATGGTTTTATGTGCCTACAATCCTAAATCAAGTAGAGGCTCGGCTGGATCAGCGCATTCCTAAAATGTAAGATAAAGAAAGCAGCTGTTGAGGCCTTGCCTGGGCTTGCTGCCTTAGAAGCCGCTGCTGCTGTTGTTGCTGCTGCTGCTGCTGAAGTAGCTTCATCTGGAGCAGTTGCTGCTGCTGCTGTTGCTGTTGCTGTTGTGAAGCAATTGCGTGAATTGATGGTGGCTGCATCATGGTGCCAGAACGCCTCTGCAGCATGTTGGACAGCACTTGTTTTTGTTGCTTGGGACAAAGGAGTTGGGAGGATCCAATCTGGAGCCACCTGTGAATGCAATGTGATAGATGATAGATAGATAGATAGATAGATAGATAGATAGATAGATAGAGGGTGGATCTACACACAGGAAGAAAATGCTATAAATAAGTCAGAAATTAAATTGTTATAACAAAAAGGGGAAAACACTATGTAAAAATCACATTAAAATTTCTTTGCTCTCTGGCGCCATCTGGTGTTACATGTTTATAATGAATTCAAAATGTTTTTGACTAATGTAGCTGAGATAGATAGATAGATAGATAGATAGATAGATAGATAGATAGATATGAGGTGGGGGGTTGTTTACAATCCTAATGACTATATGTTTTTTTCTTGTGTACTTTGCCAAAGTGCAGAAATACGTATCCTTTAAAACCTAGGTTTCACTTTGCTTCCCCTTTGAGTATGTGAAACAAGATTTGTAAACAACCACAACAAAAACTACTGTTTTATCCAAAAGACACACCAGAGGGTAAAATGACTTTTAACTACTAATTCTATAGCAACCAAATACTTAGAGATACATCATCCTACCAAGCCATTTAAACCTTGCTTGCAATGGAAGGTGAGCTTTTTGCAATAGCAAGTAAAAAAATAAATAAAATCTGAAGTTGAGCAGCTTCTAACAATAGTAAACAACAGTTAACTGTTGTTTTCCTGTTTCTTTCTGCCTTTTGCATAACTATGACTGCCTTCTGAAGATAGCAGAATGGAGCGGGGGGGAGAACTAAAAATAATATTGCTTCTGTATGATGCAGCAAACTTCTGGTGCCCGTTACAAAGCAGAGACCTACCTGGTGGAAGAGGCTGGTTCTGGACAAGAAAGCAGCTTGTTGGGGCTGCCCCATAACATTATAGCCCCACAAAGCAGACTGGGGGTGGTGCATCATTTGAGATGAAAGTGGTGAATAGTTGGGAGGGACTCTATATACATTGTTCTGAGGGTACTCCTTAAGTGAAAAAGGAAAAGTTAAAACGTTATTTGCACCCATACCCTACTAATTCATAAACAATGCCAATTTTCCTACTGAACTATTAAAGAATTTATGACAAGTCCTTTTGTGGTTTGCAGCACAAAACCGATTCAGTCATAGACCCGCAAAGGTAAACTAAATAAGACATCTTCTTGGCTGTCCGATAGTGCTTAATTCTATACCTTTTCTGCATGTTATACAATATGTCAGGTCATAATGTTATCAAAGCCCTGCTGTGCGGGCAACTTAACGACAAATTCACACTGTGCATTCAAGCTTCAGAGAAGTAAACTATGGTGAAGAAATTAAGTCAGGTGTCCTAAGGAATCTCTCTGCTAAGGATTATTCCACCATATATCTAAGTACATGAAGCGGTTTCAAAATTTTGTATCTTCTGGAAATATTTTTTTTGCTTTCACTTTTCTGCCATATGATCCCTCTATATCGCCAGGGGCATGCTCTAAGGTGGACTTAATCACGCAAAAGGTGGATATAATTAACTTCATCATTAACAGAAACATCCAACGTTCCTCTCCTGTTGCATGTTTTAGGGAAGAATCAGTGGCTAGCAAATTACCTTTTGGAAGAGTGGTTTACTATTCCTAACCTTCAGATTGTAGAGCACCCCATAAGCTTCCAAGGCACCCCTGAATAGTTCAACCCCTCAAATCAAGAGTTCTAATGCACTGCATCTATTGCAGAACTAGATCCATTACCTTCCCCCCCCCCATATCAGCTATTTGAAACCTGTGTTGAAATGCTGCACAACTGAACTGGCATAAATTTAGTGTTATTTCTGGGCAGGTTTGGTAAGAAGAAAGCCTAAGTGAAGCTTCCCTGATCGACTTCCCTGATCGAAGTGTCATTACCCCACTATTACTACTCCTTGGGGTAAAGGGAAAGGGAAAGGGAACCCTGACCGTTAGGTCCAGTCATGGACGACTCTGGGGTTGCAGCACTCATCTGGCTTTACTGGCCGAGGGAGCCGGCGTACAGCCTCCGGGTAATGTGGCCAGCATGACTAAGCCACTTCTGGCAAACCAGAGCAGCACATGGAAATGCCGTTTACCTTCCTATTTATCTACTTGCACTCTGGTGTGCTTTTGAACTGCTATGTTGGCAGGAGCAGGGACCGAGCAATGGGAGCTCACCCCGTCGCAGGGATTCAAACCGCCGACCTTTTGATCGGCAAGCCCTAGGCTCTGTGGTTTAGACCACAGCGCCACCTGCATCCCACTCCTTGGGGTACAAGGATGCTAACTGCTTTACCTGAAGGCACATCATGCGCCTCAGGAAGAGTCCTCTTCATATTCATCAGAGAAACAGTGTCCAAGCTGAGTCAACTGTTTGCCTTGCCTGGGAGTATGATGATGAGGCTTGGCTTGCCTTACCAAGCAATGCTTTCGGATACCCCGAAGGCTTTGCAGAGCTCTCATCAACTGCACTTTTAGGTAACCTCTGGTTGGGAGGAGCAGATGCTGAAGAGGCTCTGAGGAACACTGGGGCACTGTCCCAAGGCGCAGCATCACTGTAGAAACTCAGGAGATGGGGGCAAAGCTGAGGGGATCACTGTCTGACACTACAATAGCAAAGGCATAGCAAGAGGAAAGGGCACTGAGTGGCTGGGAGAGGAGACTGTGAAAGCAGGCAGTCACAGACATTGCCTGTGTTATCAAGGCACTTGAGTGCCCTCTTGTGAGTCTGCTGGTACAGTAAATTCAAGGTAAAGGACCCCTGGATGGTTAAGTCCGGCCAAAGGCGACTATGGGGTCATTTCGCTTTCAGGCCGAGGGAGCCGGCATTTGTCCATGGACAGCTTTCCGGGTCATGTGGCCAGCAGGACTAAACCACTTCTGGTGCAACAGAACACATTGACAGAAATCAGAGCACATGGAAACACCATTTACCTTCCTGCCACAGCGGTACCTATTTATCTACTGGTGCGCTTTCGAACTGCTAGGTTGGCAGGAGCTGGGACAGAGCAACAGGAGCTCACCCTGTCGCGCAGATCTGAACCGCCTGGTGAACTACAGCCGCTGCCAAAGCAGCTGAGAATGGTGCCATCTGCCCTCCTTTACAGAGGGGCCCTGATCGCAACAAGGCAGCTTGATCCTTGGAGGCAACAGCAGTTGCACTGCTAAGTAGCCTTTGCATTGGTGACTTCCCTGCTCCAGGGGGTGGGAGGGTTAATGAAGCTCAGGCCAATGCAGGTGACCTCACCTGAGGCCTCTTCTCCAGACATGTTTGTCACCCAGAGACAAACTGCCTTGGACATGTACTGTTGGGGACACTATGGCAGATGTTGAAGTCGTGGGCCCAGCTGTGCTTCCTGCAACATTTTTTCTGACAGTTGCTCACCATCCTGACTCAGTGTTCTTCACTCTTCTCTTATGGGTTGTTTCCCATAAGAGCCATGCTCAGCGCAGGGGGGAAAGGAGAATGGTTAGACAGAAGAAAATGGGGCTGAGAAGTTAGGGGACAGTAATGCTGAAAACAAAAACAGTTGGAGAGAGATCTAAACTAAGATATGACGGATGTTCCAAGCCAAAAAAAAAACCAAAAAACCTGTAGAAGGCTGAACATAGGAAAGGAACTGGCTGGGGCAGGGCCTCCTGTACTAACAAACACCTTCCATTGGGGGGCGCACCTGTTCCTGCCTCTCCTAAGTAGCAATAGGAGTCAAACCCAAGCCTGGATGCCCCCTTCCCACTCAAGAGGTAAAATTTCCATTTCATGCCACAAGTTTTAATCACTTACATCAGGTTTGGAAGTTGGTTTTGTCTTTCGCTTCTTGCCTTTTGCCTTCTTCTCTTCGTCTGCTGAAGGTTTGCCCTGATCTGACAGCTCTGCTGACTTCCTTTCCGGTTCCTGAGATGCAGGGGTAGCAGGCTCTTCCTCCTCCTCCTCTTCTTCAGGAGGGAGAGGTAAAGGCTCGAGGTAGTAACTTCGTGGCTTGGGTTTAGAGTGGGCGTGGTAGAGGAGGAGGTGCTGCTGCTCCTCGTATTTTATTACTTTCCTATCGATACGGACAGTTCCAAACCAGGCCCAGGATAGCGGAGCAGGATTTCTATTGCCTTCAAATAAATCCCACGGGGATACTTTCTGCTTCATTGAGACTTGAAGCCCCTGTTTATAAACGTAAAGGGATAGTTTTTTATTTGTCATTTCTTACCTAAACTTCATGTAGCCTAAAATAAAGTTGCAGCACACACGGTAATGTGAACTATTAAAAGTTATGCACAGGACAGTCAAAAGACAATTATGATTTATCAGTAATGTAAAACAAAGATGTCACTCATTTTGAATGTCAATCACACCTCAATATACTGTATGTTTTTATTGTTATAAATTGCTTTGATTTTTTTTAATGATATAATGTATACAATTTTTTTATAAATAAATAAAAACTCTCCAGAATTAAAACTAGGTAAAATTGATAGCTGTCAGAGTATTCAAAATAATAATCTATGCCATTCAGCAAAATCTTTCAGAAATAAAACTTATATATTGCATCTGACTTCCCCTTAGAATGTTTACAGTCAGTCTCCACCTAAATCATAAATGTTTTGTGTCCCTGGTTTAATCCTCTGTAAATATCACATAAGTAAAGAGTGAAATGTCTGCAGCAAACGTTAATTAGAAAGTTTAATCATATTTGGGTCCCCAGCCTTGTCAATCTCACAATCCACAACATATTCTAAATAAAATAAAAATTGTTGAATGTAATGGACTTCAAGTTAAGACTCAAACCTGATGCAGCAGCTGCTGTCTTGAGCTCTTGTGATGGGCAGCTTGACCATTGCAATTTGCCACTAGTTGGCAGTATTGTCTGCACTTAGTTTGTGGTTTTAGAATCTGTCGTTCAAAAGTGGCTTTAGATTATTTCAGACAACAGACATAGTGAGCTCCTCCTGCAGCCAAGCTGATGCCAAACATATTGCTCTGCTTTCCTTTGGACCATATCAGAGAGGCCAAGAGTGGGGTCTTGTGTCTGGGCAGCCCAGGACCTCCATATACAATGCCAGGCTTGTGCCCCAGGGAGGTCACCTCAGTGCTGCTAACACAGTGGTTTGATTTCACCCCGGGGTGTACTTCCTTATTTCTTGAGACAAACAGATGCCAACAACACTCTTAGACTGCATTCCTAACCCCTCTTATCTGGGAGCAACCCCCATTTAATTAAGTAGGCTTTCCATCCAAATAGAATTGGTTAAGATTTCCTTTGAGCATAGAAGATTCACCACGGGGGTACCAAAATCCACTCAGCTACAAATAAGTAAAGCCCCAGTCCAAATCTTGCCTCTATCATGGATTCACTTGGTGGCCTTCATAAGTCACTCAATCAGCTTCACTCTTCTCATCTATATTAGAGGGGCTGATAAAATTAATGCACGTTATAGAGTTCTTCTAAGAATTTCTAACTAGGTAATGCCTGCAGAGTTCTCTGAATATTTGGAAACACTATGCATTTTTACAAGTATTATTATTAAGTTGAATGTTGCCTAATAGAAAGGGCAAATAATGTTTCTTCGCTTTGCAAAATATGGCAGAAGCTGTAATAACAATACTGTAGTTTTTTACATAACAGAAAAACATTCACCGCCTTCTGTGAATAAATGAGTTGAATGGATCTGATTAAGGGCCACCAAGTTATCTTTTGACTGTCATAGCATTAGAAAGTTGGCACGCCTTAAAGTAAAGTTTATTCTTGCCTGTTTCTTATCGATGGAGTCAAATCCAGCAATTTTGTTTCCCTTGGTATCAATCAGTGACCCCATAGGCTCACAGGCAATAATGTCGCACATCTGCTTAGGCAAGGGAAGAAGCTGACGAACTTTGTCAATACTTTCTGAACACTTATCTCCCAGTTCTTTCTGCAAGGGGGTAAAAGGACAAATGTAAGGAAGCATTTCACAATTCCAGACCAGAAGTGTTTCATATGAGTCATTTCCCTGTACTTTTACTATTTTTATTCCGCAGTCTTCGCTGTGCCTTAAAATGTGCTTTATAAGCTATTTCCGCTCATCTGATGGGACCCCCTCCCAAAAAATCTAACTATAGAAATCTGCATTTAATGTTGATGTAGAAGCCTTAAGAACAGATGAGCAATGGTGTTGGGGGCGGTGAATCATCTGCAGTTTTAGCCTATCACATTGGGCCAAGCCACAGAACCATGGACAGAAAGCTATCCTGCATGCCAAGTCAAGACATTTGTCCAGCTAACCCAGAATTGCCTACTCTGACTTGCTGTGGTTCTACATATTCTTTGGGCATTGAACCTGGGACTATTTCCTTGCATGGCATGAGCTATTGTTGTCATACAAATACTGCATCTGTAATAAACAGTGCCTAACAGGCAAAGGGGCATACACTCCTATTTGGAGGAATCCCAATTACAAAATGTTTGTACACACACATCCCAGAGTAGACTTTTCCACAGCAGGCTTGGAAATGTTCTGCGGAAATGAACTGGAGTGATTTTTGTTTGTTGCAGTAATCCATTTGGAATTGGGTGTGTTAGTGACATCTATTAATTAGTCTAGATCCCTTGCCTAATATAGATGCAACACTGCAGATGTTAAGACTGGGAAATGGCTATAGGCTTGTGCAATTTCTCCTCCTGCCTCCTCTCTTGTATGCTTGCTCCTGATCTCTTAACAAGGCTAGCAGATGACTTGTGCAACAAGCCTTTCTGTCCTGTTTCTTAATTCTTATTCATTAGTACATGATCTTATTCCCTTATATCTACATACTCCTCCTTTACACAAACAAGTGGGGGGGGGGAACTTCTAGGAAAGAGATTTGTTTAACAAAAGCATATTTCAGAAGTCAGACGGGAGACTTACTTTCAACTTTTTCACCAAATTCATGTATGCTCTTTTGTTCTCTTCAGATCCCACCTGGGTTGCATTTGATAGGTCAGAAGCTAAGGTTCCATTGATCAACACACTCAGCATGTCAAGTACAGTTGTGAACAATTCACTAGGAGCATTAAGAAAAAAGCAGTGAATTACACCACAAATCTAAATTGGATTACATGAGTCTCTGAAAGGAGGTCCTATCCCATCTGCTATTTTGCTTCACTGTGGTACTTTCCACAATTTCTCAAGTCTGAATACCTGCATGGCCCTTTTCTCAAGATACGCTCTGGTTCCCCTCCAACTGTAGCAGGAGTAAGACACCACCAGCCAACAAACATTTGTTTTCTCGGCAGTGTCTGAGAAAGCCCTGGTATCTTTGAACTTGAACTCACCAAGTTAAAGTTCTGGAAGATTCCTCTTGAAAATAATATGGCGGGAGCTATTTCAGACCCTTTTAGCAACTTTGCTATTGCACGGGGGGGGGAGGGAATAATGTTGCGTTATTATTAATGGTGCAGACGTACTTGTTCGATTGCATGTCAACGGTTCCCGATGTTATTATTTGAAGGAGCAGAAGTGCCCAGTCTGTGGTCCACTGCGTACTTCTCTGCACCGTGTCAAACATTCCACCCACCTAAAATGTGAACCACATGAAAAGAATTGAAGATAAACATGATGGGACTAAATACACTGTGCTTTGCTTAATTTTTTTAATTATTATTAATTGCGAACACATAAATACATCAAATATACATAAATAAAACTAAAATGAAAATAGAGAATATAAAAAGAAACAAGAAACAGAACAAAGAATGAAAAGTAGAAAGATAGATAACAAATTTCAAAAAATAAAAATAAATATAAATGTTTCATATCAACTTCTACATAGGGAGTTCAAGCGTTTTTGTGCTCTGCTTTATTTATGCTTATGGCCTAATTACATTTATTCCTAGTATGTCCGTATAGGTAATGTCACGGCAACCTTGCCTTTGGTGTTGCGGTGAGATAACAGCCGGCTCGTTTCTCGCTTTTGAAAGCGTTTTATTATCCTTACTAATTACAGAGCTATAATTCACGTCTGCACTCCATTAAAACAAACATCCTAACTGCTATCTTCCGTTACGCGCCTTTTCCAGCACAATAACCCCTTGGTGCTCCGGAAGTGACGCGTGAATCTCTTCTTCCCGCCTTTGCTCCCCTCCTCCTGTTTATTACTGACATCAGCACTCCCCCTTTCTTCTGGCGATACCTCTAAGAGATTGCTGTCATCATCGTCGGACGTATCTGTTGAGATTAATGGGCCCGGTTCTCGATACCTCGCCCCCTCCCCCTGCCTGTCTGTTTTGCTGCTTTCCCTCACTGATCCTCCTCCCACGCTCCTCTCCCGATCCAGGCTTGTCTCCGTGACATCCACTCCCTCCTCCAAGCCCCCTTCCTCCCCGGAGTCGCTGGACTCAAGCGGATGGTGTATGATCGTGCTAACATTCTCCACTTCCCCGTTCCCATGCTGCCACTGTTCCGTGCGCGGTGGAGTGACAAACCCCAGGAAGTCTGTGTCCTCATTTTCATCCGACTCAAACACCGTCTTCCACTGTTCCGTCGTAAAGGGTGCGAATGACACTACCTCGTCCACCTCCTCCTCTGACCAGTCTGGATGGGGTTCCTCTGCCTCCTCCCCTCCTCTGGACCCTTGGTCCCCCATGCCCTCCTCCTGATGTCCCTGCCAACATTCATACCCCGGTGGGGCTGGCTTTTGTGGGTATAACGCATGGAATTCGGCCTTGAGGTATTCCTCCTGAATATTATCATGGCGCATCCATGTGTTGTTCTCGGGGTCCTCCCCTTCCCAGGCTACCAAGTATTCCACCTGCCCCTCCCTCCACCGGGAATCGAGGATCTCAGTGGCCTCATTGCCTGCCCCCACTTCCTCCACTGAAGGCCCTGTTGTCACCCCCCCTTCCCCTTGATAAGGGTGCCCTTCCCTGTATGGTGTTAACAGCGCTCTGTGAAACACGGGGTGAATTCTCATGTCCTCAGGCAACCTCAGCTTGAAGGCTACGGGATTGACCTGGCCCACTACCTCGAAGGGTCCCAAACGTCTGTGCTCTAACTTCCTGCACCTGCTTCTGGTGGGCAGCCCCCTGGAGGACAACCACACCCTGTCCCCCACCCTGATGGCCTCCCCCTCCCTCCGATGCTGATCCGAAGCCCTCTTATAGGCTTCTTTGGCCCTGTCCAGCGTGCTCTTGAGTTGCTCGTGCAGTTGGAGCATCTCCTCCGCAAAATTTTCTGCCGCTGGCACACTCGGGCCCCGGTCCTCTCCCCTCGGGAACGACTTCGGATGTCCTCCATAGTTCGCAAGAAAGGGTGTCATCCCTGTGGAAACATTAACTGAGTTATTATAGGCAAATTCCGCTAAAGCTAGGAACTTTGGCCAGTCCGTCTGTCGTCGGCTAACGTAGCAACGTAGGTACTGCTGCAGTATAGCATTGGCCCTCTCTGCCTGTCCATTCGTTTGTGGGTGCCTGGCCGTCGACAAGTTGAGTTCCACACCCAAGAGCTCCATGAGCTTGCGCCAGAACTGCGACGTAAATTGGCGGCCTCTGTCGCTCACGACCCTCGATGGTACTCCATGCAGCTTGAAAACGTTGTCTACAAACAACCTGGCTGTCTCCTCTGCCGACACTGCCCTGGGACAAGCCACAAAATGGCACATCTTGGTGAGCATGTCCACTACGATTAGCACTGCCGTCTTGCCCTTCGACGCCGGCAGATCTGTCAGGAAGTCAATGGACACCATCTCCCATGGCCTCCCCGGGGTGGGCATGGGCTGCAACAGTCCGGCAGGGGGTCTATTGTCACTTTTGACCCGTTGACACAAATCACAAGCTTGCACATAGCCTTTGACGTCCTCCTGCACCCCTGGCCACCAGAAATCCCTGGTGACCAACTGCAAGGTCTTTTGCTGTCCCGGGTGCCCTGCCGAAGGGCTATCGTGCAGTTGCTTGAGAACCTTAGCCCTCAAGTGATCCCCCGGAACATATAATGCTCCCTTGTAGAACAACAGTTCATCCTTGGCTACGAAGCCGTCTTCCACCCCTGTACCTTGTTGCAGGTCTTTGAATTTCTGCTGCGCAAACGCATCTTCCCTAGTTAGACGTCGTATGAGAGACTCTTGATCCCTGGCTCCAGCGCACTGCCATCGGCTGGGTGGCATCACATGTCTCTCCTCCGGCACTCCCTCGTCCTCTAGGTACTGCGGCTTGCGAGACAAGGCGTCCGCCCTCGCATTCTTGTCCCCCGGGACATAATGGATCCTGAAATCAAAGTCGGCAAAAAATTCCGCCCATCTGAGCTGTCTCTGGTTGAGCACTCTGGCTGCTCTCCAGTACTCCAGATTCTTGTGATCCGTGTAGATCTGGATCTGATGGCGGGCTCCGATAAGGAAATGCCTCCATTTTTTGAGCGCCGCTACAATGGCCAACAGCTCCTTATCCCAGATGGTGTAGTTGCGTTCCGATTTGCTGAGTTTTCTTGAGAAAAACGCACAAGGTCTCCAGTCGCCTGCTGCATCCTGTTGCAGCAGTACCGCTCCTACCGCCCTGTCCGACGCATCAGTTTCCATGCGTATGGGCCGCTCCGCATCGAGGTGCAGCAGCTGTTCCTCCGAGGCGAATACCTTGCGTAACTGCTCAAACGCCTCCTGCGCCTCTGGAGTCCACTGAAACTTCTTCTTAGTACTCAACGTGTCGGTTATTGGGCTAGTGAGCTGCGCAAAATTCCTGATGAACTTGCGGTAGAAATTGCTGAACCCAATGAAGCGTTGTACATCTTTTCTGGTATTGGGTGTTTTCCAATCCAACACTGCCTTTACCTTCTCCCCGTCCATTGCCAGACCTTTGTCCGACACCCTGTACCCCAGAAAGTCCACTTGCTGCACATGAAATTGGCATTTCTCCAGCTTCGCATACAGTTGATGCTGTTTCAACTTCTGCAACACCTGTCTCACATGCTGCTCATGCTGCTTCTCATTTTCCGAATAAATCAAGATATCGTCCAAAAAACATACACAGCTCCGGTACAACAAGGGACCCAGCACATGGTGCATAAAGGCTTGAAAGGTGTGTGAGCCCGCCTGGAGGCCAAAAGGCATCACTGTGTATTCGTAGGTGCCAAACGGGGTAAACATAGCTGTTTTCCACTCATCTCCTTCTCTGATCCTTATGAGGTTGTAAGCTCCTCGTAAGTCCAACTTCGTGAAAATCTTCCCTTTTCGCACTGCCGCCAACAAGTCGTCGATCCTGGGCATCGGAAAGGCGGTCGGTTTCGTTCGCGAGTTTAAGATCCTGTAGTCACAAATAAGGCGTTTTTGTGCCGTATTTTTCTTGTCCACGAAAAAAATCGGACTTCCTCCCCACCGCTTTGGATTCTCGAATGAATCCCCTTTCCAAGTTCAGTGTGAGGAATTCCTTCAGCTCCTGCAACTCCTGCTCCGACATAGAATACAACTTTCCTGCAGGCAACTTTGCCCCCGGCAGCAACTCAATTTGACAATCATACGGCCTATGGGGGGGCAGTATGTTGGCTTCCTTTTCACTGAACACTTCCTTGAAATCTTCATACTGTGGTGGAATTCCCCTGGAGTCTTCCAACCGTACCGTGGCGATCCTCCCCTCCGTCTCCGACGTTTCCACCTCCATCAGGCAATTCTCCGTGCAATGCGAAGATCCGAAGGTGAGCGACCTCTGGTGCCAGGCAACGACCGGATCGTGAAGATCTAACCAACTCATGCCCAATATGATTGGCGCTCCGGACAGGTGTGTGACATTGAAAGCAATCACTTCCTGATGCCTCGAGACGCTCATCCTCATGGGCGGTGTCTGATGCCTCACTTGGCCCCCCAGCAGCTCTCTCCCATCAATGGTGGTCACCACCAGGGGAAAATCCAAAGGCAGTAAATGGATTTGGTGGGCCTTGGCGAAGCTTTCGGACATGAAAGAGGCTGAGCTGCCCGAATCTAGTAGAGCTTCTACCTCTAGGGGGTACCCGTTTGGCAATTCCAGCCGTACCATCAGCACAATTCCCGGCCTGGGCTCCCTTGGAGTCACTACACTCTGCCGTTGTGTGGGGTTTACTTGCGTGCCGCCTGGTTGGTCTTCCCCTCTCCTTTTTCCAACCAGGCGTTGGCGTTTCCCTGCTCCTGTGCTTCCCCACTCGCCTCCTGCCCCGCAGCCGCTGCCATCCCTTGCCACACTCGCTTCTGCGAACAATTACGGGCTAGGTGTCCCGTCCTGTCACACACAAAGCATTTGCGCGTCTCCTTCTCCCCCTTGCTTAGCAGCTCCCTGCGAGGTTTCTCTTTGAGGCTTTCTCTTGTGTCCAAACGACCGATTTCCATTGGCTCTTCGGGGGGCAGATGCTGCCTGTTTCCCTGAACCGGCTGAACACCCTGGGAAGGCCTCCTGTAAGCATGGAATGTCTTACTGCCCGGTACATTTCGCCCTTCCCATTCCCTTAGTTCCTGCCGAACCCCCACTTGCAGAGCCAGTTTGATATAAGCATCCGTATCCTTGGGTTTCGCTCCCCTGCTTATTTCATCCAAAATTTCCGGGTTCAGCCCCTGCTGAAAGAGCGCTTCAGTTTGTGGGGCTAAAATTTCCCATCCCAGTTTATGGCAGAGAAGGGTAAATTTAGCCACATAATCTCTCACTGTCCCTTTCCCTTGTCTGAGACTCATGAGTTCCTGCTTGGTTATCTCTTGATCAATGTCACTTGTGTAATGAGCCGCCATGGCATCCAAGAAATCCTGGAGATTCCCAAGCGCTGGGTTGTTACTTGCCAAAAGTGGGCGTACCCATTCTCTCGCTGACCCCGTCATGTGTGAAATAATAAATGCCACCTTCTCAGCATCAGTCTCAAAGTCTTTCCCTCGCACCCTCAGGGCATAATCAACCTCAGTCCTGAACCCCAAATATCCCCTGGGGTCCCCATCAAACTTACTCACTGATGCCAGCTGTTGCCTCTGAGTCACCACTGCTGTGGCTCCTCCTCCACCGGTCTTGCGAGCCTCATCAAGCCTAATTTGAAGATCTCGTAAATCTTCCTCCAGTTTGGCAACTCGAAGCTCAGAACGCTTATTTCTCTCTTCCAAATCAGCAGCTCTGGCTTCTCCTTCCTGCCGAACTTTCAAAATTGCTTCCTTGGCTTGAATCTCCCAGCTGGCCCTCGCAGCTTTCATCTTCTCTTCGACCCCTTCCATGTCTCCTTTCCAACAGTCCCACAGCAACGCAGTAGAGTTAGGATGTGTTGTCACGGCAACCTTGCCTTTGGTGTTGCGGTGAGATAACAGCCGGCTCGTTTCTCGCTTTTGAAAGCGTTTTATTATCCTTACTAATTACAGAGCTATAATTCACGTCTGCACTCCATTAAAACAAACATCCTAACTGCTATCTTCCGTTACGCGCCTTTTCCAGCACAATAACCCCTTGGTGCTCCGGAAGTGACGCGTGAATCTCTTCTTCCCGCCTTTGCTCCCCTCCCCCTGTTTATTACTGACATCAGCACTCCCCCTTTCTTCTGGCGATACCTCTAAGAGATTGCTGTCATCATCGTCGGACGTATCTGTTGAGATTAATGGGCCCGGTTCTCGATACCTCGCCCCCTCCCCCTGCCTGTCTGTTTTGCTGCTTTCCCTCACTGATCCTCCTCCCACGCTCCTCTCCCGATCCAGGCTTGTCTCCGTGACATCCAAGTTCCTTGGAGATGCCAAACAGCTCTTGATACGTGGCTCTGGAGCAGCCATCCTTCCATTGACATGTCCCTCCTGTGTCATATGCTGCCATTAAGTGGCCAGTCCCTTGGAAGGTCTCTCACGCACTTCATCTTAAAAAACAACAACCCAGCAGCCCCTCCACCTACACAGATGTGGGAGTGGGTCTGCACAGAGGGCGTGGGCAAAATCAGGATGTAACATGAGATTCAAATGACTGTTGGGCTGCCAGGTTGCATTGAGTCTAGCACAGCAGTGTTTGTTACACAGTGCTATGCTAGACACATAGAACACACAGGGCCGGCGCGTCCATTTAGGCGAAATAGGCAATTGCCTAGGGCACCAAAATGGAGGGGGTGCTGGCCAGGCTTGCGTGGGACAGGCGAGCAGCAGCTTCTCTGCTACAGCGGAGAAACTGCTGCTTGCCTCTCCACCACCCCCACCTCCCGCTAAAGCAGGCTTTAGGGGGGGCGGGGGGGCACCAGAAGGTGGTTCGCCTATGGCGCAAGAAGCCCTAGCACCGGTCCTGAGAACACAGTGGGGTTCTATGAGGTGCCTTGCTGCAAACTAATCTCTCTGCCTGCATCAGTGCAAGACGATAGCCTCGGAGTTTCTCTCATATTAAGTGCTTGCCACATTACCTGCACACACAAATGTGTAATGGATTTACACGTTCTTCATTTTCCAGTTTCAAGATGCAGGTTTTTTATTTTATTTTACGGATATGAATATCACATTTGAGGAAAATAACTTTCAGGGTTTTGGACTAGATGACCCTTGCAGTATCTTCCAAATTCTGTGAGAACTTCTTCCATAGGGTTATTTTTTCAGATGAGGAAGCACAGGCAGCCAGGGAGGCTACAGAGCACTGAATAAATGTTTAACGGGAAGAAAATGTACATGCATACCACCCGTGTCTACCTGGCAACAATAAAAGTAAGCTCAATCCTGCAACGATGGAAACTGAAATTCTAAAGCAGTCTGCAAAAGAGGTAAAGAAATTGGAGGGCAGGTTTCAGCACAGAACCGTTAGGCTTGCCCTATGTCCTCTTTTTCCAGGACACGTCCTCTTTTTCATGGTTATGTAAAATGCGAGTCATAGTTAAAAGTAGAAGTCGGCAAATGAGTCCTCTTTTTTGCTCTTCAAAATATGGCAACCCTAGGAGCAGTTTTACTGAGGAATGACATAAAAATAGTCTAAATAAATAATTGTGCCTTTTTCTCACCAAATTAAGACGAAGTTGCAAAGCGTCGTGCATCATTTGTCTAGCTTTAACATCATTCTGGTATCTCTCTTCCCTCCAGTTGCTTAATATCTAGGAACAAAAGTCTGATTAACTTAAGCATGCTTACTTTAAACCTTAACGATACTCATTCCTGGTCAACATTTATATATATATATATATATATATATATATATATATATATATATATATATATATATATATATATATATATATATATATCTTTTCACCCACTTCTATGAAACACTTCTCACGAATTTTGGTTGTTGTTAAATGTCTGCTTGCTATAATTTATTACCCTGTATCTTCTCTTGCCCAATTTAACTGATACTTTCCATTATTTTTACTTATGAAGTCCCATCTGTGGAGCCGTTCAAAGAAAGAGTTGTCCTCTTATCTAGTCATGTAAAAGAAGAGCCACTTGCAAATGTGTTCTCCTCTGGGTGAAACTCCACACATGTATGGGCTCCCCAAAAGTTGCCTGTGAGAAGTCATCATTTTCCACTGAGCACACAAATTCCTTTCATTTGATAGGTGAGAAAGGGAAGCCTCCGAATCACACTCTACAAATAGCATCTCTCAGTGGCTGTTAATACTTTCTACAGATTGCAAGCAGAGTTGCAAGGATGGTAAAGTAAGAAATGTCTCAGATCCAGATTGAAGTACTGGGAGGTACCAGAAGTACTGGGAGGAAGGAGGAAGGATTGAAGGCAGCCGAAACAGAAATGGAGGAGGGAAGTGTCAGAAAATGGAATAGTTAGAAACTATATCTAAAATGAATTTTGTTACATGCTAACTGTGTGTTTTACAGTGGCCTGGGAGCTGCTCTTGTAGTACTGTAGTTACACACAGATGGAGGAGCGGGGCAAGCAATAAGGTATCTGTCCACAACAATAAAGAGTCCTTGCTTGGGAATGATTAAAAAATTGTCATATGCTCTGCGTACCTAGTCAGTACAGTCGTACCTTGGAAGTCGAACGGAGTCCGTTCTGGAAGGTCTGTTCGACTTCCAAAATGCCCAGAAACCAAATTGCGGCTTCTGATTGGCTCCTGCAGCCAACTGGAAGCCCTGTTGGATGTTCGTGTTCCAAAGAACGTATGCAAACTGGAGCACTCACGTCCGGGTTTGCGGCATTCGGGAGCCAAAATGTCCGAGTACCAAGGCATTCGGGATCTAAGATCCGACTGTACTAGGCTGGTTGTGGGGGCATACCAAAACTAAGTGGCTCACATGTCATGATAGCAGCATAGGAATCAAGCACTGAAATTAAGGGTTGAATGCTGGGTTCTGTCACCTTCTAATCTATTTTACAAACTACTGTATTAACAAATGAAGCGGCAACATGCCCCACATTAGGCCTAGTCTATTCATCCAGCAGAATGAGGTGGGAATGGGGTATTAGACTAAAATGTACCTATTTGGACCACACCCATGGGGACTGCAAGTTGCGGAAGCCTTTAAAAAAAATCTACACATACACAACACTCCCTGCAAGTAAAAAGTCAGTGCAAAGGGATCAGGCTGGGCTAGAGCCTTTCTCCCATTCTCACCTGCAGATAATTTATTTTTTACATGGGAGAGCAATCAAAATTGATGTCCCCCAACTTCAGTCTGAAATAGTACAATCCATTCTATCAGAATATGACCATCTCATTGACCTCCATGTGTAAGTCATCTAACTTTGATATACCAGTACACGTTGACTCTAAGACTATCTGCTGAAGAATTTTCAAAACAGGGCCCTGTCCTGGTGTATATACTTCATCTGACGTATAAACTTCTATAAATAAATCCATCTACAGAACAGATTTTTTGAAACAATCGTATCATTTGAACTACTATCCAGTATTATTTTACTTCTGTTGCCCGAGTTCTTGCCCTTCTACCATTTTGATGTGCTTTAGGCCAGGATCCAAAGAACCCTAGAACCTGTTTTGTGAGTCAGTGGGTTCTGGATTTCGGATTCTCAGAACTCCAAATTTGCAGTGCCATGCGGCAAATCATTACTGGAACTGTGGGAAGTTTCAAGAGCAAACCTATGCTAGTATATAGCATGATAGACTAGTGCTCCAAGAAATAGAACTAAAAGTCCCACACAAGTCACTGATCTCACTTAAAGTAGCATTAGGCTGGTATTAGGCTATGTGCACATTAGGGACCTTAAAATGCAGCAAGGTCATTTTTCCCTGCTGCATTTCAAGTCACATTTTTACATTGCTTTACACACCAGAGAGGGAGCTGGGATATCTTCACTCGATGCAAACTACCCAATTTGTTTCCCTGTGTCTGCATTTTCCCCACAGCTCCTATTCAGCGAAGACTGCAGATGCGCTGCAAATATGTGAAGTGTTCACTGCTTGTCTTTTCAGATCAAATTGAGCCTGATTTGAGGGAAAACACATCTAACAGCAGTGCTTCTCAAGAAACTATAGGATACATATAGAATGTGGGTAACTTGGCTTCAAACATCAGCAGTGGGAGAGCACTGGAGCCAGAGTAAACAGTAATGTGTGCATAGTCTTAGTACCTAAAGTGAAGATGTTGCAGATGCAGTACAGAACAACAAGGCAAGCTCAATGTAATGGGTCACTTTGGCAACAGCAATTACTTCTATCCCTGCTTAGGTACCTGAGAGAGTTTGCCATTATTATTTTTAATGCAGATGATTTTGTGTTGTTTTTTTAATAAAAAAATCAGCAAAACCTTCTGTCATTTCTCTCCATTTATGTTCCTGAAACTCACACAGATGGCCTTTCAAATTTGGTTTCCCGTGTGCCTGAGCCCATTAGTATAATTGATTTTCATCTGATGCAGAGCACAGAATTATCTGCTTATTTTTACCTGATTAACTTGATTTTGTAGAGATGTTAGAAGCCCTTCTCGCTGCTCATCCTGTCCCTTAAGGCAAGTAAGCACCAAAGAAAGGAAAGGTTGCTGACTCAAAAGAGACATGCTTTAAAAGAGGCAGAGACAAGATTCAATTAGTAGTGTTACTTTGATATTTCCTGTCTCCAATCCCTTCCTTCCCTTTTTCTACTCTTTCCCTAGCAGGGTTCTCTTCACGTGCTCTGTTATCGCTGTTTCAGCAAGCTAAAAAATACTCGCACGCTAAAAGCCAAACATTGGGACAGAGGTTCTTCAAACCATGGATTTCCCTGGGAGCTCTCAAGGAGTTCATCAGCGGGAATATTGGTAACAGCTGCCACAAGATGTGGTGAGATGTCATTAAAGGTGGGGGCTGGGCAAATCCATGGAGGGAAAGTCTATTATTTAGATTAGGCACCCCCAAACTTTGGCCCTCCAGATGTTTTGGACTACAATTCCCATCATCCCTGACCACTGGTCCTGTTGGCTAGGGATCATGGGAGTTGTAGGCCAAACCATCTGGAGGGCCGGTTTGGGGGTGCCTGATTTAGATCGTCAGGATAGCTACCTTCAAACTCTAGGTGTCAGAGTCAGTATGCCTCAATACCAGCTGCTGGGGAGCAACAGCAGGAGAATGAGTGCTGCTTCCATGTGCTGCTTGTGAGCTTCGCAGAGGTATCTGGTTGGTCACTATAGGAAACAGGATGCTGAATTAAATGGACCATGGGTCTGAAGCCACAGGGATCCTCCTTGTGGTTTTATGACAAGCAAGCGTCTCTTCAAAAGAACATGTATATATCATTACTGATATTCTTCCATAATATTCTTCCATAATATGAGGCCTCAGGGAACATTGCGAAAGTTGCATAGGTGCCCTAGCTAAACAAAAGTGCACCACAGGACACACCTAAGTCTCTTCTGCAATATGCAGGTGGTACGTGGTGTGCAGATCAGTGCAGAAAGTGTTCCCGAGAGTGTAGGGAATTTGAAAATCACTGCATTATGACCACGGTATAAATAGATGCCAACGCACTCGTGTAAAATGTGTAATGGTTTTTAAGCTGGCAGCTTCTTTTGGAGGAGGATGAATAAGTTCGTGGCTCACTTCCTGTCTCATCAGAAACAGAACTCTCACATCCCCTTATCCTTTGAGGAAAGCAAGCTGTCTCCACATCTTCCACGGCTATCTATAAAAAGAAGATGTGAAAGTTCTCCTTCGGACAATGCAGAAGAATATAATACACTGGCACTCTCTGCTCTCCCCATCGCCCTCCCTTTTTGTGTGCCACTTCCAAAGCAGCCTTTAATGAAAGCCAGAGGAATGTGCAGTGTTCCTACCCTATTCAGGTTTGCAGGAAGCCTAAGGCATTGCGCTTTTAATGGAGTACCACAATGCTTATCAGGAAGTATCGTTCAGTGATGCTAATTAAGCAAAGCAAAGGTATTTGGACAACTAAGAACTAGTATAAGGCAGATTAAGATAAAACACAGTTAAAAAGAAAGTATGATCTGAATTTTCAGCCATGAAGTGGGGAATGCAGGAAAAAAAGAAATGAAAGAAAGGGAAAATGCTGGT
Organism: Lacerta agilis; assembly: GCF_009819535.1. Taxonomy (NCBI): domain Eukaryota; kingdom Metazoa; phylum Chordata; class Lepidosauria; order Squamata; family Lacertidae; genus Lacerta; species Lacerta agilis. The sequence goes on along the minus strand of NC_046316.1, from coordinate 73,171,812 downwards.
TTTTTATGTAGGCTTTTGAATATAGACAAGCAATTTCATGCAGAGAATTTGAATACGGTAGTTTATTGTGAAACATCTAATAACATATGTATTCATGCACACATCTGATCATGTCATTTCTTGACACCTAATCAGAATCCCATGTGAGAAGTAAACATCTATTTGTGGAAAGAGATATTTTTATTTGAGGGCTAGAAGTAAGTATCATTTTAAAAATAGGTATTTTCTTTTGGAAATGATGAGTAGGATCAATCCAGCTGTGGTGCCACTTTCAGTAAATTCTAACACATTATTGGTCCTTCTTTTTTTTTAACTGTGCTATTTCCAGAGCAACAATTGGGGCATTAAGAAGGAAAACATAGTCTTGCTTATGTGCTACATTTCTTCCTAAATGCAACCAAACTGCAACCTACCTTTCCCATAATAACTGTACTGGAGGGGGGAGAGAGAGAATGTTGCAGGCTTATTTCATAAAACAAACCTTGACTGAGTGCACAAACATGTCCGATTTACAATAGCAGGATTGGAATACAGTACTTGTAATAAAAGCACAAACTCTCCCTAGCCTGTCTCTGCATCAGATATTCCCAGTAAAAAGTAGCAGCATTCCCCCCCCCCCACTCTCCTGAATCATTTCTACCTCTTTTGCTTCTGCCTGTCTCTCTCCTTCTTTGAAGACGATCCCAAATGCTGGCCTTTCTCTAGTTCTTCTCCAGCTGCTTTCAAGACTCTGCCTTGAACAGAGGTAGGCAGCTTCGCGATCAATGGAGACACTAGCCAAGCGCCTCGCCTCTCAGAAGAACTAAAAGCATGAAACATACAAGACATTTCAAACAGAATATTACTCAGTATTCTCAGGGGTTTTTTTCCCCTTCAAAGCACCATATGCATGTGTGTGAGATACAGGTTTTGCAAACTACTTAAAACAAGGCAGGAAGGTAGATTTGAGCCAATACAGTTCAATATAATTTTACGCAAGTTGTGACCTGAAGTTCCACATCCCAGTCCCAAAGTTTTTGTGTGTGTGCTTTTTGGTGCGTACGTGGAGGACTTGAGCATGCAGAAATTCCCATTCACTGCAGCTGAAGAACTAATGTTTATACCTGCTGGTGTGCTTACAGTGCATGATCAACCAAACTGAGAAATTCTCACACGCAGAGAAACTCTGCCCATGCACTGGAACTTTTGAGCCCAGAACACATCACTGGACTGGGGAGACTTTTCTGGGCTTTGACTACTGGCTTTTGGATCCTTGAAATTAACACCATAATTATTATTAAATGCAACGCTCCAAGCTCACAACCCTCTCAAGTACTCATGTTAAAAAAAAAATGCAGATAATTTCATCTTTATCCATTCAGGCAGAGAACATTACCTTAGAAATGTCTTTTTACTGTTCTGCCTCGTAATATGTGTGTCAGCGTTTCCAACAGAGTTTGGACTGAAGAGGCCTATACCAGAGTTAGAAGAGTTATTGTTTAGGTCAGCGGATTGCTGAAACACCTCTATCGTCGCCTTTGCAATATTATCCAACAAGCTGTTCATTTCAGCCACAGACCCAGAACCCTACAGTGAAACATAAGTAAACTAGCACATTCATGATATCTTTGCTCACACACTAGGTTATTTTATTCTGTTTTTTAAAGGAAAACTTTATCGAATGAAACATTTATGTAAGGCGATACTCACAGGCTCCTTCATACACTGTTTGATCGTCAGCTGGAGCTCCAACCACGATTGGCGGAGAGTCCACTGATCTAAATTCTGTGCAAAGAATGACAAATAGTTGTGTCACCATTAAACATGGCATGTGATTTTGTTCTTGCCTGCGTATCATTGTCTTTTCTACATGCATATGGGACGCGGCTCATTTTGTTCATTCTTCCTGCCTACGGATGGGATCGGTGGGAAAGGGAAAGGGACCTTGCCTTGGGGATGTGCCTGTTCTTGATTTCACCCCCACCTTAAAACATAGCTTTTAGCTGATCTTAACTAAGGGCAGAACTACACGTTGTAGGTAAAGGTTTTAAAAAAAAAGGTAAAGGACCCCTGGACAGTTAAGTCCAGTCAAAGGCGACTATGGGATTGTGGCGCTTGTCTCGCTTTCAGGCCAAGGAAGCCGGTGTTTGTCCACAGACAGCTTTCTGGGTCACGTGGCCAGCATGACTAAACCGCTTCTGGTGCAAGGAACACCATGACGGAAACCAGAGTGCACAGAAACGCTGTTTACCTTCCCGCCGCAGCGGCACCTGTTTATTTACTCACACTGGTGTGCTATCGAACTGCTAAGTTGGAAGGAGCTGGGACAGAGCAACGAGAGCTCACTTCATCACGGGGATTTGAACCGCCGACCTTCTGATCGGCAAGCCCAAGAGGCTCAGTGGTTTAGACCACATCACCACCTGCATCCCTACATTCAGTGACCACGAGAAGAAGCCATACCAATGCAGGCAGGCAAAAATCTTGTATGGAGCCTCCCTCCATACACGAGCTGCACACATACAGAGTTTCTTCACATCTCTGGCTAGCGTATGCTTCAGTAGCAGAAGGGGTTGTGGCTGGCAGGAAAGACTTAATTCCCCTCTCCCTTAATTTTATCCCTTTACAAGGGATGGTATGTATACAGGGACAAAAGGGTCTAATGTGGTAGGAGCAAGAGGAAAGAACATCAAATACAAAGCCTTTATTCTGTCTGGTTACCTGAAGAATACGCTTGATGTGTTGTCTCTGAGGATTGTCACCCTCCGCACATTCTTTAACTCCATGAGGATAACAGATAAGCTGCAACAATTTTTGTGCTTGTTTGTTTGAAAGGACTGGGTCCAGGATAAGATCTTTGTCAGTACACAGTCTTTCGGGTTCTTTCAAGCAGTGTTCTCCCACCCACTCCTATCGACAAAAAGTTGAATTGAACATTAATCACAGCAAAGGCAATGTTTGTTTGTTTGTTTGTTTGTTTCGCTTGTAACGCATAACAAAAAATCAACATTGTTCATGATGAGTTAGACTCATGCTAGCACTGTAAAAAAAGCTATACTTTACATTAAATCCAAGTCCATTATGCAAAAGATTTAACAGGGAAGAATTTAGTTAAATATAAATGAAATATACTCAGAGTCAAGTGTGAATTTCATGCTCTTTATTCAGCTCATAGTAGTGAGGAATGCAGTTCCCCCAAAACGTCTGCTTTATATACACTATTTACACAATGGGCCCCACGTGATTGGCTAATTCCGGGATACTCCTGTATGCCAATCAGGTTGCGGATTCACTTCCACCTGGAGCTGGAGTGGGTGGCTCCTGTGGACCAATCAGACTGCTGCATTCTGGATCCTATTGTTCTAGGACCAATCAGACTGCTGCATTCTGGATCCTATTGTTCTAGGACCAATCAGACTGCTGCATTTTGGATCCAATTCAACTCAGTACATAACAATAAAGTTATTTTAATTTCTTTTAAGACAAACCATCTTTTTCTCTGGTTCAACTCTCAGGTATTCCGTCAAGAGCATTTACATGCCGCTGACTAAAATACTCAAGGAACCCTTTAAAAAGGAAATCACAATGTTCAGCTAAACTCTCAAATGAATTCCAACTGTAATCACAACTATACTCATTGTATGTTTGAGGAAAAACTTCATGACACAAGGAAGAAAAGAATGGTGGGATTACAACCACACCTGCGCAGCTTTCCTATCTGTTGAGAGTTCAAGCATGGGCACAAAGTTTACATGGGAGCCACAACCATAAAATCTAACATGCCTAGACCTGAATTGCACGGCTAATTCCTGAATATAGCATAGGCTATTAGCTGCACCGTTAGAGGCTTGTTCTTTCCATGTTTAATCAATGAGGCTGGGGGGCTGGGTAAACCTGTCACAGGTCGCAGCTTCCTTTACCCCTAAGAAAACATACATTTTGTTTTGTTTTTGTTTAACTAAGGTAACATTGTGCGGTCAAGTGTACCCCAAGAGGCTTCGCATGGCCGGAGTGTGGACTTGTTCTCACATGTGTGTACATGACTCAATCTTCATCCCTTGATTACTCAGCCAAAATATGGGAACCTTGGATAGATATCTGGCAATATCAAAGTCAGTCTGGACAGATCAATCTATGACAGCTCATTCACACATGAGTCATCACTTGATGCCATAGTTGCCAACAGTGTATACAAGTTTATGGGAGGAAATGACCTGGAAGCCCCGACAATCAAATCCGTATTACTTTTTTTTTTATTACATTCATGCTCCAACGTTTTCTCCAAGGAGCTCAAGGTGGCTTATTCATTCCCTCTCCCTTTTTTATACTCATGAAAACCCTGTGAAGATTAAGCTAAGGTGTTTTGGCAGACCCAGGTCATCTTCAGGGTTGAATGGCTTCCCCGGCTACCTTCCTCTACCCCCATCACCCACCTATATTTATGAAAGCATGTCACGACTGTCTTTGCATCCCTGGAATATGGCAACAATGATTACTCTTGAAAAATAAATTCATATATACAGATAAACAGAGAAAAACAAAGGGTTATGCTACCTGCTGGCATATACTTCTTAGCACATATCTAGCATATTCACTGAGACTAGCAGTTTCTATGGAGAAAGGTTTTCCGCATGATTTCAAAGAATGTGAGGTGGCATCCCATATCTCATCTTCATTAAAGTCACCTAGCAATCTTCGCACTGAGTAATCTGACTTCTTCAAGGAGGGCATGCTATTGCTTCCAATTTCCGCATCACCTATGGAGTAGAAGCAGCACAAAGATGAAGAGTATTCTTACTGTTTAACTATCAAAAACAACCTGGGCAAGCCACAATTTAAGAAGGATGTTGACAAGCTGGAATGTGTGCAGAGGAGAGCAACCAAGATGATCAAGGACTAAGCCTCATGAGGAGCGCTTGAAGGAGCTGGGTATGTTTAGCCTGGAAAGGAAGAGACTGAGAGGAGATATGATAGCCACCTTCAAATATCTTAAGGGCTGTCACATGGAAGAGGGAACAAGCTTGTTTTCTCCTGCTCTGGAGGGTAGGGCTCGAACCAATGACTTCAAGTTGCAAGAAAGGAGATTCCGACTACACATTCAGAAAAAAAACTTTCTGAAAGTCAGAGCTGTTCGGCAGTGGAACAGACTCCCACGAAAGGTAATGGACTCTCCTTCCTTGGAGGTTTTTAAGCAGAAGTTGGATGGCCACCTGTCATGGATGCTTTAGCTGAGATTCCTGCATTGCAGGGGGTTGGACTGGATGACCCCGGGGTCCATTCCAACTTTGATGATTCTATGACTCTAAGCAATCCTGCTGAAGCTGATTTTTTTACACCTACTGGGTAGCAGGAAATAGAAGAATTTCAATGAATAGAAGAAATACAAACGCCTCATCTCTTGTATGATTAATCCTTAAAACATCAGATTTTAAGATATAACTGTAGCTCAGGGATGGCGCACTTCTGGTCCCTTGTCTTCCCTGATCACTGGTCACGTTGGGTGGGGCTGATGCGAGTTCAACATCTGAGGGGAACGGACGGACCCATGCTCTAGTCTAGACAATGTTTTCAGTCAAAATCAAAATTTAGTAGGATCCTATGCCTGCCTATTCAAAAGTAAATCCCACTGAATTTGATGAAACTTACTCCCATGTAAGTGTGTGTGTGTGTGTGTGTGTGTGTGTGTGTGTGTAAGACTTCAGCCTCACAGGGCAAGCCTGAGCATGAGTCCCACAAATTCAATGGAACTTTCTCCTAGGAAACTTGGTATGGGGCTGCAGCCTTAACCATGAAATGAAGAACATTAAATGTGATCTTACCAAGCATCAGTATTGCTTTCAGCACAGCAAACACAGCACCCACTTCTATGCTGTTGTGAGCAGCAGTTAAGAGGTGACGATCACAAGATGATCGAATTCCTGGGAAAGATTTCCCTGTGGAAAAAGAACAAGCTTTTTTTATTACTGTCATTGTGTTTAGTGAACTTGGCCCCACCTAATTTTACTAGGCTTCTAAACACTGCGGTGGACAGACATACAGTGGTACTTCGGGTTACAGACGCTTCAGGTAACAGACGCTTCAGGTTACAGACTCCGCTAACCCAGAAATAGTACCTCGGGTTAAGAACTTTGCTTCAGGATGAGAACAGAAATTGCACGGCGGTGGCGCAGCCGCAGCGGGAGGCCCCATTAGTTAAAGTGGTACCTCAGGTTAAGAACAGTTTCAGGTTAAGAACGGACCTCCAGAACGAATTAAGTTCTTAACCTGAGGTACCACTGTATTTTGTGGTGCAAGTGCAAGGATGTCAATACTATCGATACTACAAGTCTTAAAACAAATGGCCCAATGTACGTGTGCCCAATGTACACACGTGCCTGCCCAAGGCCACATCGCACACTATAGAAGCAAGTGCATATTCAATACTCAAACACTGTCAATGGAAAGTATCGATTTAGTTTCAGTATACAGTCTGTGTGTGGTTCATGCAGCATGATTTTGTGATATAATGCAGTCAGTTAAGTGTGTGTGCGCACCCCACTCCCCCTTATCTTCTCTAGAGGGCAGTGGGACTCAGATTTAAACTGCAGTGCGAACATTTCAACCAGTTTCCCCCCGAATGGATGCAAGGGGGGAGGCAGTGGGCAACTTAATTGAATAGTACAAACTATTGGAGGAAGGAGAAGGGAAGGAAGGAAGAACAATTCAGCTAAGTATACTGTTCAAAATTAGTGTCTAAACAACAAATAGGACGGGATGAAATCAAATAAATTAGCTATCCTTGAGGTGATCAATTAGAGGCCTGGCTGCTGCCGCAGAGTCCTGGTCTGTCACTCACAGGCTGTGTGAGGGCTAAAAATACTGCTCTGCTGTTGTTTTCATTCGCAATCACTGTCATCTTTGCAGTCTCTTTTTCCTCTCTCAAATCTTTAAGGGCATGTACACACAGTGTAATAATGTGCATTCCATGTAGGATGTGGGCACATTTTTGGGGTGATGTACACACAACATGGCCGCCACTTCATCCCTGTCCCATACTGTGGGTTGATCTAAAGCACATTCTACAGGAACAGTTTTTTTATCTGTTTTGTGCTGCATTCATAGGTCCCCTCCTATTGGGGAGCACCTAGTGATGTTCTGCCAGTGCTTAGCGTGCGTGAATAGACTGACTGAGTGGAGTACATCAATGCATACTGCTTCATGAAACACAGCCACCTGTATGTAAAGACAACATGGATAGCAACTCTCCCTTTTGGCAATGCTATCGTGCGAAAGTACATATATTAAAAGCTATGTAAAATAGTGCTTTGTGAAGAAACGAGGCCTGATTGTTTCAAATCCTACGTGTGTAAACAGCCTAACACTCTTTTCTTGAATCTTTTCAACCAAAGCACCTCAGAACTCTCTCACCATCTTATCAGAAAGTCCCTATAAAAGGACTTAAGAGTTATAAAGAAAAAGCAGAACTATGCTTCCAAAACAACATACCAGGTGGTCCCTTGAACAAAATGGCTGTTTAAGGCTATAGGTCTGTGTCTCAGCAATGTCAATTTAAATAGGATTTTATCCAGTGCTATTCCAGCTCTCAGTAAACCCCCCGAAGTGAATAAACATGACTAGTTTGTTCTGTATACACACTACACATTTAAAACACATTCAAAGCACACACCCACACCCCAAAAAATGGATAAGCAACAGTGCCCAGAATTCTTTGATGGAAAGAATGAGCTTTAGGCGTGTTGTGTATACTCAGACTTAGGTTCATTAATTTCAGCAGCCCTACTCCAAATAGAATGTTGATGATGATGATGTCATTAAATTTGTAAAAAGGTAAAGGTAAGGGACCCCTTGGATGGTTAAGTCCAGTAAAAGGCAACTATGGGGTTGTGGTGTTCATCTCGCTTTCAGGCCGAGAAAGCCGACGTTTATCCACAGACAGTTTTCCAGGTCACGTGGCCAGCATGAATAAACTGCTTCTGGCCCATGGGAACACCATAACAGAAGCCAAAGCTCACGGAAATGCAATTTACCTTCCTACTGCAGCGGTACCTATTTATCTACTTGCACTGTTGTGCTTTCGAACTGCTGGGTTGGCAGGAGCTGGGACAGGGCAACGGGAGCTCACCCCGTAGCGGGGATTCAAACCGCCTACCTTCTGATCGGCAAGCCTAAGAGGCTCAGTGGTTTAGACCACAGCGCCACCTGCCCTTTACCCATAGATCTCAGGGCAGTTCACAGCACAGAATTACAAGAAAAAGAAACACAAAATACATAATCAAAACAAAAACAAAGACACAAAAATAGCCTCCCATTCTCCTTTGCCAAACGGCAAGACAGAAGGTCTGGAAATAGATTTGAAGTATTTACCAGTAGGCAGCAGGGAAACCTCAGGTGTTTGAAAGAGGTGGAACAGAAGCCTGCATGTCATCCTTGCCCCAGGCTCAGCATCTGGATCTCCACAAGCTGTGGGGAAAATGCGAACTAATCATTATACTACTGGAAACTAGCATTTGATTCCCAATATTTTATCTGAGCAGAAGTTTGAATCTAATTCATAACACTTTTATCAAGAAAGTAACAGCTTGAACAGCAATACTGAGAAAAATATTAATGCTCTGCAAAACAATGATCTAAACCATTTTTCATTTAAATGTTATTTTAGTCAATACCGCTTTGCTCTCTTACCTTTTTCTATCTAACAATTGTTTTATTTGAAACACACATACACACACAAATGTTGGATTTGTTTAGCAGGTGCGTATTGACAAGGCAGCTTGTAAAAGAAAATGAAAAATACGAGCATGAGATTTTTCTGCGGCTTAACTGGGTAAAAGAAGAGAATATTATCAAGGTTTACTTGTGGGAAAACAAAGAAGTGTCAGGGGGGAAGTAGAAACAGGCAAGAATCAGTGTGGATGATGAGCACAAATAATATCAAAGCTGAGAAAAAGCCAAAAATTCCAGAAACATAATAACGTAATGCTATCAGAGTGTGGGAAGATGACTACAGCTCATAACTTTGCAACATGCTGGCAGATAACCAAAACCAGCAGAAATAATTTACTTACTTGTTTTAAATATTTGTAAAACTGTCATAAAAATACAGTACAGTGTTCACCATGCAAAAATTTCAACAATCGTAAAAACTTAAAATAACACATTAGTAAAAACGTCCATAAATACTGTTTGGATAAAATAAAATCCAAATTTCAAAGGCCTGTCTAAACAACAGTGTTTATAGGCAATGTCTAAAAGGCGACTGGGATTGCCACAGTACAGGGACTGCCACACTCAAGCCTTGGTCCCTAACAAAGACTGGCCAAACCTCAGGGGCGTGGTGAAGCATCAGAAGTGCTCCATCAGACAATATAAATAATTGAGGTGGAGAATAAGAGATCAGAAGGTTCTTCAAGTACTTTGGGCCAAGTTGGTTAGGGCTTTGTGAATTAACACAAGAATCTTGTACCTGCCTGGTAGCAAACTGGCAAAAATTGCTTGATTACAGAAGGACAGCATTGACCCCATTCCCATGGACTTTGGAACAAACATCTGAGGTCCCAAAGCCCCTCACTCTCAGGCCCACCCAAATGAACTCTTGCTCTTCCCAAAACTGAACCCTGGGCTGTTTGTAAGTGTCAGGGAACTGTTCCCGGTTCAACGCAAGGTGGTGGAAGGGCTCTTGGGAGGCTACAGGGAGCCCCGGCCCCACTCAACTAGCAGCACCTCCTCCAGCGGGGGAAACAGTGACGTCTCCAGTGGGGAAGGGCAGGAAACCAGGGGTCATGAGCGTAGGGGCTCTGGGGGTGCTGTAGAGACCCTGCACTCCCCTCGCCCAGCAGGCGAGGCACACCATTTCCGTCGCCTAAACCGCGCAGAGGGGTGAAATGCAAAGAGGGGAGGCGGAGACTGAGGGTGCCGAAATTCTTATGTTGGGGTCGCAACCAGAAGGGGCCACTCCTGGATTCTGCGAGTGATTGATACAGACATGTAAACACAGCTCTGCACTGTACATAGCATGCACAATAAACCTGTTAAAAGACAGGCTGGACTCTTGCCTCGTTACTCGCGAGCAACCACCACACGGACCTTACAGTAAGGTATGCATCATCAAACGAATACCCAACATGTTTCCCCTTTAAGAGAAACTGTTAGAAACCTGGACAGCTGAGTCAGAGGTGTGCCCTGGCAGGAGGAGTCAGCTGCTGCTTTGTGTGGCTCCCAGGCCTCATCAAGAATGAAGTTGAATTTGCCTTCAACTCAGCTTGCAGCGCGTTCACAGAAGCAGCAGAAGACAACAACAGAAGTGCTTCCCACTGTTCCCCAAAACTGAGGCTTGGAGTCATAATGTGGATTTATAGTGCAAGCAAGCAATGGAAAAAAATAAAGTGCTTTAAAAACAAAATAGCCCCAAGCTATAAAGAGAGCAGGAAGTGGCTTACTGGCGTAGTTCCATTGCTTCCCATTTCCATTTCTGCCACCCCAGATGTTTCTGTCCTTCCACCCTCACCACACCGAGGAAGTTGTGGGGTCTTTTTGGTGGCTGCCTGCTTGGTTTTAATACCTTAAACCACCACTACTCCAGTACTGAACATAAGAAGAGCCTACTGGATCAAGTCAATGGCCCATTCAGTCTCACAATGGACAACCAGATGTCTATACAAAATCGTACTACTGGTGAGCTCTTCGACTGAAGAGTGAGTAAAAGAACTTTGCCTAATCTAGCAGGGCAAAGCAGCACCTTTCGATATCCAGGGAAAGGTGGTGGTTGTTGGCTTCACACTTGGCTTTCGATGCCTTGAGTGCAATCCTAGGCATGTCTACTCAGAAGTAAGTCCAGCAAAGTTGAAGAGGACTTGCTCCCCAGTAAATGTGTGTAGATTGCAGTCTAAGAAAGAAGGGAAGACAGAAATAAGGAAGGAGTATGTGAGGTGGGGAAAAGATGAAGACTGCAGAAATAGAGAAGAGTGGATAATCTAAGATGTGAAATAAGAAGATTAGCATGTACTGTACAGAGTCTTTTAGTCCTACATAACTGCAATTCAATCCCAGCAATGTAAATCCATGACCACCACACCAAACACATTTAGAGCACCCTGCTTATCTATGCTTTAAAAAAAAGAAAAATCCCTAGATTCCAGAAAATGGTTTTATATGATTTACCATCCATACAAGGAACCATTTTTTGTCTTCCAGTTTGAAGAGCAAAGTGTGGTTTTCAAGATGTCACTGACAACTCACCTGCTGTAAGTAAAGAAGGAAGTGCAACGTGCTGAACAACATCCTCTAGGAAAAAACACTGCCGGGCTATGAGGATTGCAACAAAGGTAGCCAATGAATCATGGAACGATAGGTCACTCACCTTAAAGGGGCAAAACAGGATAAAAATGTTGCTAATTAAGCAGTTCTAATTAATCAGTTTGTGTCTCTTCTATACTGAAAGGAGAAATCCACTCCCACGATCATATGACTCAGCTGGCAGCAAATGAGATGGTGACCTTCCACAAGCTCAAGAAAGATGGGAAGCTACCTGATATCTGGACCCTTCATACAGATCTGTTTGCTTGAATGTCTGCGCACCAGGTTATTCTGGAATCTGGACCATCAGCCACCCCACCCCCTTATTTTTTATTTTGGAAAATTAAACAAAGAAGACTATCTATAAAAGACAGTGTGTGTGTCTGTGGCAAAGGCTGGGGACTGGTTCAGACATAACAAGAGACCATGATTTAGGATTACGTGAGTGAGCCCTAGGGGTGTGGATATCTTCCTCTCACATAGAACACAGAAAGTTGCCTTATACTGAGTCAGACCGTTGCTCTATTTCAGGCATGTCCAACAGGTAGATTGTGATCTACTAGTAGATCACTGGATGTCTCTGGTAGATCACTGGCTACCCCAAAGAAACTCAGCAACTTTGGCTCCCCTAAAAAAAGCTCAACTTTTACCCGAACCCCCCCCCAAAAAAAGGATGACTTTCCTTCCTAAAAAAAAGCTCAACAACCTCGACCTGAAACCCCAAAAAGGGGGTAGATCACTGCCAGTTTTTAACTCTGTGAGTAGATCGCAGTCTCTTGGAAGTTGGCCACCCCTGCTCTATTTTCTCAGTTGTGACTAATGCAATTCCTGACAGGTACTCTCCAGGGTTTCAGACAAAGATCTTTACCAACCCTACCTGGAAACTGCACATATTGTATTTTCTTTCTTGCAGTGAGTTTCAGCAATTTCCGCACTTCCCCTTTCATACCAAACCATCATTTACAGTTAGCTGTGCATGTGCATGCTTTTACCTTTGCATGTTCTGTGTATTATATGTGCTTTATTGCACGGGCTTTAATTACGCTGTTTTTATTACCTTGACTTGTCTGTTAAAATCTTTTTGCTCTTTATTTCCTCGATTTATTATTATTATTATTATTATTATTATTATTATTATTATTATTATTAGCTATAACCTGAACTTGGTTGACCAATAAACTTTGGATTGGATATAGTTACTTCTGTCCAAGCAAACATGCCCTCCGAACCAGAATTGCAAAAAAAATCAACCCATAGTTTGTTGGCTGTAACAGATGGAAAACCAGATGGCATTAACTTATTCAAGGGAAACTCTAATTTACTATATATTTAAAGCACATGGCTCACCCCCAAAGGATTCAGGGAACAGCAGTTTTCCCTTTACTGAGCTACAACTCCAAGCACCCTTAACAAACTACGGTTCCCATGATTCTTTGGGGGTTTGTCATGTGCTTTAAAACTTTACGTATATGGTGTATACACATCCTGAGTTGTTTTTTTCTGTGCTATTTTTGTACTTTCTCCACTGTATGAACCCAGCTAGCCAAAGACGCAAGGCTGATGACATCGCTAGGTAGTGAAATCAGATTAGACAGCATGGTGATGGTCCTGAAAGAGTATCGTCCTTATCTAAGAAAAGGGAGGAAGGAAACAACATGTCCCAATAGTTAAGGCAACCACAGCACAGCATAGCGAGACAAAGAGAGTCCACGCAGTTGCTACTGCAGTGAGAAATGTTCCTTGCTTCGCTGCACTGAAACAGCTTGATCGGCGCATGTTGTAGCAAGACAGGGAACCATGGCCTACTGCCCCAGTTACCTTCGTGAAGGAGAAGGAGGACATCTGAGGAAGTCTCTCTCCAACAGAAGGTTGCAGGTAGGGGTGTTTTGGGGTTGGGAGGTGGGGGGTGGGGTGGGGAACAGGCTAGCCACCCCTGACCTGGGTTCTTAAACCACAGTTCTTAAACTAACCAAGATGAGATGCAATGAGAAATTGCATCAAAAGCAGACACAAGGGTATGCCTATTATAACAAGAAAGGTCCATTTTTATTATTTAAAGCTTCACTTTAGCATTGGCTGTCAGGGCTGCGTATGTTAGTGATGAGGCAAAACCATGGGGCCAAATATTATTTCTGAGCCTCCTTGGGGGTGACGTATGAGAGCAGAAAGTATCTTATGTATGTGGGTGTTAGTCACATAGAGGACAAAAGTGGCTGTCGTCCCCTTTATTTCAAATAGTAAAATTCCACTAGTCTGCATAATCTGACGCCTAGTTGCAGGTAGGTTGTAGGTAGCCAGCATACATTCTATTAGATCCATTCATGAATCTCTAATGAACATTAGTGGAAATGTCACAAAGGTGGAAATAAGAGAAAATACAATGAGTTGTTCATAACTAAGTTGTAAACTAAGTTTATAACTCTTCAAAATATTCCCCCCCCCTTTATTTCTTGGAATTGTTTCTACTTTGCTTTCAATATAAAATTACCAAAATATCTGCTATACAAAATTTTAAAAAAAACAAGGCTTGGTTATGTGATAATTCCAGATGGCCAGCCATAGCAAAAATATAGGTACTTATCTAATGATAGCAGCATTTTCTGCACTTACATCCACACTGCAGAGAAGGTCATTAAACCCCCAGACATGGTTTGACGAACAGCAAAGGGCTTTCAAGACCCCTAGCCATTCCGAGCTTAGCACTGTGCAGCAAGCGGTTAACTCTGCACACAAATTGGCAATGTCGTTGATTCTAGAAGAAAACAGAAAAGATAAATTAATGCTAATTGATTGACAACAAGGAATGTGTGTGTATGTGTGTGTGTGTGTGTGTGTGTGTGTGTGTGTCGCAGTAGCCATAGAATCATAGAATTGTAGAGTTGGAAGGGATCCTGAGGATTATCTAGTCCAACCCCCCTGCAAGGCAGGAATATGCAACTGTTGTATACAGGGATCAGACCTGCAATCTTGTCATTACATTAGCACACTTTAACCAACTGAGCTATTAAGACCACCAGTATGCTCCTTACCCCTAACTAGTCTGCAACTAGTGAGTCAAGACGACCCATAATGTGAGCAGCGCTCAACTTTTCTCCCTTTTCACTAAGATTTTTAAGAGAAGGGAGGGAGGGAGGGGAAATTCATGTTCACAGAGGCAGCTAGGTCTTTGCAATGTCACCTTACCTGCCTGTATCTTGGTGGCCCATGCATACATTCATCAGTGCATTACACACAAAACTATAGCGACTAGGTGCATTGTCACTCAAGATCTTGCCCAACATTGAATAATTGAGGCTGTGGATTGAGGGATTCTCAATAAAATCCAACATGAACTCTGGATCCCATAACAAGTTGGAGTTTGAGGGCTGAACATTGCTATAGATGGTTTGCTTCACTTTTGAGCAGGCACTACTAAAATAAAGGAAAAGCGAAGAGTTAGGGAGGAAAGTACAAATACTTCGCAGAATTCAGGTGTCCTTGGCCTATCAAATGTTTATTGAAATGTGAGTTAAATAGCTACCCAATTTTTTTGTATATTTCTCAGGTTACTAAGCACACTAGCTTTCAAATTTTAAGCTCCTGAATGGGCTGTCCAAAGAGGTCAGATATATACCTACATTGGGAGAAAAATTGATTAGCCTAATTCTGAAGTCAGCAGTGCAACTGCAAAATCTGGGCACCGCAGAATCTTTTGGCTTGGATTAGATGCTTGATATGCTTGGAAGTTCATCACTCACACAACTTCATAGTTCTCAAGCTGGATCTCAGTTTTAATCAGTGCAATAAATCATACAATTATGTCTAAATTAACCACAAAACTCTTCTAAAACACTTCTGTATTAGTAGTAACAGGAAAAACAACAACAGTGCTTAACCTTTAAGCTTTATATTTAATCAAATGTTTTATGTACTGCCTGTTGAGCAGCCATTTCAAGACAGTGTACAGTAATATAAAATATAATGCCAAAAATATGCAAATTAAAATTAAAACCTAATCAAACCATCAGTGAAAAATACTTAAAATTCTACAGTGGCTAGTATTAATAGCCAACAACGGCCATGCTGAACAAGGAAGTTTTTAACATGCTGACACTGTAACAAAGTTGGTCCTCTCAGGTGAGACCATTCTAGACTGTTGGTGCCACCACAGAAAAGGCCTTCTTCCTGGTTGTTGCCAGATGTATGCAGTGGCACAACTAGGAGAGCCTCTGAAAATGTTTTCAGTATGCAAGAAGATCTGGATGTGAGATGTTCTGCCAGAATTATATATATATAAAGAAATTTTTCCTTTTTGTTATTTTCTATTTAAAAATCCTATAAAAGGACAGGGGCAGGAATCTGATGGAGGATGTACCTCAAGGAAGGACCCCTAGAGAGGAGGCCATTCTTCTACTCAGTGTCAAGGGCAAAGGCAGTGCTGGAAGTCTACAGCCCTATTCTATGTGCAATGTCACTTCACATAATGTACAAAAGAAAGGTTTTGGCCAAGATTCAGATTCAGTAAAAAGAAAGAAAAAAACACACACACAGTGCCCACACACACATTTACAGACTTCCTTCCACCCCTTTGGGGGATGGGCATGGGGAAGAATAAGAAGAGAATGAATCAACGTCTCAAATTAATCTTCAGCCTCTGGGCCTCCCAGCCTTGAAAAATCCTGATCACTACCACCTGCCCCTGCAATAATTAACAGCTGACAAATCTACAAACATACTCTGTCAAGTGTTTATTCAAAAGGCTCTTTTCCCTCTTTAAGTTATGTGAAATGTTTTGTGAAATGGAAGCAGACAGATTAAAAATTACTGTGATGTACTGGTGGTACATTTGCAAAAATAATCCTCTGTACCAGCACCACCACCACCACCCCCCGCCCCCAAACCCCACAATGTACCAATACTGCCTAACAGCTCCAAAAGATGTGGGGAAGAGTAATACTAGGGCTGGATCTAAACACATCAAAGAAGTGTTTCAGTTTAAAGCATTGTAAATTTAAACAGGGAAAACAGGTGGAGAAAAATGGTATTCCACATCACCATCTGCTGGCACAAAGGTATATCGCACATACAGGCACATAAAACGCTTTTTCTTTACCAGTCTAGCTGAGTCCTTAAAAATATCTTATTTGTTAATAGGATCTAGGGCAGGCTTCCTTAAACTCGGCCCTCCAGATGTTTTTTGCCTACTACTCCCATGATCCCTAGCTAGCAGGACCAGTGGTCAGAGATCATGGGAATTGTAGTCTCAAAACATCTGGAGGGCCGAGTTTGAGGAAGCCTGATCTAGGGGGTTCTGGCATTACTGGTTTGGAGCAGGCTGCACTGAAACTGTCCCCATAAGGATGGAGGATTTTACAGAATTTCTGAGTGATTTGACTAACCACAGCAGCAGCTGGGTAACCATTAATATTCACAGACCAAACAACAATGCTCCCAGGTACATGATGCCCTTGTTGCTTTCTTCCATTGTCCAGAGGCTCGGACTGTTAGTCACACTTTGGACACAATGAAATAAATAAGAAATCATGGTTAACTTGTCCCATCTATTTCAACAGGAACTAGGTGCAAATAACTTGAGTTTTGCTCCAACCGTACACGCCAGTTCCACAGAGATTGGTCTCTCAGAGCAGCTTACATGCAGTTTCCTCTAAAATATCATTACAGATACACCATTGGTTCAAGCGAGTCCTGAAATCACGATGTGCTTTTAGACTGCTGCATGGACAGAATCAGGGCCAGCCTGCCCATGAGGCACAGTGAGGCAGTGTGCGGGGGCTTCCCCAGGCCGCCCCCAGACATCAGAGGGGGGGGCAAAGTGAGGGGGCAGAGGGGGTGCTGCTTCAAGTGGCAAAACATCCTGGGCCAACCCCCTGGAAAGAAGTGATATGTGCCACAGGTGCCAGCCCATGGCCAGAACATTGCAAAAGCAAGTTGTTCCGTGGATGGAAGAGATAAGATACAGTAACAAGCAGTAAAAGCCATGGTGATGGAAATTATAAGGGAAGAGGAAGATGAGATAGAGCCATGTCTGAAAGCAGTGTTTTCTCTGCATTGTGGGGCAGGGAAGAGAGGGGGTAGATGAAGGCGGGAATTGGTGTCTGTCTAAATCAGGAATGGAACCTATTTGTCATTGATTAAAATTTGATTGCCCCACACTGGTTTGTTATTAATATTGCTCTGTATGTTTTACTTTTATGTACCTTAAATTTGATGTAAAAACTTTAACAACAGCACTTTCTAAAAATCAGGACTAGAGAACCCCGTGACCTTCCAGATATTGGACTCCAAATTCCATCAGCCAAGTGTTATTCTTTCTTAAATCGGAATAGCAAATTTGTTAGCTTCTGCCTTGCAAAACAGCCCTCATGCTTTCTCAGTCACAGATTTTATGAAACATTCCTAATGCTCCTTTAAAGGCAACTTGTTTATACTGGAAAAGTTAGAGTGTTGCAACAGTACATAAAAAAAGCAAGCCACTAAACACTGCTGGATCACAATGGGCTTTTTCATGACAAGTTCTGGAAGATTTTGAAGATACAATTCATACAGAAAATGAGACAGTTGATTCTTTAAAAGGGGAAGTTTAGTTTAAATTGCAACGCTTAAATAGGAAGTCACAGGCTTTTTACATGTGAAATGCATGGAACATTTTGTACAGGGGAAAGGCTAAAAGCCTCGAGTAAGATATAGGTAAGATTCAAACTTCAAAATTATTTTATTAGGTTATAGCATGAGACACTTTAAAATGTTAAGATATTTAATGTTTTACTCTGTGTGGAAAGCCATGGGCTTATTAGAAAGCTGAGTATTTTAATATAGCAGGGAGAATGAAATTGGACACTTCTGCTTACCAATCTACTGCAATCGCTCATCAGAGATAAAATGAGAGTTTTCTAATGATTTGACTGGAAACTTAAAATGCACAGCTCCTCAAAGCAGCAAAGCCAAAATTCATACAATTAAGTCAAGTGAATTAACTCTTACGTGAGTTAAAATAGAGTAAGATTAAATGTCTTCAGTATAAAAACACTAGGTTTTTTGCTGTTTGAAGTGTAAAGATGGATTAAGCCTTATATTTCAAGTAGTGAATTGCAGTAGGCAATAGATATAGCACAACAAAAAATAAGACACTTCTCAAATTATTCTGTGCCTTTATATAACATAACAAGATATCTGATAAATTCTTCTGTTTGTGGAATATCACCATTTGGAGACCAGGACTTCTTCCTATTTAAGTATGGGAACACTTTCTCAAGACACCAACTCTATAAGTTAAATAGGCATAAAACACAGAAATCATTCAAGAGAATGAAAATTTGAGACTGAAATTCATTATAGTAATATACAAATTTGACCTTTAAAAGTGTAGCAATCCTGGTTTCTAGGAAGAGGTTGGGGCATTTTACAATCCTGGGTTCTGGAGAAAATCTGTCTAAATTATTAAATGATAATTTTCTAACATTGTAATAATTTAATAACACTGCATTATATAGTGTTTTGGTCTGGTTTGGATGCATACATCTAGGCTTATTAAGACAAGATAGGGATGAGTTGTGCCCAAACACTCAAATCAATCTCAAACTATGGTTTAAGGTGTGATCATGTTCTAATCCCAGTAATCGTAGGATGAAATGAGAAATGATGGTTAATCAATCCTGGAAGTCTTCAATTTCAGTGCTCCTGAAAGAGAAGGGGGGTGCAACTCCCTCCTTTATATGCACCTGCCAAATGAGGGAAGGTGGGCAGCTACCATGGAAAGGGTCTTTTCAGTGGTGGTGCCCCTGTTACAAAGCATGCTCCCCTGAGGTGCTCACCTGGCAACTACATTGTGGTCTTTAGGGGCAAAGACCTTTTTCATTTCCCCAAGGATCTTGCGTTCTAAAAATAAGTTCCAGTGTTTTTTTAAATGGGGAGTCTACCATTTCTCTTGTTGCCACCCTCCAATTTCTAATGGGGTTAGTAAGTGGAGAAAAAGCCTCAGATTTTCTCAGGACTGGGAGGGCTTGTATGAGGCAGTCCATGGGGCAGTGAGCAAGTTACTGCATTAAAACAAACACATTAATTTGCATCAATAGTGAAATGAATGGGAGGCTCGGGGACAAATGTTCTACCCAGATTGTAACACACAAACATGTCTACAAAAATAACTGCTTAGATGAGACCAGGGGTAGAACCGAGTTTTCAAGTTTTCAAACTAGCACCTGCTTTGTGGGAACAGAAATAAAAACAGGCGAAGGCAGAGAACGTATACAAGGCAGAGAATGAATACAAGGAGCAATTAATATACCAATGTGTATTAATGTATAAATGTGCACCAAGTTTTTAGATCAAATTTTGAAAAGAAGAGCTTGCGGCTACCAACCTGAAAAGATCTCCAAATTTGCTTCTGAGGTGGCTACAGGACATGTAGAGATCATAGAGATAGGCTAAAATACATCTTTCTGGGGAAGAGCATTCTGATGGATTAACGACGTGTTTGACAACACCACATAATCTGTAAAAAGAGAAGAAAATCATTCAGAATTGATGATGGAGAGTGTGTGTCCCTAAATCACCATTCTGAGCTTCCAAGTTAAAGGGGGATCTCATCCTATATAAAGAGCTTTCTTTCCATTTTATCTAACCATCATTTTTCCCCCCAATGCACTTGGGAGTCCT
Organism: Lacerta agilis; assembly: GCF_009819535.1. Classification (NCBI taxonomy): domain Eukaryota; kingdom Metazoa; phylum Chordata; class Lepidosauria; order Squamata; family Lacertidae; genus Lacerta; species Lacerta agilis. The sequence goes on along the minus strand of NC_046316.1, from coordinate 73,151,886 downwards.
TCAGATTATTTAGTAAAGAGAAGAAAATGCACCATGGACATTCCTACGTATAAGCATGGGGATTCAATTAATTTGATCCTCTCTAGAGCCTAATAATTGTGGTACTTAAGTGGAAGGAGATGTGCATGCGTAACACACAATTCTCATCAACCGCATACAATGCAACAGTTCTCAAGATTCCTTCAGAGGAATCTATTAGCATTAAACCAGTTCCAAAAAAAAGTAGATGATGTGTAGTTTTAAGGGAAATAAACTGAAGCACCATTATCCAAATGCCAGTAATCAAAAATTTCCTAATTGCATGAATTCATCCCACAAATCCCAGTGTAAGTCCATTTACTAATTACATTTGAATTCCTGAAGGAGTTCAGAGCATTCACAGAAAGGAGTTCAGAGCAGGCACACGGCCAGTTCCTCAGGAAAGGTGAGGCTACATGCACACTAACCCATCTGAACCACAAAAATGGAGATTTTCTCAATCCGGAATCATCCATGCTTATCCTCGGCATGCTGTGTTCAATCTAGATTGATTCTAGATCCTGTCGTCCACAAGGATAGGTGTGGTTACTTGATACATGTTTGAAAACTTTCCCCTTGATTAGGCTATCTACTCCTTTTCCTCCCTGCACATGCCTCGGATGAATGAAGAAGGAAGCAGCAATAGCATACACACATTAGTCAGGTGGCCCACCCATTGCTGGGACTGCCAAATCTATTTTCACCTGAACACTGAGAGCCAGTGTGGTGTAGTGGTTAAGAGCGGTGGACTCATAATTTGGTGAACCGGGTTCGATTCCCCGCTCCTCCGCATGCAGCTGCTGGGTGACCTTGGGCTAGTCACATTTCTCTGAAGTCTCTCAGCCCCACTCACCTCACTGTGTGTTTGTTGTGGGGGAGGAAGGGAAAGGAGAATGTGAGCCGCTTTGAGACTCCTTTGGGTAGTGATAAAGCGGGATATCAAATCCAAACACACTGCAGGGTAATGCATATTCAATCTGCAATGCTCTTGTATTATTTTTTTTAATGAAATTAGATTTGCAAGAACAACCTAGATCTAGGTTGTGTTTTGACTATGTATAATAATAATAATAATAATAATAATAATAATAATAATAAAATTTATACCCCGCTCAAAAAGCAATTTCCCCAGTCTTCACTGATTCTATAACAAAATGTCATGTGTATACAGCCCATAGCTGTCAACTTTCCCCTTTTTTTGAGGGAAATTCCCTTATTCCGAATAGGGTTCCTCGCAAGAAAAGGGAAAAGTTGACAGCTATGATGCAGCCTGATAGATAAAGGTGCATCAGGTATATTCCTGTTCTTTGCCATAAGGGCAACAGCAATGTGCATCTGCATTCCTGGCTATGCAAAAGTTTTGTGTTTTCCACAGACTTTTCAAGCAATACTAAACACTGTTTGCAAACTGAGAAATACACCAATTCTAGCATGTAAGAAAGCTATTAACATTGTGAAGTCTTAGAAAAACATTACCACTACAAACCCTTCAAAAACCTGAGCAGTTTGGTCTGGATTCAGAATGAGGCAAGCATGGTAATGCCTCAGGACGGCAACGATGCAAACACAGAGTCCTGTTGTGTAACTTCCTGCCAAGCTGGAGGACTTCAAGAGAAGCTCAGCTTCCACCACACTCAGCTCATTCAGCAGCTAAAATTAAATATATACGTATATATGTATTGGTTACATAAATCTCCCAGGCCAAAAAAACATAAAGGAGAAAGTGTTACAGGCAGATATAATGATGCAATGCCTCCTTCCTGCTGTAGAAACATGGAAAGCAGATAGAAATGGCACAACACTGTTTTTCATCATGATAAAAAAAAACATTGGGTCTAGACCTGGGTTCAGGTTCCTAAACATAGGAAATGAAATGTAAGCAGCCTTCAAACAAGTTACTGCAGTTACTGCAGGAGATTTTGTTTTGTTGCCCTGGAAAAACCCTTGGCTTCTTCTATCTCCATGGAGGAAAAGCATAGCATCTGAAGCAGTTCTTTAAAAATGTAAATGAAAGCTGTTTGATATAGCAGCTTCTTCAAAAAGGGTTTTAGTGTGAAGTACCTTAAAGTGGTGGTACAACTTAGCTCAAGCACTGTAAGAACTGGTTTGGCTCTGCAATTGCTGTGCTGCTTGCTACTTGAGTCACGGGCAGAGCAATCCGAATCGCTGGTCCACCATGATGGACAGGGTTGGATAAGGCAGAAGTGTCCCAGCTTTTGACACTGGAGGAGCTCTCCCATCAACGAGCTGCTAGATCATGTGCCAACCATGTCACTATGCTGTGACAGCAACAAGACAGAGGGCTTGTCCTCACTTCCACTTGCCCAGGAAAACCTGCTCTTTACTGCTGAATCGGAGCAAACCTTGGGTTTTCCACGGATTTGATGTTTGCTCTGATTTAGCACCTAAGAGTGGGTTTTCCTAGGGAAAGCGGTAAAGCTTGACATTTCCGAACATATTTGACTATCGTACTTTTTGCATAAAAGGGGAAACCGATATCATGTTATGTTAGGCGCAGGGCCGGATTTAGGTTTGATGAGGCCCTAAGCTATTGAAGGTAATGGGGCCCTTTATATGTGCAGCTTTCCTTGTCAATAACAAATAGTCGCTGTTTTTTGTGTTGAATATATGCTATATGGTACTTTGTGGACCTAATAGGTATCTAAAGCAGGGGTTGGCAACCTAAGGCCCATGGGCCACAAGCGGCCCATGGGGGTCGTTTAACCGGCTCACCGCCTGCTTGGTCAGCTCCCATGCAACGTGCTAAACTGGGGCAGAGCAGAGCAGGGACCACCTTCCACGATGCTGGCCGGCTTCCCATTGGCTACAGTAAGCTCCTGCAGCCAATGGGAAGCTGCGCACGCCTCCTCCGCGCCAGAAGGAGCGCCGGAAATAGCCTTTTCACATGCTTGTGTGCACGTGCACACACACACTCCAGCCCACCGCGGCATCTGCAGGATCATGAACCGGCCCAAGCCACAAAAACTTTGCTGACCCCTGATCTAAAGCCATTTGCACATAACAAAATATGTATTTTATCAAAGTAATTGATATAGAAATGAGCAAACCAGTGATATTTTAGGGAGCAGGCTAGCAGGTGGGGCCCATTACTTACATCATAGAAGCCTATACAACACAAAACACTGTTGCTGTATGTAGGTTTTATTTTATTTGTTTTTTATCTTATATTTTGGAAATGTACATGCAGATTTTTTTTCCTTTAATTTTTTGGGGGGGACCCAAGTTATAGCTTGTTTAGCCTATACGTAAATCCGGCACTGGTTAGGTGCATTCACATTGGCTGTGTGCAGGTGAATTATTGCTGGGGCTACTGGGTTTATTCATATTGCTGTAGTGTTTAGTGCTTTTTTTCTAGGGGTACTCAAGAGTACACTGTGTGGGCAACTTTTTTTCTAGAAGAAAAGCGCTGGTAGTGTTTGAACCTGACCAAGAGAAGTTTGGTGTGAACTTTTCTTCTCTGCCTCAGACAGCATTAGTTCATTCCTGATATGTCAGTGTGGACCGTACAGAGTGATACTCTAATCTATTGCTGAAGTTTTTGCAAACCAAATTACTATGCTTTGAAAGTACTGGCGTGAACACACCCTAAAATTGAGCATGTTTACTTAGACCTAAGTTCAATGGACTTTTCTTCCCAGTAAGAGTGTTTAACACCACAGCCTTAGTTACATAATGCAAAGCACTTACTATTATTGGTGCCAATTGTGTGTGGGGGGGGCACCTATTAGGCTTTTGCGCTGACATTCTGAAGAACATTGCTGTATTTTTTATTGTTTTATTTGTGAACGAACTTCAAAGCTGCTCTTAAAGCTGGGATGGAAATAATTTAAATGAAGAAATAAGTCCCATTACCTGAACAGCAAAGTCAATAAGCCCATTGATATTTAAAGCAGGCTCCATTAGATCAAAGATAAGCTGTATGTGGTGAGCCAATGGAAGATGATATGATGTCCCTGAAGCAAAACTAGTAATCTGTTCCAGAACATTGTTGGAGATCTGTTTAAAAAAATAAATAAAAATGGAACTGCCAGTAAATTAAAGCATTGCACCAGCTGACATACCATCATGCCTACAATGACATTTATTTGATTTGTTGTTTCGGATCGTTTCCCTAAAGCCACAAACAAGCGCAACAAGAAGTCTTCTGTATCCTGTCCTCCCCCATGCGTCCCCAAAATCTGATCCAGAGGATCTCACCACCTCTCAGAGGGTAGAAGGAACAGGAAATGCGAGAGGAAACTCCATTGCATGCAGCTACAGCCACTGGATACGGACCTGAAATTTTACATACATTTGCCATCCATACACCTGCCAACTGAGGGTAGCAGCTCATGCATCTAGTCCACGAAAACCTATGCCATAACCAAATTCAAGGTGTCACAAGACTCTTCACTATTTTTGCCAAAACAGTCTAATGGGGCTACCCGGTGATGTAGTGAAGAGGGAATGCAGGTGAATGCTGCTCCAGGACTTTTTTCCCCCCACAGCAGGAGCAATAACAACATCTGCCAGGGTAATTGATGGACCCTGCTTGCTCTGACTAGTGAATGCAGTGTTAATGAAGCTTGCAAATTTGTGACAGATTAGCACAGAGGAAGTAAGAGAACGAGGAAATCAACCAAGAGGAGGCTGGATACTTCTTTCCTTTTTATCAATGGGGTTCCTACCTCATGCTACCTGCTTAAATGGGAACACTTCTTTGCATGACTGTTTGTATTTCTAATTTCTAATTAAAATCTAAAGGTCACTTTTGAGCTGGCTAAGGATAGTGCTAATGGTCTTCCTCATGAAATCCCAGAATTGTTCCAGTCTTCCTTGCCTCCACTTCAAAGTGCACATAAGGAAGTTATTAATGTGCAACGCATCCCAGAGAAAACCACTGCTCCAAGATAGACTAACACAGTTGATCCTGAAATAAAGATTGCCTGCCTAGATTTCTGATTTACACACTGATTGCCAAAACATATTGGAAGAACTACTGATAAAAGCTTGCAAATATGCAGCATCTCTTTACCAGTTCATTCAGCATGCAGGCAAGAACCTCCAGATTTTACTGTTTGCCTGCGAGAGCCTTTGGAATTTTAAAGTCTGGTTCCAGCTGTTTTTTTCACGTGGCCAACGTATATATCAACACATTCTTAAAAACATAGCAGCTGTGGCATCTTACTTAAAGAGACATGCGGTGGAGACCATTAGCCACAGTTTACATAGTGATTATATGAATTGTCATTAAAGGGCTCTATGAGGCATTCCTAGGGCAAAATAAACCATATGTGATTGCAGACTGAATTCTCTACAGATGTAGCAAGACACTAGTCAGGCTGCTCTGTAAGCCTGGAACTTCTTCCTCCCTCCCACCCACCCTTCCAAAGCCAGACTGAAGAATCTCTTTGCAACACATTCCTTTAGGAATGCATTTTCTGTAAGCACACAAAGGGCCCATTCATACTGTGTGTATACCAAGCTTCCTGTACCTCCATTAATTCTTGTCCATTTGACATTCTCCTCCAAATCACCACACACCTTCCCCTCCCTCGATCCAATTTTTCTCATACCGCAGACACTCCAACAACCATGAGAAAAATCTAGACTGAGGGAGAGCAAAATGTGGGAAAGTGATGAGTTGGAGGAGAACCTGATATGGACAATGGATAATTAATGCAGGTTGAGGAAACTTACCACCCACATTAAACAACAATATGGATGAGCCCCAAATCTCTACTCTTCCATCTTCCTCCTTCCCCCCCCCCCCCACTTTTCTCCAGTTCATGCACACTTTATATTATGACTGAAACTTCAACACAGAAATGGAAAAGATTGCAATTTCTACGGCGGAAAGTACCTGACATGTTACTTGATGTTGATCGAAGTATGAAAGCTGTTGCAGTTTCGTAAACACAGTCTCTAATGTCGGAAAGGTTTCCTGCTTGTTCTTTCTGACTTTCTGCCCTTCTTCTCCAGCTAAAACATTTTTTGCACAGTTTACGGCAAAGTCTAATCCAACGAAGATTTATTTGAGAATAAAAACATAAATTTTCACTGCATGCAACACTAGCATGGGAAAACTGCAAACACATTTTATATTTAGAACGTCATTGGGTTGTTGTTTTTTTAGAAGACTGGACTAAACTAAATATTATTATTATTATTTAAATAGCAAACAAATTAATTTGGTTCTAAAGCTTCAGCATGGGAGTGCAAGTTCTTATCAAGAAGGCTATTAACACCAATACATGCTTAAGTAGTTTAATGTGTCATGAAAGACAGCCATAAATATAGTTTAATTGGTTTATGTGTCATGCTACATGAAAAACAACAGAAAATATTTGGCTGCCTTGAACAGGATAATTCAGACATGATGATTCTGCAGAGTTCATAAGGGTGCTTCTCATAACTCCCTCTATCCTGGTTTTAAAAGGACAATGAAAGCTCAGCAATGGGCATTCGGGTAATTACCGCTTGTTTCTGTAGTGCTTTTCTTATTTAGGATTTTCAAGATATCTTTGGTAATCTTCTTTAATTGATGCCTTGCCTCTTCACGTTCTTTGCCAACACCGTAAAGAAGAATCATGCGCTGGTTACATTCATGACTTGAAGATTCATCCTTTTAATCAAAAGAGAAAATACAATAAATCAAGAGCAAGCTGGATAGGAAACAGAGAATAGTGCTATCTTAGTAAATAATTGTGAGAATAATGTAGTAGGACGAGGTAACATTTGATGAAAAACTATTGAAAAAACTAACTGGAGCTCTGCTTAACATGTTGAAAAGTATCTCTCAGAGATGTACATAAAGATAAAGCAAATCTTAACCAAGTGTAAATGTCATTTATTTGTTTATTACATTTATATCCTGCCTGTCCTCCCAAGGAGCTCAAGGTAGCAAATGGGTTGGCCTCCTCTCCATTTAATCCTCTCAACAAACCTGTGATGTAGGTTGGGATGAGAGACGGTGGTCTCCCAGTGAGACTCATGGCTGAGTAGGGATTTGAATCCTGGTCTCCGAGGTCCTAGACCATTACTCTAACCACTACACCACTGCTGCACACATACTTGTATATAAAAAAGAGGTGCATATACAAACAGAATGCACACATTACTTTCACATTTCCTTACTTTAACTGAATTCTATTCCTTTCATAAGTCACTTCTCTTTTTATCTATTCAATACATGAAATTAACCATGGGGAGGTGGCCATTTTGAATGGGGGTTCCATTCCTGACCCCCTTGCAGCGCTGTGCCTTTTTCAGGTCACTTCTGGTTCAGCAGCGATGAGCATGTGTGGTCACGTGTCAACGAGACACGCATAAAATGGTCGTGGCCTGCACTACTATTAAATTCCACCTATTTGTAACTGGAGGATTGCCAAGAAAGCCCAACTTGGTTACATCTCATGTCCAAAAGAGGACATTCTCAAAAATGAGTGGATTATTTGCAGAAAAGATAAAAGATAAAAGGCCGCTGTGAGAAAAGGATGCTGGAAATAGATGGGCCACTGGCCTGATCCAGTAGGCTTATCTTATGGTCTTATGTTCCTGGACAGATTACTGCTGTTCATGGGACTGCAGCTACTGCAGAATGCCACTGCCTGATCTCAAATCACAACCTCCGGGTTTCTTGCGAACTTCTGGGCCTAGTACATAAAGCTCTAAACAACATGGAACCCAAGTACCCCAGACATTGCCTTCTCCAGCTACTGCCCCATCTATTAAAATCTGCTGAGAAGGGTCTACTTGTTATTCTGACTGTAACTTCTGTTGGGCAGGCGATGACACAAGACAGGGCATTCTCGGTGGTGGCCCCTCGTCACAACTGTGGAACGCCCTCTCAAAGGACACTCGGTTCCCCCCCACCTCCATGTTAGCTTCATTTAAGCATTAACTGTAAACAAAAACAAAAACCACACACCCAGCCCCTTCGAACATGATTTACTTTCTTGATGTTACTGCCATTTTGTATATTTATTTTATTTATTTGTATATGTCTCCAACACTCTAACCACTCTGTGCCATACTGGTTTATGATGTTATGATGCTGTTAACATTTTCCTTTTTAAATTGCATTATTAGCCACTCTGTGCTCCTACTGGGAGGAAATGCAGGATTGTATGAGGAATAATGGTAGCCCTGGCTCTGAAGAGGTGTCCGGTTTTCTCCATTCCCATACTTCTGTTGTAAATTTCTCCTGAGGATTTTAAAGTGTTAAGGAGGTTAGTTTCTGCATAGTGCAGATCAATAGTAATCTTGTTCAGTTTGCACAGGTACGGATGAGTTCCACAGAAATACCATCTCTTTAAAGTAATAAAAATTGCCCTAGCAACTGTTGCCTAGGCAAACAATACTCATTTTTTAAAAAAAGTATGGCACTGCATCTATTCTGAAAGGGATGTAATCTTATCTTCCACAAATCAGAAGGACATTTATTATGTTAATGTGGTTAAGTTGCACAACCTAGTTCCTGCCAAAAAGCTTTTAAATTACATTATAGTGTGTGCTTTTTGTTTTGCAGAACTGTTACTTAGCTGATTTTCATTGGAGGACGAATGCCAGAATCTACTAAAGCTGATCTCAGGACTGTTCTAGGGGAGCATCATAGACTTCAGTGTGTCTACCCTGGAATAATGGGATTGTATTTTGAAACTTATATATATATTCTTTTCTTATCCTAAAAAAACAAAACAAAAAACCTTTCCTTTCAGGAGAAAGAAACTGAAGCTGTCACTCAGAATTTGAAACTGCCTCTATTCCAGCTGCTTAAAATCAGAGAGCATCCTAAGGACTTAAGCCCAGTACTTCCTCTTTGCCTGTTCTGATTCACTTGCTTGGGCTGCTTCTGTATGGGACGGATATTTTTTTGCTGATGAAGTCTACTAAATGAATATTGCCTCATGACAATCAGTCACACACCTAGACAAAAAGAGAAGACAATTGAGGACAGCAAACTTTCACTTCCAGCAAATGCAACCATCCAAAGCAAGAAAGCCAAGGTACTCTTTTTTTCCTGCGGCTGATCAAGGTAACTTTATAATTTCTACTGTAATTTTTATTTGCCCCTACATTCTGTACATAAGCCAGTTACTTATTTTCCTACTATGTTTAATGCAAACATTATTGTGCTGTGTGGGTTTTTTTTCCAGTCCTGCAATGTCTAAAAAGGCATGAAAGCTACAATGCTTGTGTGCCATGTTTTGGTGCAAAATGCGAGGCAACCATCAGCTGTAGAATTTATACAGGGCAAGTATGCAACTATCATTTATAGAGGTCAAATATATTTAATGTGACTATTACCTGCACTTATAGCTGAAAACAAACATGAAACGTTCCTGTTGCAAACAGTAATCTATTTAGGATATATAGATATGCAGAAAGGGGGGGGGGGGAACCACGAAGATAAAGCTATCTTTTACAAAGTTGTAGACATTCTAAAAACATGCATACTGCTACCTCTCTGCTCATTTGTTCTTGAAAAATTCCACTTAATATAAAAAGCTCGGTCACTTCTACAGTTTCTAATGTTTTCTGCTTGAAAATGTGTGCTGAGCAAATTTTGTAATAAAGCTACTGTGAGATGAGGAGTGAAGCTGCATGGAGCAAATCTCCTTATAAATATTTTGACAACTCCAGGTAAGTATCATTTTTTATTCACCCACTCCTAGCTACACATGCTGGTTGCTGCAAATTAGGTCTGCCCTTCTGCAGAAAAATGTTTTTTCTATGCTCTCCCTATACAATTCAGAAGCAAACGCTTCCCCCGATGGGAACCATTCTCTGAATACAGTACACATAAAAGCACAAATCAGAAAGCCTAGGACAAAACTCTTCTATGAGTACAGTAGACAATTATGAGTGGCCAAAAAGAGAGAGAGAGAAAGGAAATGCATCACCAAAAGAAAGGGCAAAAGGTGAAACAGATCCACGTGAAATTTGCATGCGCTGATTGATATGCATTAGATGCAAATTTAGAATGAAGTATGCTAACAAAAATACAATGGAGCTCATCACAGTGGAGAAGACTGCAACCAGACTGCTTGCACAATCCAGGTGGTAACAGTGGCTGGGCAACTTCAAGGCCCCTTCTCTTCCTTCTGTATCATTCATCACCTTGAAACTAGGCAGCCTTCAAATAGATGACACCTTCTCATAGATACCAGTACATGCCCGCTTTATCTCCTTTATGCTTAAGGTTCCTCCAAAACAACAACAAAAAACCCTATTCATTGATTTAAAATTCATTCTTATTTTCTTGTACTTTTTAGATTGTCCTTTTATTATTTGTTGTGAGGTGGTTGTAAGCCTATGAGCATCCATCTTGCATTTTGCCTGAGTTTGCTTACAGAGTGTTTATATATGTCGTCTTACTAATCATTCATCATTCCTACAGTTCCCAGTCAGTTTCCAAACAAAAAGAAGTCAGGGTTGGTGTGTGGTTGTTGTTGTTTTTTTTAATGGATCTGCTATGCTAGGACAATAGTGCTTTAATCCACTTTAACTGAGTGAACCTAAATTTACGGTATGATCTGGACCCCCACCCCGCAAAACACTTGACAGTCTGGAGGCACCCTTAGTCATTCAAAAATGTGTCCAGTGGATGTACATGGAAGACTCAGTTGAGTGGAGCCCTCTGTGCTCCCAACTCCATGAGCCATGAAGCATATCTAATAGTTTACAAAGAATACCTAGATAATTCCCATTTTGCTCCTATTTTGGTTCGAGTCGAGACAACAAACCATGCCATAATTATGTCCAAGCTAGAGGTTGTGGTTTGTTTCACTGCAAACAAAATATACAATGGCTGTACTCTGTCTCCACGGTTGGAGGCATTATGCTTCTGAATTCCAGTTCCTGGAAACTGAAAGAGGAGAAAGTGTTACTGTGCTCAGAACATGCTTAGAGGCTTTCCATAGGCATCTGCTGACCCCATAAGAAGAGGATGCTGAGCTAAATGAGTCATTTGCTTGAACCAGAAGTCTCTTCTACTGTTTCTATGTGAATTCCAGGTTTGTTCTTGGTTTACCAATTAGAACTTGGAATAAAAATAGCATTATGTCTGAACCGGAGACGGTGGCTTATTTTACTTCAAACTACATTTCTTTGTCTTGGCATTTTATTTTAGGTTAAAAACGAAGAGGAATGTCAGAGAATTCCTGTTCTATACCAATTATGCAAATCATTTTTTTTCAAATTAAAAAGTCAGTAGGAATATTAGTGTAAAATAATATAAACACTAAGACGTTCTGAAACCACTTAGTGTATTTAAGCCATAATTTTAGGAGTCTAATATAAGGTTTCCACTTCCTTATCCAAGTAACATGGTTCACTGGCAGCACAATTGACACATGCCTGCTCAGAAGCAGGTCACACCAAGTTCTATAAGAGTTACTCCCACAGACCTATGTAGAGAATTGACCAGGCCTTTAAAATTGTTTGTGACTTAAAATCTGAGCTTTTAAGTCTGATGAGTGACTGGTTTTACCTCTTTGTCTGCAGGTTAACAAGTTTCATGCTACCATTTGTTTACAAATTATTGTAGTTAAATGTTTTATTATTTTATTTCTTGTGAGTCACCCAAAGGACATATGTTGTGTGGCCTAGTAAAGAAATATTGCTCTCCTCCAATCCATTCAGTAGAAACTAAGTCCAATAATATAAAGCCAAGGAGGGGAATTCAAGAGTAAACCTTCATTTGGAAATAAATACATCAATGTGTGCACCAGATCTGTCATTCCAGTAAGATATACCAGTACGTGTGTTCTTATTTAGCATCAACCACAAGGTGGCCCTAGCAATATACAGAAAAGCTGGCCAGCGATAGCACAGTACTCTTGGAAATACAGTATACAGTACTTTCCACTAAGACTTACACAAGAAAAAGTGAAAGTCAGGGAGGGCGGGGGGGGGGGGCGTCTAGCTTAACATCACCTCGTGTGGCTTACATCACCACATGATCTTCATCCATTTCGGTTCTGACTCCTTAAAGATTTGCACCAGTTTTAGGCCAGTTCCTAAGACACATCAGGAACTAATGGCAAAGTCTGCACCTCATCCTGGACGGAGTTCCTACTTAAAGTCTACACTTCCACAGTTGAATGTGGGGAAGTCATCACCTTATTATAAAGTTAGCACATCTTGTATTGTTTAGATGCACATGAAAAGGTACACAGTCTCCCATGGCTTAAAACAGTGTGCTATTTGGAGTGGGGGATCCATCTGCAAGCAGGGGCTTAGCCCAGTCATCCCCAAACTCAGCCCTCCAGATGTTTTGGCACTACAACTCCCATCATCCCTAGCTAACAGGACCAGTGGTCAGGGATGATGGGAATTGTAGTCCCAAAACATCTGGAGGGCTGAGTTTGGAGGTGCCTGGCTTAGCCTGCTTTGATACAGTGGAAAGCTGGAGTGCACTTAGGCCAGCGAATCTTCTTGAAAGAATAGATTCCACCTTGCTGCTTGCATTGCTGAGACCAGTTTTGGAAACGTGAAAGCAAGTAATGTGAAAAAGCTAGTTGATACCTGCCATGTTTACACATAACAGATATGAAGTTTCTCTGTTGTGTTTACTTAAGCATGGGGGTTGTCTGTGTTCTCTACCTCATAACAGGGCTTTTTTATGCTTAAAAGGTTGTCCACATTATTAAGTTCCACTGAAGAAAATAACATTTGCTGAAATAATGTGACTTATCTGCTCCTTTTGCTTTGGTAGGGAGAAAATAAAGCCCAAATGAAACCCGAGTACAGTCCTCCTGGAAACTTCAGCAACTGCAGCACCACCAACAGGATGAATCAAGTTCTTTTTCCCTTGTTGTACACTTTTATCTTCCTTGTGGGCATCATTATGAACGGACTGGCCATGGGAGTCTTTTTCCAAATATCCAGCAAGTCAAATTTTATCATCTTTCTCAAGAACACAGTCATTTCCGACATCCTCATGATCCTAACATTTCCGTTCAAAATTCTCAGCGATGCAAACCTGGTGTCCTGGGAATTAAGAGGGTTTGTTTGCAAAGTGACTCAGGTAATATTTTACTTTACCATGTACATCAGCATTATTTTCTTGGGCCTTATAACCATTGATCGCTATTTGAAAACTGCCAGGCCCTTCAAGTCATCAAGCGCCAGGAATTTGTCAGGAGCTAAGATTCTCTCCGCGGTTATCTGGATATTTATGTTCTCTCTGTCGCTTCCAAACATGATTCTGACAGACAAGAAGCCAACGCGCGAGAACGTGAAGAAATGCGCTGACCTGAAGTCTGACTTTGGGCTACTGTGGCATGAAATTGTTAACTATGTCTGCCAGTTTATCTTCTGGGTTAATTTAGCCATCATTGTCGTATGCTACACGCTGATAACGAAAGAACTCTACAAATCCTATCAAAGGACGAGACGCACCGGGCAAGCAAACAAAAAGACTGTAAATATCAAAGTTTTCATCATAATTGGTGTGTTTTTCATTTGCTTTGTGCCGTTCCATTTTGCCAGGATTCCGTATACCTTAAGCCAAACAAGAGATGTTTTTCGGTGCTCCACCCAGAACACACTGTATTACCTAAAAGAGAGCACCTTATGGCTGACTTCCCTGAACGCATGCCTAGATCCATTCATATATTTTGCCCTCTGCAAATCTTTCAGAAAGTCTCTCCTCAATGTACTGTGGAAATGTGCAACCAAAACAAGACGAGATCAAAGTACAGAAACTACTGACGATGAAACGACACCAATGTAGACCAACAAGAATTCCATATAATACAGCCAAGGCTGTTTAGCACCCTCTTCAATGCACACATTAGCTTTAGAAGTGAATCTCGTGTTTGTGCTTCTACTGAAATCATGAATCACATGTAGTCCGTGATACTAACAACAAGCTGCTGAATGAGAACATCTGCCTTTTCCTGTTTAATATAGCTACGGGACACTGAAAAAGCTAGATGAGTGGGTAAAAGAAGCGTTTCTTATACTAAAAGTGCACAAAATAAACCGATATTCATAAAAACACAGTTGCGTACTCTCCAAAGTCTGGTAATGTCATTAGTAATTACACATTCCACGGGCTGCTTTAGATCCAGTTCCCAAAGTTTTACAGGGATTCGGCAGCCTGCAATGGCAAAGTGGGAAGGACAATTGCTGATTGCACCCTAAGTCACTAAAATTATATAAATAAGTAAAATTAAAGGGCCTTTTAGCTTAATACACATTTGGGCTTTTTAATGATAATATTCTGCTTCATGGTTTTGGAGCCTTACTTTGTGTAACCAACCCAAGTAGGTACACAGTCTCTTGGGTGCTTACTTCGAGACCATGTTGGCAGTTCCTTACCATGCACTGAATCCAGCAAAGTACTACTTAGAGTAGATCCACTGAAATTAATGGATCTAAGTTAGTCGTGCCCATTAATTTCAATGGGTCTACTCTTAAGTAGCATTGGATACAACCCTATATATCTTTCTGTCTCCTATGTTTGTTTGTTTGTTTGTTTGTTTTTAAAAAACCTAAACATTGTACTTCGGTTCTAGGATGCGGCTGTCACAATGATTTAACAATGGTGAATGTACAGAAGCTGTTTCCTTTTTCTGAATCATATCAGAGCCATCATTCTCTTGTTGCGTGCTTGCAAATTAACGAACAGCTTGTTGTGATCCAACTAGGATTTGCAAATGTGTCAAAAGTTCACTTAAAAATGAGTAATGCTTGAGCTTTATCAGACAGAGGCAATTAGAGAATAAAAGTTATTCTGTCAGGACTGCAGCCTGTTTCTGTTATAAAGAAGTTCGCTGCTGCTGCTGCTTCTTGAAGGACACTCACAAAAGTAAATGCAAAGTCTGTCGAGGAAAGAAGCCCTGCCTACCCATGGAACTTATTGACAAATGTATTATCTTTAGGCTGAACTAGTAACTAAGGTTGTGTAGTGGCCCTACCCACTTATTTCACTTTTGGTCCCACCTACCAGAAAGTTACCCAAGAAGGAATGCATCCCTTCAGCTGAAAAAAGAATGTTCCACTGTGATCTTAGCCTAGCTGCTAAGCATTCCTAGAAAGAATTGTCATTTCTCAACCACAAGGCAGTTTTAGGCTGATGTGAAGGCACTAACTAAAACCTCACCTTATTAAAATAAGAAAGCTGCACTGAAGATCCCGAAAATAGGAAGCAACACATTTTTTGCAGGAAATGTCACAATTTCAAAATTCCCCGGTTAATATTATTACCTAATACTGTATCATACTACTGTGAAAAAACTTCTCAGACAGTGCTGATGATTTTCACATAGAATTTTCCTTTATTTTCACAGTGCAAAGTTAAATATCCAGTTGTTGTTTAATTAAATTTGTATACCACCCTTCATCCAAAGATCACAGAGCAGTTCACAACATAAAAAATTAAAATGAATATAATGTATGGCTGAGAAATGAAAACACTTAACTGAAATCAAAATGAGTAATACAAAAGTGTGTGTGTTTGCACTAGAGAAACCTGGCAAGAATTCTCCAAAAGTGTATAGAAAGATCCAATGAATAGCAACAATTATTAAAATTTGTAATCCACCCACAAAATAAGAGGCTAAAGATCATGAGACTACCTTTTAAATATATATATATATTCTGACACTATACTGCATTTATACACGTGGGTAGAGCTGTGAGTTAAACCACAGAGCCTAGGGCTTGTTGATCAGAAGGTCGGCAGTTTGAATCCCTGCAATGGGGTGAGCTCCCATTGCTTGGTCCCAGCTCCTCCCTACCTAGCAGTTTGAAAGCACGTCAAAGTGCAAGTAGATAAATAGGTACCACTCCAGCAGGAAGGTAAACGGCGTTTCTGTGCGCTGCTCTGGTTTGCCAGAAGCGGCTTAGTCATGCTGGCCACATGATCCGGAAGCTGTACGCCGGCACCCTTGGCCAGTAAAGCGAGATGAGCACTGCAACCCAAGAGTCGTCCGCGACTGGACCTAATGGTCGGGGGTCCCTTTACCTTTACCTATACTGCATTGGATGGCTTAAAAAAAAAAATCAGGACTCATTTTTTCTTCCGGTGAAAGGTTTTGCAATGACAGTGTCCTTAAGTTAACAGAGAGGGGGGGGAGGGAGTATATTAGATAGATGATAGACAGACAGACAGACAGACAGACAGACAGACAGACCGATATAGATATACATACATTCTAATTTTCCATGATGTTTTTTCCAAACAAAACAAAATGAAATGTAAGCAGAGCCAGCAGAAACTATTAACCATAAACACAGATGACCAGCTTCACACTGATGGAAGAAGAGGGGAGTGGGGGGAGCGCACCGCCCCCACGATCCCAGCCGGGTGCCATCACAGCTGCCCCCCCCCCCCCGTGCTGGGTGCCACACCCCCAGGACGCACACCACGCCCCGGCAGGTGGCACGCCACACCCCAGGACGTGCACCACGCCCCTGCGGGCAGTGCGCCACACCCCCCAGATGCGCGCCAGCCATGCCCCCATCTGCTCTCCACCCCCGGTGCCAGAGCATGAAGCTCTGCCACTGCAGCTTCAGTCTACTGGTGTAGACCTCCCCCTTCTACCCACTGAACATGTGGGTAGAAGTACTACCAGTGTGATTCCCCATTAGCAGCCACAAGCAGAAAACCCCCAAATGCATCCTGAGCCTGCCGCAGTGCTGCTGCTGTGTGAAAGCATCTGACCCAATGCAGCCCAATTGCACCAGGCTGGTGCAGAGATCTTCTTGCCTGCCTCCTGCTGCCGCCCTGGCTCTCATACATGGCAGAGCTGCAGATGCAACAATGGCCTCGCCATGTTAGGATTGCTCCCTTAGCTTCTGGCAGCACAGCAGCAACAGGAGCATGGTAGGAGTCCCATGCGCCAGGACACAGCCCCATACACGTTTAAATGACAGCTAAGCTTAGCTATTAAAAAGACAAAAGTACCTCAAAGTATCACACCATGTTTATGCTATTAGAATTTAAGGTATCAACTTTAAAGCCCTAAACGGCCCAGTATTCCTGAAGGGGCATCTCCACCCCCATCGTTCTGCCCGGACACTGAGGTCCAGCGCCGAGGGCCTTCTGGCGGTTCCCTCACTGTGAGAAGCCAAGTTAAGGGGAACCAGGCAGAGGGCCTTCTCAGTAGTGGCACCCGCCCTGTGGAACGCCCTCCCACCATGTGTCAAAGAGAAAAACAACTACCAGACTTTTAGAAGACATCTGAAGGCAGCCCTGTTTAGGGACGCTTTTAATCTTTGATGGACTATTGTATTTTAATATTTTGTTGGAAGCTGCCCAGAGTGGCTGGGGAAACCCAGACAGATGGGCGGTGTATAAATAAAATAATTATTATTATTATTATTATTATTATTATTATTATTATTATTCTCCTATAATTACATTTTGAAGATGTTTCATATGATTAAACTTAAATAACACATTATCCCACACATGTTAACCCCGACTAAAATTTTATTCTCACTTCTACTTCTTTTTTTCCGTGCCAACCATTTCTCACACCAGAAGTTTGCAGATTGGCCAATGAAAGCAACAGTTTCCCTGATGTGCAACTCACTCCCCTCTGTGCTTCCTCAAGAGGGGACCACAAACAGGATTTCATGTGACCAAAGAAACAGAAATTAGCCACTGCCTATTCTTGTAAATACTGCAGCTGTAAGGGAAATTTGTTCTAGGAGACTTTGTGTCTTCATGCTAAAGTTAACTCAGACCGTGCACAAATGATAGCCTTAGGAGAAGTATGTGTGCCATAAAGGAAAAGCATTAAAAAGAGAACAGAGAAAGGCTGAAAGCATGAACTGCTATATGAAATAGGCAAGGCCACACATGTGCACTCCACCTGCTACAGAAGTCCCACATTCAGAGGCAGTATGTCAGTGCACCTTCAAAGGGGCTCCGCCTCGGTGCCCGTCAGCTGATTGGTGCTGGCAGAGAACTCTGCCAGCTGCAGTGCAGCCAATCTCAGCCATGTCAGGGATGATGTCATGTGTAGGGCAGGTGGCCACAGCATGGGTGAAAGGGTCTTGTGGCCTAACTGGAACACCCTGCTAGGACTATTTAAGGCCAAGGGATAGAGGTTCCCCACAAGGGCAGTGTGCCACTCAATATCTGGGTAACAACAGCAGGAAAGGGCTTTCATGCCTTGTTTGCTTGCCACCATGTGAAGCAAAATGTTGAACTGGGTGGGCCTTTGGCCTGATACAACCAGAATGGTATGTTCCTAATTATATTCCAAAGCATTTATTGCTTTGGTGATCAGAGAGCTTCATAATGAACTACAGTGGTATCTCGGGTTAAGAACTTAATTCATTCTGGAGGTCCGTTCTTAACTTGAAACTGTTCCTAACCTGAGGTACCACTTTAGCTAATGGGGCCTCCCGCTGCCGCCGTGCCCCCAGAGCATGATTTCTGTTCTCATCCTGAAGCAAAGTTCTTAACCCGAGGTACTACTTCTGGTTTAGGGGAGTCTGTAACCTGAAGCGCCTGTAACCCAATGTACCACTGTACTGAAATAAGGAAGGAAATAAGGATGCACAGCAAAGTATTTGCAATTCCAGCAAAATGCTACCACTTACTTTCACAGTGGGCTTCAATTGATCCGGACCTGAGACCCACCTCTGGCTTCCAACTCGTAACATAGGGCCCACTTTCACATATGCACTTTTGATTTAAAAATGGTGCTAATAATGCACATTATTAAACTCAAAATGGCAATTCACAGAGTAAGATACATAGTGTTTCCCTAGCATTACTGCTAAATGAAAACCAGTGAAGTACGCAAGTGGTCTGAAATGGGAGAAATTAGTATGTGATTCAGGGAGGACGGAAATGAAAGCAGGACCACTCAAGCAATTAAGAACCTGGCAATTGTACAGAGACATCTGCAACTGGATTACCCTCTATGTCCAGCAAAGAACTTTCCTCTCAACCAGCCCAGGTTGCAAGGAGTGGAGTGCAGATGATGTGGCATCCTTGTTCCTTCTAGATCTCACTTCCTGTAGCGAGACATCACTTCCTGGGCCCCCAGTGGTTGCCATCATGGCAACCGCTGGGCAGCCAAGCTACCCACCGCAACAGACACTTCTGCATTCTATCTACCACAGTGGACACTTCTGTGTTCTAGTGTCCAGCATAGTTAACATTCTGGGGAAAAATCTAGAAAGCCACAGAAACAGACTAGAAACGGAACGCAGTGTTCCTGTCCCATAGAGTGTTCCCTTGCTACAAGCATTATTGAAGAAGGCTCTTGACTTTCTCCTGGCACTTTGCAGCACTCCATGGAAATGGGTAAAACAAGTGTCTCGTTGGAAACATGTGTTTTAGCCCAGACAACATATGCAGTGCTTCTTTTGTTTGGTCAGCCTTACCTGGAGCCAAATACGGCAGCAAAAGCTTTGCTGCAACACCCCTGGGATGGTCTCATGACCCACCTGTGAATCCTGACCCATCGGCTGAAAACCTGTGCTCCACTGCTTAGGAAGCAAGCTTAGTTGGGAGAACACTCCCCCCACACACATTGAATTATCAGCCTAAGTAATACACTTAGATCAGATGTTTGGGCCTGTTCCATGAGCTGACTTGCCTTGAAGGCAATCATGGTTTGGAGAGCAAGCAAAGAGTATAGTTAGATGTAAAAACAAAACTATAGTTTGTTGTGAAACAGAAAAGGGTGGGAAGGGCAGTAAGCCAATGGTAGAGGCATCCAAAAGTTAGCAAATGCAAATTGCAAAACCACCTGAAGATAAGGCTGGGAAATACCCTTATCTGAAACCCAGGAGAACCTCTGCAAGTCAGTGTGGAAAATGGGCCACACAGGCTGTATAAAGGACTGCAACTCCCATCATTCCCAACCGTTGGCTTTGCTGAGTGAAGTTGATGGGAGTTGAGCCAAACAACCTCTGGAGCACACTACATTGACTATTCCTGCTCTAGGTGGTGCATATGCATGCACACTAAACATTGTATAATATTAGACTCGGCTTGATAAGACTGCTGATGAACTGAAATCGATCCCTGCAATGGCACTTAGCCTGCAAAAATATATTAATTAAAAGACATAGGCATTAAAAATGTTTCAGGAAACAAAAACACACTGAATAAGATGGGACCAGCCAACTGTTTGAAAACCTTCATTGAGGCTTGTGGCTGGGGGGGGGGGAGGGAAACCTGGGTGGTAAAAAAAAATGAGGAAGAACAAATGTAAGTATAAGAAGATGCAAGACTGCTTGTGAAACTAAATTTCTCTAACGTTAGTACACTTGCATAGACCTGGATTAGCTGCCACAACTTCCTACAAGAAGAGGTAAGCTATTTTAGCCATCTGCTTGTCTTAAAGATCTTTATTAACAAGCTACTTTTAGAAATGTTGATTCACTGAATTATTATTTTTTAAATAAAAATTTTTTTAAGTCTGCCTATATAGTCAATCCATTTTAATTACACTGGTAAGGATGAGATCTAATCTACTTTGTTGTCTAGAGTTACAAGGCTGTAGTTAGTTAGCACAATGAAATGGAACGCTTTACTACTGAACACAACAAGGTATCAAGAGAGGAAGCACTGTTTAGATTTAGCCCTGACTTGCTAAATCGGATACACATTTTCAGCTTATTGACACATTCCCTCTTGATGGACAACCTAACAGCAGCTGTATGCCAGAGATGGGTGTGACCACACACAGAGAGAGCACACACGTTCTCCTATACGTACGTATAGCATTCTTGCACAGATGCAGGCATACAAATACTCACTCTTCCACTCTTCCAGTGATTTGGCTTGAAAAAAAGAGTGTTTTAGCTTTTCTAAATGCTGGAGCAGGGTTGGAGAAGATCTTCCTGGAAACTGTAGTCGGCAAGAGAGGATTAGCCAAAAGAAGACCCTTCCCCCCACAAGTCTTAATGTGTTAGGGGGGCATTTTCAGCAAGGTGGGTGACAACTGTGAGCCCCTCTGAAAACACTCTTGCCCCACTGCAATCATGTTTAGAGTAAGCTTTCTATTCTACACAGTTCTGTTGGAGCCTATTTACAGCATGGCCGGGGGGGGGGGGGGGCACGTATTGTCCCAGCTGGGGATACAATACAGTCTCTTCTGAGTTATTTTCTGAATTCAGTGGCCGCGATCCAGAGGAAGAAATAACTAGCTCCAAACATGAGGTGGAGCCTTGGATAATTTTTATTTTTATTTTTTTGGGAACACAGCTACTTTTTAAAAACCATTAATAATGTAGTACAGACCCTCGCTACGTATGTTGGCCCTGCTAATCCTGTGGTTAAGTGATGCAAACTCCTTATGGTTTGAGGGAATCAGGTGCATTTAGCACCCAAAAACATACTTGTTCATAAATTCCTTATAAATTGTTTACAAATGTCCTTATTGCCTGAGGAACTATGCATGCAACTGGGGAGGGCGGCAATAAGTGTTAGCACTCACATGGGATCCTTACGATTACTAAGAGAAAAACCACTTTAGTGTGGAGCAGCAGCAGTGAAATGGGGGCATTTTACCACTTTCCTAACCTGGCTGCCACTTTTCCACCGCAACTTCCTCCATACACACACTTTAAGGTGTTTTATCTTTGCAAACATGTGTCTTGAACAATGCAGGGGAAGTGATAGCCGAAGGGAGTTAAGCCACAATTCCTCTTCTCCAAAACCTAGAAGTGTTCTATGTCGCTGTTCTAACCTTCTATTAAATCATTCTTCCTCAGTCTCTCTTTCAAACCATGAATGGAAGTCTCAGCATCTCCAATGGGACAACATCCTTGGCTGGACAATGCCACCGAGACACCAGGATAGCCCATGTGGTATTCCCAGTCCTTTACGGCATTCTTTTCCTTGCTGGATTTCTGCTGAACAGTTTGGCTCTGTTGGCTTTCTTCCAGATTCGGACCAAATCAAGTTTCCATGTGTACCTTAAGAATATATTGCTTTCTGATTTCATAATGACACTGATGCTGCCACTGAAGATTCTGACGGATTCAGAACTTGGGCTGTGGCAACTTAAAGCTTTCGTCTGCCGTTTCTCGGCTGTAGTATTCTACGAGACAATGTACATAAGCATAGTGCTCCTTGGACTTATTTCGCTAGACAGGTTTCTCAAGATTGTTCGGCCATTTGGGAAGTTTTGGTTGCATAATGTCACCTCAGCAAAAATTATTTCTGGCTCTGTGTGGTTCTTCTTTTTCGCCCTCTCCTTGCCAAACATGATTTTGTCAAACCGTGAAGCCACACGTCTCTCTGTAAGGAAGTGTGCTTCCCTGAAGAATCAGTTGGGACTGAAGTGGCATGAAGCTGTCAACTACATATGCCAGCTCATCTTCTGGACTGTGCTAATCTTAATGCTCCTGTTTTATATAATTATTGCTAAGAAGATCTATAGTTCTTATGTAAAAACCCAGACAACAGAGTGCAAGATCAAACAAAGGGCAAAGAGCAAGGTATTTATAATTGTAGTTGTTTTCTTCATCTGCTTTGGCCCTTTTCATTTCGCCCGAGTACCTTACACTCTTAGCCAGACTGGCAAAAATACTGACTGCAGTATGCAGAACCAACTATACATTGCTAAAGAAAGCACCCTCTGGTTAGCAACTGCAAATATATGTATGGACCCACTGATATACATATTCCTGTGCCGACAATTTGTTGAAAAGGCTTTTTGTATCAAATTACGAAAATCTAGGTATACAACTCAAGAAAATCAAACTATTGCAATGGACACTGGAATATCTACATAGACTTCTTGGTTGGTGGCAACTTCTTATTCTAACATTTGCACTACATTGCTGTCAAATTAAAATGCATTTTATTTTCAATTGGGTTGTTGTTTGATGTGATTCCATTCTGAATGACTGAAATTTGAGCCAGCAAAGGAGTGACTTTAGAGTGACTTTAGAGTGAATGGACACTAACAGCCATTCATTTTAATTGAACGTACTCTTCTGTGAAGAGGGCACAGCTATTCCTAATACCCAAACACTGAAACTAAATTAGACAGACAGACAGATATGCTAATGGGCATCATCACATACTTATGGGATAATGAGCTCTAGTGATTGCATCCTGTGGAAAGTAGTCTGTTATTGTCAGGGACTGGTAGGGCTCTGAGAAGCATGTAGAAGAGATGGTGAGGCCAGAGGCTGATCTACATGGCACTGCATGCTGTAGAGACCATATGTGGGTCCAATGGTCAAGAAGGCGGTTTCTGCACATGCTGCAGATGGAAGCGAGGGGCAGGTGGATCTCATCAACTTGGGAAGTTAGTCCATCTATGAAAAGGAAAACTCTGATCCCAAACATTGACTGCCTTGTGGAATATCTTCAAGAGAAGAAATGGCTAAGGAGTAAATCCTAAGACAGTCGGATGGCGCCTTGTACGCCTCCTTCCGGCAACTCCGGCAACTCCGGCAGCCAAGCTGAAGCCAAACATATGGCTCTGCTTTCCTTTGGACCACATCTGTGAGGCTGAGAGGGGAGGTCTTGTCATCTGGGCAGGCCGAGACCTTCATACGCACTGCTCAGGCCCGCACCTCAGGGAGGTCACTTCAGTGCTGCTAAAACAGCGGTCTGACTTCACCCCCGGAGGCTCACTCCACTGTGTCTTGAGACAGACAGATGCCAACAACTATTTTCTCCTTTACGTTATAGGCAATAGATAATTACCTACTTAATATAGTGGGTAAATATGTGCTGGCAGGACATGCTGCACAACAGTAAGGGGCCTAAACTTAACGATGGGTGTAACCATGATATAAAACAGAGTTGCTCCTTAAAACAAGGGTGCGCCAAAGGCATGTGAAATGCTTGAATCAGCTCCTTTTCAACTTCTTTCAACTTTCGGCAAGGGATGCCAAATATTATTTTTTTATAGTGAGGAAGGGCAAAATGAGAGGTTAAATTAAGTATATCAACTTCTAACTTTTTCTGGAAAAAAGAATTGTTTGCTTGCTTCTAGTTCCTACTGGAGTGGTGAAATGAGAAACATTACCCTTACAGTACGATGAAAAATATCCTCAAGCAAGGTTCGTTTTCTTACATTTCTTGGCCAGATTTACAGCCAAGAAGCCCTGAGTGGCCACCCTTGATAGAGAAAGTATTTGGAACAAAGTGAAGATAAAGCAGAATTCTGCTTATGCATTTCTGTATAGCCAATTCTAACCCAGCAGCTGGGGGTGGTTCAGAATGCAAATTCTTCCAGTTCAGAATGCCTCACTCCAACAGAAATTGAGTCTGGAGTTTTCTGAAAGTAGGGCCTGAGCTTGTATTGTTGTCTGTACCACCACCAGCAGCCTGAACCCTCTCCCATTTCAGACACTTTACTGGGAGTAGGAAGGGGTCAATAGCAATACTATGAGCAAATTATTTCTCTCCCTGCCTTACTTCCACTGAGGTGTCTGTTGTTCAGTCGTTCAGTCGTGTCCGACTCTTCGTGACCCCATGGACCAGAGCACGCCAGGTATGCCTATCCTTCACTACCTCTCGCAGTTTGGCCAAACTCATGTTAGTAGCTTCGAGAACACTGTCCAACCATCTCATCCTCTGTCGTCCCCTTCTCCTTGTGCCCTCCATCTTTCCCAACATCAGGGTCTTTTCTAGGGAGTCTTCTCTTCTCATGAGGTGGCCAAAGTACTGGAGTCTCAACTTCAGGATCTGTCCTTCTAGTGAGCATTCAGGGCTGATTTCTTTGAGAATGGATAGGTTTGATCTTCTTGAGGTGTCTAGAACACTGCAAAAGCAGCATCCCAGACACAGGAACCTTGGGAAATCATTGCAGAATTCTAGGCATTCCAAGAGAGAGAAGGGTGTCAGACAAAGGCATTGGGTGCTGTTGTCCACTGCCAGGAAAGTTTGGGAGAATGGAAGGGAAATAAGTAGAGAGTGTCAGTCAATCTATTCGCTTTTTTTGCAATATTTCCTTGCAAGTTCTTGAAAAGATTTAACAAAATAAAATAAAAAATTCCTTCCAGTAGCACCTTAGAGACCAACTTAGTACTTGGTATGAGCTTTCGTGTGTTTTGACTATGGCAGACCAACACAGCTCCCTACCTGTAATTGAAAAGACTTGAAAGTGTTTTTTAAAGAGCTTGCAAGAAGCAATTAAAAAAACGAGCTAAAAGTGAGACAAGATAAGGGGAGCCTACCCATTAACAGTCAGCAGTAGAAAGGTCTTCAGTTTCTGTAATGTTGGCAGTGAGGCAGAGAGAGAGGGAAGAAGATGCTTGCATCAAAAAGTCCATAATATAGCCAGCCAAAATAAAGCACAGCATACTTTTCTACTTGTCAGGTGTTTCTTGGGCGGGGGGGGGAGGGGCAGTAGCTTTTATGCCTATTAAAGCAAGTATAGTTTGTTCCCTACTTGAATCCATCATAAATATCTCACACAACAATTATTATGCAGGTGGGGAACTTCAAGGGAAACAAAACAGTTTGTTTACCACTTCAGTAGGAACTGTGCTTTACGTCTATGTGGGCTGTGCAACCCTCAGACTGCAGCTCGTGACTGAATAGGGCTCCATCTATACAATTAATTACCGGTAATTGTGCCATTGTTGTCATATTCTTTTGTTGCTTGATCTACAAAGGTTGCAAGGGCAACTTTCAACAAATGCAAAGAAGTAAAAAAATAAAATAAAATGATCATACATTAATTCCCAGCAACTGAACCACCTCCCTTTCCCAACTGCATCAACATGATGACCATTAAGAACAGCGTTCTTGCACAAGAAAAAATAAACTTCGCCATAAAAAATAAGCTAAGAATCAAATGCCTGGGAGTAGAATGGGGTGGGGAACCTCCAGGTCATGGGCCAAATTTGGCCTGCCAGGCCTCTGCATTTGACACACAAGCTCATTTTGACCAAACCATGACCACCTGCCTCATACCTGATACCCCATGTCCATCTATCAAAACCTAAAACACCACAGCTGCTGCTGTATTGCTGCTAAGAAGAAAACAATGCACCACACGGTCAACTTGAAAGTCATCAGAGGTTCTTTTGCAGGGTTCGCCCTCCTCTTCTCATTAACTTTGCACTTGGCAGCATGTATGTTACCAACCACATGGTGCGTTCCATTATATGCTGACTAGGCTTTAACAAGCCTCAGCTTGCGAGTCGGCAAACTATGCGCCCAGATTAGAAGCAACACAGGGCTCAATTTTAACTGTTTATAGACGACTATAAATTGCATTAGTACATTAACAGAACTGCCATAGCTACACCTATGGAAACACCTATTCAAGAATCCCCAGTGTGTCTGCCTATGTAGTTATGCATTCTATGGGGAGATCAGAAAAGTATGCAACTTAATCTATCCATTTCATTGAATATTAAGTATCCAGCCTTCTTAACAAAACATGGAAATGTAGAGGGGGGTTTGGGGGGCGGGGGGATTTGTCTTCATACCCATTTCTGGCCAGTAGTACAGGTTGTGTATGACCCGACTGCATCTGACCACCCAGAACAGTCTAGTTTTAAAGATTCCAAATTCTCCCATAACATAGTGGGTTGCCCATCAACAGATAGCACCCAGGCAGCAGCCCATCTAGTCACAGTGGTGAGATGTATTATAAATCTATTACAATTATTATACTCATCTATTACATATAACAGTGCAGTCCTGCGCATGTTTTCAAAGAAGTGGAGCTCACTGCGTTCCATGAGTGTCCACAAGACTGCAGTCTTAATTAACATATGCAGGTCTGTGTCCTCTTTTTCGGTGATGCATTGCCTCCATTTTTGGTGATGTATAAGTGTGTAGTAGTTCCACCTTGCAGTGATTGTGCTAGCAAAAATTTTTTTCCAAGGAAGAGTTGAAATGTTTTCAGAGATGAAGTGGAACGGGGGGGGGGGGGAAATACATGTGTCGTACAGTGTTACAACACACCTCATGCAGGAGCCCAGAATGAGAGGAGGATGAACCAGTCATATTAAGAGGACCAGCTGCAGAGGGGCTGAACCCAAGTCAGTAAGGAATTAGAGACACCCAGCAGCACAACTCCTGAGCCACATTCCCCTGCAGGATTATTCCTTTCTAAATAAGGGACCTCACATTTCCCCGTACCTGCTCACCAACACAGACAACAGACAGGGTGGGACTGGACATTTAAGATGTTACATGGGTTCCAGACCTTTTAGACTCTCCACTCTTTAGGAAGGAGACAAGACCCAGCAGGGGTTGTATGGCCCGAGAAAGGTTAAATTAAAAAAAATCAGTTTAGAGACACAACTAAATTGCCTACTTTTAGTTATCCAAGGTCCACAATTGATACTTTCAGCAACTGAGGGACTACACCACCTTTTTATGGAACAGTCATCTTGAATTCCCCCCCCCCACAAAGATTGTGGGGAGGTTAGTTGGTGATGGCTATTTATTGAGGATTCATTCCTATCTATTTGCAGGGAGGTTAGACCTCGTTCCATCAAGCAAATACTGTTCCACACTTCCCAGCGCAATTTCCCCATTGCTTTCAATATCACAAAACATCTGCTGTTGGGGGAAGCAGTTTTGTTATTATTGCTGGTTTTCAGAATTTTTATTATTTATCTAATTAAATAGTATGAAATATAACTTCCATAAGCATCCTGTAAAACATGTTTTCCAACCCTTTACAGTGCCACCACAACTGAATCACAGTCTGTCACTTTAATTTTACTCCAGAGCCAGGAAGTGAGCCCCAAGTTTTCAAATCTCACCTACGCTAGCTCATGAGTCATCTCTAAGACTGAAACAGCTTGTCACTCAAGTTCTTCCTGGCTCAGACCATTCAGACCAGGAGTAAAGAACTAGAAGCCAGCACGCATTAATTGTGAGCCTGATTTACCCCTACGTCTAACTTATAAATCCACCTTACTTAGAATCTTCGGGTACTTACGTATTTCAAAACGTGTGTTTTTTCTTATTCTGGAGAAAGCAAACAAGACTTTAATGTTTTGGAAGAATATAATGCACCCTGGAGACATTGCTACAAGCATTAACAACAAAAAGCCAAATGAAGAGCGACACAGATGACAGGTAATTTATTTTATATTTATCTCAAAAGAGTCCAAAATAGAAGGGTTGTACTTTAATGATACCTCAAATTTTCAAATCGTTCTTGGCGAAATGCGTGCAGTCAAAACAAGGTGTTTGTACGTTTAGGCTTCCATTGGTCTGTAACTCTAGTCTAGATTGATTTTATTTGTCTCGTTCCGAAAGTTGAAAAAAACATTTCTGTGCAGTACACAAAAAGTTACTAGGCTAAACTCTCATGTTGTATAACAGGCAATTATGAAATTAGGAACCTATAACTTTTTTTAAAATGACTTGAAAGGTTCTTCTTAGATCTGCTGGGTCTTGCTCGGCAAAAGTAGCATTGGGTTTATATTCTTTTTAATTGCTCTAATGAGGCATAAGAAGTTCATGCTAGAACACGCCAGGCAAGGAATCTCTGGAAAACACCAGAAACAAGGGCATTAAAAGCCCCTCAACTTAATACACCACGAACTAGAGTAATTGAATTGAGTGTTCAGCTAACTTTCTGATAAATGCAGAGCAGCCAACAGATTAAAGCTTTTCTACTTAGCTTATACACAACCTGTTTCCAGTCTTTCAGATATGTGAACGGATATCACTTTTATTATACATATTTTAAATCTTGAGAAGTTTCCAAGATTACACTGCGGTATATGCATTGCTTTGTTTTGAAAGAAACAAGGATACCTTACTGCTTTTACAAAATCCAGGTGTGCTTTTTTGGTACATCAGACAAGGTGTGGTTTTTCAACTGCCCCCATTTTCTACTCGTTCAAGAACATAACAAAAATGGTTTCATTTGTATGCTTGTTTTTTGGTCATTCATCTGTCTTCCACTGCTAATCCTGAAGTTCTCACTAGTCTTCATAGGCCTGGTTTTGCTCTTGTTGTGCAGCAGCTGCAGAGAAATAACTAGGGTGGAGAAATAACTCTGTGGTGGAGGAAAGAGAAGTGGGCATGCATGAAAGATGTCACTGGGTGCTTCCAGGCTGTCGTCGTTGGGATTCTGTCACATACTGACAGATTCAGTTTGTGCAATTGAAGTTTACATGGAGCTCTTGGGTCCACTTCTCCAAAAGATTGGATTTTTTTTTTTGTGTGATAAGGAAGGTGACAGGGAAATGCAGTGTGAAGTGTGGGATAACACTTGCTTTGAAGCAATACAAATTGGAATGAATGCTCATTAAATAGCCAACGTCTAATTTCCCTGCAAACATTTCAGGATGCACAGTGAACGGGTCACTTGAAAGTACCCATTTCTATCTCACAGTTTGTGGGAGGAGAACCAAACAGAGTATTAACAGGTTCTGCTTTCTGGGGGTTTCCCCCCCCCCTTCAACCTTTCCCTCTCTTTCCCACCTCATTTCAGCCTCTTTTTATCCTTTAGTTTAACCCTCTTGTTATACACGCACACCAGTCTTCGTTCCCTAACCACAAGTGCCTTTCTTCTACTCCCCACCCTAAAAGAACTCTAGGCAGAGTTAACTCACCAGCCACACAGTTCTCTGTACGTGTAGTAGCATGCAACACTGTCTGGGCTGCTCCAATTCCCGAGGAGCCCTGGCATTCTGAAATGCACCATGCAATGTTATGCTACTCAGTTCACAGAGGAACCCGTCTATCCAACATGATACTACAAACTGTTCTGGACTGGTGGAGTGCAGAGAACACTACAGAATGTCAGAATGGGATGAGGAGGCAAGTTTTTTTATTTGTTGTTTTTCTGAAATTCTAACTTGCTTCTATTTTTAGTATAATCAGCATCACAGGAAAGTAAGTATCTGATTCTAGTAGAGTAGAGTATTCAATCTGCAAAAACTCTTTTATGACAAAAATACAGAATGACAAGTACAGGAGATTCATTTCTTCGCTGTTTCAACTTTGAAGGTTATATGTTGCACGCACGCACGCACAGCTTGTCAGGTTAATGAAGTTTAAAGTTTACAACGGTAGCAGAATAGCAAAATGCCATTCTATAATCCAGGCCAGGTTTCTGGAAAGACCTTTTAGTAGCAAAGCAACTGCTAGATGTTATGATACAAAAAACTTCTAAATATTTAAATTAAAAAACTGTTTGTGTATTGCATTCTACCCTGCGCTACCTATACCTGCAATTTAAAAAAAAATAGTGTTAATTTTTTTTTAAAAGACCATCATTAGGGGTTCAAAGCTCCTCCCTGTCCAGAACCAAAACTAATCATAGCCAAAAAGGCTAAGAAAGTGTAGTCGCATGTGGTTTTATCCACACGGCTGCTTAGTTTGCGTGGGGGGTTTACTCTTTGCATGAAAAGGAGTGCCCATGGGATGGAAAAGAAGCCCATTTCTTGTCCCCTGTCTGGCTTTGCTGCATGCATCCCATTGCTTTAAGCAGCATTCTCCGCTAGCCTGACTCCAAGACTAAACATGAACTAAGAAAATGTCTTAATGCAGGAGAGCACAGTGACGTAAGTGAGGGTAGTGCATTGTTTCTCTCCCCTTCCTCATGCACCCATTTTCCTGTAAAGTTCCCCAGTATCCCTGCTTCATAAGGATGTGACCCCCCATCACATCTAGCTTGACTGAAATGGCATCAAGCAGAAAGCTGTCCCAGTGATAGCTTCCAATTCGCAGACATTTGAGGGTTACTGTTATGTAGCCCTAGAAGAACTGGCTCATCTCTTTTCCTCCCTTGCTGCTTTTTCAGCTTTAGACGCAGGAAGTTAATTCTCTTCCTCTTCCCGGCCACTGATGTCAGCTGCAAGTCAAAAGCAAAGCTGCAGAAGCCACTGATTAACAGAGCTACCCAGCCATGCTGCAATGCCGTCTTAATCTGGGGATCGTGGAGTCTCTGTCCAGTGGGAGACTTAAAACAAAGATTTCTGTTGCTCCTGCAGCTCGGCTATTTAAGCCTGAAAGCAAATGTCTAAGGGCAGATCACTTGGCAGCTTCCCAGATTCTCAGTGTGGCATTTCAGCTCCAGCATTCATCACTAGAGTGATTTGTTCATGTTTTAAAACCCGTGCTCATGTATATTGTGGGGGCATGGAAGCACTTAAATAGCACACCCAAGCAATCTATCCAAAGGACAGCTACTGGGTTGTACTCCAACCAGGTCAACTCTTCAGATTTATGTCTCAAATATGACCATATTTGGGAGGATTGGGGTGGGGAAGAAACATGAAGTGCCCTGAGCAACTTAGAGAAAGGGCAGTATAAAAATGTTAGGAAAGCAAAAGGCATGTGTTAAAACAAAATTAAAATGCAACAGGTTTCCATTTCTATGAGCATCCTGCATCTGGCGTGGGTGGCGCTGTGGTCTGAACCACCAAGCCTCTTGAACTTGCTGATCGTAAGGTTGGCAGTTCGAATCTGTGCGATGGGGTGAGCTCCTGTTGCTTTGTCCCAGCTCCTGCCAACCTAGCAGTTACTAGCAGTTTGAAAGCATACCAGTGCAAGTAGATAAATACCAGTAGGTACTACTGTGGCAGGAAGGTAAACGGTGTTTCCATGAACTCTGCCACTTGTCACGGTGTTCTGTGCACCAGAAGCCGTTTAGTCATGCTGGCCACATGAGGACAAACGCTGTCTCCCTCAGCCGAAAAGCGGAGATGTGCGCCGCACCCCACAGTCAAATTTGACTGGACTTAACCATCTATGGGTCTTTTTCCTTTACCTTTATTTAGTTAGCCAATTCATATACAGGATGCTCATAGAAATGGAAACCTATAGCATGTTTCTTTTGTGTTAACATATGCCTTTTGCTTTGCCTTTTTTTTTAGAATATGTTCTTAGTGGTTAGAAACTTTAAAAAAGACTAGTGTAGGTTGCAAGTTGCTGGTGAACCCTAAGAGAATTCCTTTAAAAGTTAAGCATATCATTTTACGCATAGGTGCTCTACTTTTGTGTACGGAAAAGAAGAACAAAGTTACTAAAATCTTCAACACACAATGGAGCAGTAGCGTGTGTTTCTGAATTATGTCAGGTTTGAGGGGAGTCAGTGAAATCAGTATTACAAGCTGAAACAACTACAGTATATGAAGCAGAATTGTTATGTAGGCCACTGGCAATCACCCTGTGCCGCTTGGGCAGAATCCTTTACACCTCTGAAAGTATGGTTACTCTAGACTTCCGGCGGCTGACGCCATTGCGGGTGGTCGTGGGCTGCTTCGGCTGCGAAGCACCCAGTCCATCCCGGGGGTTAGGAGCCCCGCTACCGCAAAGCGGGGCTCCGGTTGGGGTGCGGGAAGAGCGTCCCGCTCCCTGGGCTCCCCGGCTGTGCCCGTTGTGGCTCCGAACCCTTCCCCCGCTCCCCCTGTAAAGGGGGAGTGGGGGTGAAGGGACGACGGAGCCGGGCTATAGGGGACATGCCCCAACCGGGATGTAAATGCGGCGACAAAGCCTGTGATGAGCGTCTAAGTTCTACCTGTCTTTAGTGAGTGTAAAGAACCCAGAGGCGGTGAGTAATTGATTGACTCTTTGTATCTCTGGAACGATCTGGGGGAAAGAAGAAAGGCAGCCCACCTCCCTCCCTTCGGCGGATGAAAGGAATTAACCCTTTAAGTGACTGCTGCCACAATAATTGATAGAAAGTATCTGGAAATTGAAAACTGAGACTGTTGAGATTTCCCTTCGGGGGTTAACTGGGGAAAAAAATATCTCCATTTGAAGTTTTGGTCTTTATACTCCGGCATCGGAGAAATGGCGGCGACTTGGACTTTCGTGGGAAAAAGTTGAAACAAAGGAAGGAAGAGACAGGAACTGAAACTTGATACCCATCCTCCCCCCCAAGATGCTGGACTTTGCGCTCGCGCTGGCATTGAATTCTGATTTGGAGGATGAGGAAATGCTCACTGTCTTTCAACTGGAACTGCTTAATCGAAAACTACAAGCCTTGAGTGGAATTATAAATGGAAAGAACTTATTTTCCACAGAAGAGGCTTTTCAAAAGTTCTACACAATGGAAACAAACTTTTGCAAAGAGCTGGGAGAGGTGTTTGAAGGATGGTCTGAGATGGCTGGGCAACTCCGAATGGAAGGGGGGCCGGTTTCTGGGGGTGGCAGCCCTGGAACGGGAAGATTTACAATATCCAGACTCCGAGGTGGCAGCTCGGGGGCAAGGGACATAGAATTAAGATTTCTACAAGAAGAAGAAGTATGGCACAAAGAAACAGAGAAACCCAGAATAGAGGGGATGAATATCCTGAAGCTCGATGCAAGGTTTGTTGGGAATGCAGCCTGGTTCTGTGGACATCCAGAAGAAGATAATTGGAGATCCGGTCCTGGTGAAAGACAGAAAAAGACAATGGACAGAAGGGGAGTGGGTTGAAGTATTAAATGTATAATCTGAATGGTCTGCCACGGTATCCGAAATCGGAGTGTGAAGTCTGTTAATTACAAGTTTATTTTAAATAAGTAAGGAGATATTGAATTTTAAGTTAAAAGCAGCATGATAAAGGATAGAAGAATTAAGTTTAGCTATAAGAATATTTGGTCAAGATTTAGGTTATAATGCAAAGACTAAGACAATTGTGTTTTTTCTTTTTAAGTAAAGTTAAAATTTTTATAGAGAAAAGTTGTTAAGGAAATAGTATATTGATTTAAAACCGAAGGTGTATAGGCGGGGGAAGTCAAACGTCAAGATTCAGAACTAGAATTTTTTTTTTTTGTAAGGTATATAGATAAGAAGAAGAATCCTGACATTATGTGTATTTGTATTTGTTTTGGTATTTGTAGGTGTGGGGTTGGGTTTTTGTTATATTATGAAAATGTCAATAAATTCTGTTAAAAAAGAAAGAAAGTATGGTTACTCTAACAGATCTGCCACAATGGGAAAACCTATGGCTTCTACATCTCCGAGTGTGTGTTTCGGCAGGCAGTCATGCAGAATGGCTGGCAGCTTTGAACAGCTAGATTTGGCCAGCAGAGAATTCTTCAGCTTCCTAGTGGCTGAGTGGACATTCTGTCTGCTGGAGCTTAATTAAATTTGTGGTTTAGTTAATCCTGTTCATGTAACCTGGGGTGAAGAAACACTTTCAGCCCGAAAATGGTGGTGCCAAGGGCAAAAGTCAGCACAGCTGCAGCTGCAACTCTTACCTACAGTGGCTGATATTCCAGCCATCCAAAGGTCAAAGGTTTCTATGCCCCCCACTCCATCCAGGCTGCAAGAGACTTGGACAGTTCAAGGACACATTCCAGCTAGTCAAAAGCACTCAAAGAAGGCACAGCAGAACCAATGAGAGGTGTGGCCAAGTGCTATTTTTGCATTAAAATGGTACCTGTTCTGACATTGAGGCAGATGGAGTAGAGAGGGTTTTTTTAATAGAACAAGGAATGTGGTTGGGTAGTAAAGGAATAGAAAGTATCTCTCCAATATAACATAGAAACTTGCCTGGTAATTTACATAGTCTGTAGGAAGAATGGAGAAGCTGCTTCATTCCTCTGTTTAGAAATGGTAACATGCACATAAGGCACGCACTTAAGAACTCACATGCTAAACAACCTTGTGTTCATTGTACTATCAACAGAAAAATCACTAAAATTAAAAGACCATTTGGAACACTAGCTAGATGTGCATTAAAATAACAAGAAGTCTAGAATTCCTTCTCTTAACTGCAGAGTTAATTTTAGGAATCCATCACCCTTAGTCAGGTCTTGTGCTCCACCCCACAATGCAATGCTAGCAACGTCCACACCTATTTTAACAATACGTCCCTTTTCCTAACTTGGCAGACATGACCTACATCTGCAACCTCTCTTTCCCGTCTCCGGATTCACTATGCTCCTTCACAGTGGGCTCCTACCTAGGAACCTCAACTTTTTATTATTCAGAGACCTACACTCCTTCCCCTTGCATCTCCAATCTAACTTGACACTTGAGACCAACCCAATAATTCCATAGCCTCTAGCTGCTTGTCACACTGATGAAAGCAAAAGACATGCTTAGGACTCCCCTGTACTCTTACGAAGAACAGTCTTCACAATCTCTCCCGCCACTACTCTTGTACATTATTAAAGTACTATTTACCGAACAGCTGCATTTATTTATTCTCCACTACAATACGCTCTCTTCCACTCATTTAAAAGCCAAAGGGGTGGTGGCTCTTTCTGTTAAGGCTACCGATAGCAAAGATGTTGTATTGGACAGTTAGGTTTACCAGTTCAGAATATCCCACAGTAACTGCAGGCCATGAAATGGAAAGTCCCTTGTTGTATAAGGCAACCGGATGGGAAAATAGGAAGCTGACTTACACTGAGTCACACTGTTGGCCCATTCAGCTCAGTATTTTCACTGACTGACAATGGCTCTCCAGGGTTTCAGGCAAGGGACATTTCCAGCCCATTCTGGAGACGCTGGGGATTGAAAGTGGGGCCCTTCTGCATGCAAAGCAGATGCTCCAGAACTGAGCTACAGACATTCCCATGAAATAAGGGGGTATATGGGCTTCTTGCATCCTTGGAAGGCATTTGATCAAGTAGAGCAGGCATGTCCAACAGGTAGATCTTGATCTACCGGTAGATCACTGGACGTCTGCGGTAGATTACTGGTAGATCACTGGCTCCCCCAAAGAAGCTGAGCAACTGCAGTTCCCCTAAAAAAAAGCTCAACGTTTTACCTCCTCCCTGAAAAAACTCAACAACTTTGACCCGAACCCACCCAAAATGGGCCTTCCTCCTTCCTACCAGTTTTTAACTCTGTGAGTAGATCGCAGCTCTTGGGAGTTGGCCACCCCTGAAGTAGAGGAATCCCACTGGCAGAAGGTGGCAGCAAGACTTTTGCCAACTCCCCCTGTAGCCCCCAGCATCACCACTTACAATGTTCAGAACTCCAGGACAGATTTTCTTTTATAATCATTTAAATAATTTAGTATTTAAATTAGTAAATTTAATACAGTACATAGAATCCTAGAATTAGAAGGGACCCTGAGGATCATCTAGTACATTAATTAATGATAGCTTTAATATTTCTAAAAAATATTAATAATTATTAATATAATTTAATTATCCTGGCCTTTCTCTCATAAGAGGCCAGGGCATCAAGTAACAAACACGACACACAAATGAATATCAGAAAACCAAACTAGTACAGAGAGGTACAGGACATTGTTTAGAGGCTTGCAGATTGCTGGAGGGTGCAAGGGACTGTGGTGAGGACCTGTAAAAGTTGCTTTCTCTCCCTCTCTCTCCACCACCCTCCACCTTTCACTAGTGAAAGCATCCCCTGAGCAGACCTCTTCTCAGGCAACTTTCCTACTGTTATAGATCCAAGTCTATTTGGTATGCATCTAGATTCTTGGGCAATGTTGTTTCTGAATGATTCTAAAGGCAGCCTAAAAGCCACAGGTTTATTTAAAACAAAACAAATCTCAAAACCCATTGTAACACCCACAACACAATAGCCCTCAGTCCCCTGGCTGATGGACAGGGCCATCATACATTTCTATTTTCCTCTCCATTGCCTGGACAACTGAGGGTTGGAACAAAGAGTTCTTTCTCAAAATGAGGGGACAATGTAAACTCTCTGAAGGTGCTTCTTCTCTGGCTGATGGATGTGGCTAGGCTGTTCTTCACCTTGCCATGATGTTCTTCCTTAAAGATAATGCATCCACCCACTCAGAGTTTTAACTTTTAGAGACTTCGGAAACAGAGTTAAAACTGTGAGGAATGACAAAACTAGCAACAACAAAAATCATCAAGGCATCACAAACAGGCGGGACAGTGGCTAGGATTCTGAGTTTGGGACCACTGGAAGGAAGGGGGGGAGAACCCTGCCTGAAGGTCCAATCATCTGACACTCCAATCATGCAAGTGGAAGAGGGGACAGGTATTACTTTTGTTGGTTCCCTCTTCATCCTGAAGTCCTGTGTGCCCCCTAACAGTTGTGCTAGAGGGTTAGGGACCCTCCAGAGCCGCATGATGAGTGGGCTACAGGATGAAACAAAAATTGCAGCCTCCTCCACCCCCACCTTTGCTGGGGGAATTGTCTGCCAGATCTTGATTCCATCAATGAGACCTTCTATTCATGGATGCCTAATTAGTATCCAAGTCAATGGTTTTATGAGTAAGAACCAGAAAATAGAAACTGTTCTTGGTAAAGAGTGACTGTCAGGGTGTATGTCATTTTGCCTGAATGGGGTAGGCAGACTTTGCTGAGGAAGCAGGATCATGATACATACATCTCTTTACCTCACACCTGGCAAAATGGGTGGAACACAGGAAAGGTCCTTAGGACAGGCACAGGCAAACTCGGCCCTCCAGATGTTTTGGGACGACAACTCCCACCATCCCTCACCACTGGTCCTGTTAGCTAGGGATGGTGGGAGTTGTAGTCCCAAAACATCTGGAGGGCCGAGTTTGCCTATGCCTGCCTTAGGATATCCCAATGCCACTTTTTCAGCAGTCAAAAATGAAAGAAAGCTGAACTGCATTCATCTGTAGTGGTGAAATTTGTACCGAGGCTCAAGCATGGCAACATTTTAGCACCTTTTTAAAATAGTAAAACACAACCTAAATGTAGTCTGATGCTTGAAAACAAAGTCATACACAAACTGGGAAAGAGAAACCAAACTGGGCATTATATGGCTTCCATGCAGTGTTTTTCGTCACCTTGGTGGGTTTTTTATATAGGTCAAATAATCCAACACCATAAGCAATTCAGATACTATTAACTCATCATAATTTCAGTGTATCCTATAACCTATAATTTAGCTATGTCATTCACATACACAAACCAGTCCATCAGCATTAACAGCAACAAATTGCACCATATATGCAGCAGTGTGTACTTTACACATATTTATTGCAGAGGCTTTACTTTAATGATGCTAAATATGTAGCAACACAACCTATAAAACATACGAGGCTTAAAATATTCCTCTGCACTGAGGTTCTTACTGAATCAGCATTGCGGGCTTTCCCCCTCTTTCTCTCTAGTGTTAACAAATACCACGTTAAGCTTCTGTTGACATCCCTAATTGCAAGGAGGGAAACATTTACAATACTTTAAAAATATCCTGGTTGGGTTTTTTTTAAGGGTAGGTGTCTGTCCACACCTGTTCAGGATTACTTGGATTAGAAGAAGAAAGGATTAAAAGTCAATGCAAGATACTGCAATTATTTTCTTGAACTTGGAACTAGATTTTGGCAATCCACCTTCTACATCATATGTACTCTTTAGAGCAGTAGTTACCAAACATGGTTTCCCCTGGATCACTTGAAAATTGCTTCAGGTCTTGGCAGATCACTTAGCTCAGGACCTTCCCCTGTCTTGCCACCAGCCATGGATTTATTTCTCTAAGGCAGAGCCTCCTCCCCAATCACTTCTGTTCCATCCTGCTCACCTTCCAGGCAGACCACCAGATTCTAAGAATCATATAGTAGCCACTATGGCAGCTGTTCTTCACGCGCGCACAGCTGCTGTGCCCACCATTATTCTTCTCTCTCTCTCTCTCTCTCTCTCTCTCACACACACACACACACACACACACACTCTCTCTCTCTCTCTCTCACACACACACACACACACACACACACACACACACATAGATACAACACCGCTATGCAGAGTCACCACCATAGGCCTCCTGGTTGAAGTTCATGCACTATTGGTGGTCCACAGAGCACCTTAGAGGCCTGATGTGAAAATAGAATAGAATAGCTCCATGTCTGCCATGCTGAACTCCTTGGAGGAAAGGCAAGATTCAAACAAGATAAAACATACTCATACTTAAGGTATACACTGGCTGTCAGCTTTGGGAAGGCAACTAGTTTAGATGGGCCTTTGGTCCCTCTTTCCATATAAAATTCCATCTCAACCTGGATTATATTTTCTTGCCTCTCAAAAATAATTCTCACAAAATTAAATGAAAAACAAGCACATACATTTTGTGGGTTGTAGGGTTTAACTTCAATTTAATAGTTTACTAGTAGTAGTAGTAGTAGTAGTCGTCTAATAAAGAGGAGTACGGGAAGTCTTCGCAAAGACAATACCATGCTAGTGAAACTGACTTTGCTTCTGTTAAGAAATGCTTTGAAGTCCCCATCTGATAATATGCAGTAGACATGAATGCCTTTAAGGCTCACAGGAGTTCACTACAAGGGCATGAAGGGAAGCATTGTGCTGCTTGCATTACTGAAGAACCTATTGCCCAATTAGTGCCACGGATGCCATGAACGCTGGCAGTTAACAAAAAGACCAAATGAGAAAGCACAGCTTTAAGATGACAAAGCTCATTAGTGGAAGATCAATCCAAGGGCATGCTTGAACAACTGCCCAGTACTCCCAACAAGTTAAGGGCCTCACACAGGTCTCGTCATTGCGCAAGGTTATTGCTAGGAGTTGGCAGAGGTGGCTTAGAAACCTATAGATTACATAATGTCATTTCTGGGGAGAATTGCTTTTTTTAAGGGATGCTTTTAAAAAAAATGTTTTACATCTATCCAAGACACAATAGTCCTAGCTCATTGTATAGTACAGCAATGGGGAGCCGGGGAGCTTTCAGAAGTTTCCCGATTACAACCCCCACCAGCCCCAGCCAGCATGGCCAACAGTCAAGGATGATGAGAGTTGTAGCCCAACATCACCTTGGAAGGCATCATGTTGGGTACATCATTTAGTATCCTGTATTTTGTCTGTATCTATAAATAATCTAAAATGTCAAGCATTCGCACAGGAAGCCAAGCTTTACAATCCCTGTGCTCCTAGTAGGATTACACTTGGTGCAATGGGTGTGTACATAGCTTCAGATGACATTGTGGGGGTTTCCAGTTCAGATTCAGTTGCTGTTCCAACTTTTATATTCTTTGCTGTAACTTGAAGTCACTGCTACAAGTCCATTTTTCAGTGGCTTTGGTAAACCACTGTCTCCCGACTTCATACGCACACGCTGCTGGTAATACCAATATTGAAATTGTTCCAGGCATCTTGAAAGGAAGGGCAGAAAGGGGACGTGTTTGGAAAGAGAGGAAGCCGAAAACGTAGGAAGTTGCTACCTGTAAAAGCTGTGTCAGCAAGCTGAGATCATGGGACTTTCTCCTTGTTTAAAGTCATCACAGACCACAGCATATGAAGTCAAGTGTTTCCTACGGAAGTTCAACCAAGGTCCTCCACTTTCACAAGTGAAGCTTGAATTGCTGTATCTCATCGACAAGGTGCCTCACAAAGGCTCCCGAGTAAGCTTTACAGTCATGGAATGAGAGGCAAAGCCCTCTTATGGATCAGGAATTGGTTAAGTAGCAGGAAGCACACAGGAGTAGTCAATAGACAGTCCTCCAAGTGGAGAGATGCAGAAAGTAGAGTCAATTACACCAAGAAGAAACGTTACAGAGTTTGGGACTTTTTGGTTTACAAAAAAGTTAAAAGGTTGCATGATAAAATTCTGCAAAGCATAAAGGCACAAAGAAATCAGATAGAGAAACATTTTTGTCTCTTTCATAACACTAGAACTCGTGGACATTCAAAGAAGCAGAATGATGGAAGATTCTGGACCAATAAAAGAAAGTACTGTAATTATTCACACGGCACAAGGTTAAACTACAGAACTTGCTCCTACAAGATGCAATGATGGCCACCAACTTCAGGGGCTTAAAAGATTAGACAAATTCATGGGGGACAAAGCTATCAATGGCTACCAGCCAAGATGCGTATGTTTTGCCTCCCAGTTACAGGGAACCACAGGTGGGCAGCTTGCGTACTTCGACACAGGCATCTGGTTGGCCACTGGAATAGATGGGCCATTGGCCTGATCCAGCAGGCTTGTCCTATGTTCTTATGTACTACAGAGACAAATGGATAGGAAATGCATTTCCCACCCGACTGGTTGATGAGTAGATATTTCAGTGATGCCCACTGGTTGCTTGGACATATTTACTAGATTTTTTATTTAGACCTCTTAAATCAGTTGACAGAAGGAATTTTTCAAAGTGGTATGAGAAATCTGAGATGCTGTGCACTCTGGATCCACTCTAAGACAGTCAATGTGTGCCCCTGAAGAAAACAACATGGTTGAAACAAAACTGGCACCTGGAAGTGTTGTTTATCTGCAACAGGCATTTAAGTTTTTTGTGTTTTATCAATGGCATGTAAAGCACCTATTCAAATTAGGATGCGGAGCTGCATTTACTTGTGTTAACTGAATATAAATGTGTATCACATTTTATCACTGGAACTAGAAATGGTTATTTTCTGTTCATAATTACATATGGTGTAAAATTTACCATTTTATTGGCTCTGCTGACTTTTTATCATCTGCGATCTTAATTTATTATTTCCAGGAAACATATCAAACCCATGTACAAAATGAAATGCAATTTATTTGTAATGCTCCCAAAATATTTAAATAGTTATAAAACGGGACAAGGGCGGGCTAACCCACCATGGGACTCAAATGAGTGCAGTTCCCCACAATTTATGGCAATATCGCAGTTGCTAAATATCCCCGGAAAGGTAACAGCAAAATTAGATTTACTGAACTCTGGGTAGGCAGATAAACCATAGTTCCTGTACAGTATTTGGTTGGTAGGTCATAAATTGTACAGATTGACGGAACATCGGAAATAAGAAGGACAAAGACTGGGAATAATGCCCTATTTATAATTGGTTTACATGCTATCACAATCCTAAACTGTTATAGAACTTCTCAGGGTTTATAGTATAATAAGAAACACGGGTAATGGCCATAGAAAAAGCTTATTAGCATAGCCAGAATCCAGAGGTTAAGTTCTCAGGGATATTTTCCTGAATTTAACTATCTCTGGTGTTTTTGAATGACACTCCCTAGCCTAATTTTCTCACATTGCTCACTCTTCACTGTGTTTTGCATTAATCCATCCACCAGAGGTAACAACCCCAATATTATTTACATACTAATTTACTTTGGGATGAAGATTATGTGAGTCAAGATTAGTCATTCAGCTTGTCATTTGTTGCTGATTGTCTGCCTTGAAAGGGCAAAGCAATCAGAAGCTGAAGGGAATCCAGAGATTATTACCCAAGAAATCTAATCAAGTAAACTGGTCTTTGGTGGATCAAAGTGAGAAACTCAAGAATGGTAGGCATCACTTTTATTTAATAGAGAGCTAATTGTCTGCAACCAGGACACAGTTATAATGAATCCCATTGATGATGCTGAAGGATAAGCCCAGGCTTTTAGCTAAAGCATCAGTAAACTACCGGAAGCAGTACAAACGTACTGAAAATGGAAAAATATGTACTTGTGTTATCTTGGAATGAATTAAGTATTGGCCTTTGTTTCTCACATGTAACCACCTGCCCACAAGATACAGTCTGCCCTTGTTGCTGCATTCATTGTTGCTCACAATTTACCCATAGGAGTTATTTAAAATATTGTCTGCCTGTCTCCAGATAATTACTACTTTGGGAGTCCATGTTACAAGGCAACAGCTACTATAAACTAGTGGCAGAGTGAGCTGGTAATTAACGCATGGGCATGTAGAAGTTATACAGAGAGCTGAATTGCCCAAGAGAGCAATGATACTGTAGTAGCCTTTTCCAGAATTGGGGCTGATCCTAGCTTTTTCATTCATAGTGACACATCTCTGTGTGTATGAGGGAGGATCAACTCTTTTAGACTATCTTTTCCGTGTAGTGCATTTCCACAAGACAAATCAGGAAGCAAATGCACACACTTCATAGATGATGGTGCACACCTATCTCCTCTTTACCTGAAGTTGAACTCCATGGAAGAAAAGCCATGCCTGAGTTGTCTCTTAAGGGCCAAGATGCAGCTGAGTTCACCATTTTGTCCTATAAGCCGAGGCCTGTAGCACAGCTGCCATCATTCTGTGCTCAGCCAGAAACTAACAAGATGCTGCTGCTGACACCGAGGTATTTGCCTATTGTAAATATTTTCACTTCCTATATTTTTCAGACGTTAGAACTTGTACAACCCATGATGTGTCCCAGATCAATTGCCACCAGTGTGTCTCCTGAAAAGCATTTGACCTGCAAATCAACAATAATAATGGGGTCTAACATGTCATATGTGAAGCTTCCAGGTAAATAACTGAAAAAAATAAATAAATCGGGAATTCCCGATGCAATTGTTTTAGAGAGGAGTTAATAATTTATACAGTTGTACCTCCTTTTTAGCATCACGTTATTAGTTAAGTTTCACATAAGAGCAGTTCATTTAGAAGACTTCCCAAACACAACCATTGATTATTTCCGTTCCTGCTGAGCTTTCTAACCAAGCTCATGAGGTCATTGTCTTTAAACCTTGGGCCATCTAATAAACAGACTACCCCTGGTCCACACACACATCCCTTTTTTAATAATCAAAATTCACAAGTACCCCTAATGAAACCACTCATTATCAATATATTTAAAAAAGACAACCATACCTAGGCAGCCTAGGCACTGCAGTCATGTATGTATATACACCGCAATCTAGTGACGATAACCCTTGCTCACATGCCATTCACATTCAGAAAACCGCTCTGCATGCAGTTCCACTTTGCTACACAGCTGCAGCCAGCATCTGGAGCTCTCAACACAGTTCCTGCCTCTGGGTTTGGAATGCATGGGCAGTGCCAAAGAGTAGAGATTGCCTGTAGTGTCAGGTTTGGGGCAACCCTAGATTGAAGACTCCATATTCCGCCCCCCTTCTCTTAAAAAAGCAAACCAACAAATATAGCAGTGCTATCAATGCCGATAGCACAATGATCTGATTGGCAGGTATGTATGCAAGCAGGTACTCACCTACAGTCTCCTACTGCATT
The DNA here is from genome assembly GCF_009819535.1 of Lacerta agilis. Taxonomy (NCBI): domain Eukaryota; kingdom Metazoa; phylum Chordata; class Lepidosauria; order Squamata; family Lacertidae; genus Lacerta; species Lacerta agilis. Next base: position 73,108,151 of record NC_046316.1, on the reverse strand, counting down.
CATGAGTCTAGAGGCTGGCAATTAGGGATTTATTCAAGCACCTAGTGGTCCTCACTACATGATCAGCATACCACAAAAATACCATATGATTCACTTGACTTAGAAGCCTGATGCAGTCTAAACTGATGGGTAAAGAGTTCCTAAAGCAAGGGTGGCTCTCTTGCAGTGTTGCACCACAGAGTGGCTGGGGAAATCCAGCCAGATGGGCGGGGTACAAATAATAATAATAATAATAATGATAATAATTATTATTATTAGCAGGACCAAGGTTTGGCTAGACAGGAGCGGGATGATCTGTGGTTCTCGTGTTGTCACAGATTTAGCACTACCCTGCACAATCTCCGAACTCGACTTGCAGCCTCATTGCCTCCAAACCTTAAATAAATGGAGAATTTACAGTTTCCTTAGGCAGCTCATTCTGCTGCTGAACTGGTCTTAAGAGTTATGAACACAGTATATATTTATGTTCCAGTCTCCCCCCCCTCCCTTTCAATACCATTTTGTGTCCTTCAGTAAGACTCCGAGGGCTCATCCCAACAAGCCTTTGCATGCAGACAGGATCTTAGTCACTGGCATCACTAAGCATACTTGTGCAGCTGGCTGCTGTTGGAGTTTAAAACAATGCACGCCCTGCCACCTCCTTGCTGGAGCTGTGGTCTGAAGCCCTTTTCTGTAGCGTGCAAACATAGCAGTGTAATAAAAACATTTTCTTGAAAGAGGAGGGCAACTCCCCTGGCTATACCAGGTGTAGAACCTCACTCTGCTGACCTCCTATGAACCAGCCTGCTGAATCAGACCAAATATTTATGCATTCCAGCACTACATTTCCAGCAGAGCCCAACCAGGTGCTTCACAAGCAATAGCCACCTCTAGTTGTTAATCCCAAACAACTGCTATTCAGTAGCATAGTTGTACTTCATGTCTAATTGCACCATTTCTACATGCTCCACAGTTATTCAAATGTGAGTGTGCATCCAGAAACAGTTTCTGGATTCCTTCTGCTCACATAAATTATGGGGCTGTGACTCTTGCTTATGGGGCTAACTCTTGAGTTATTGTTGCTATAGTTCCGTATGAATAGCTACGATTGTTAAACCGACTTAAGACCATTTCTTTCCATCATTCCTATAGATCATCATCAACATCTGGGTCAAGGCAACAGTATTTTAGCCAACTGTTCACAAGATCTACCTGGGAATTCTACCAGTAATGAATTCACAACCATTGTCTTGCCTGTGCTTTACCTCGTCATATTCCTGGCTAGCATCTTACTGAACAGCTTGGCTGTATGGATTTTCTTCCACATCAGAAACAAGACCAGCTTCATCTTTTACCTCAAAAACATTGTGGTTGCAGACTTGATGATGACCCTGACATTTCCGTTTAAAATCATCCAGGACTCAAGGCTGGGGCCGTGGTACTTCCATTTTTTCCTGTGCCGGTATTCAACCGTTGTGTTCTACGCCAACATGTACACTACGATCGTGTTCCTTGGACTCATTAGCATTGATCGTTACCTGAAAGTGGTGAAACCCTTTGGGGATTCCAGGATGTACAGCATCACCTTCACCAAGATTCTGTCTGCGTGCGTTTGGATCGTCATGGCATTTTTAGCCTTGCCAAATGTGATCCTTACAAATGGCCATGCGACCAGGAAAAACATAGGCGACTGCTTAAAGCTGAAGAGTCCTCTGGGGGTCAAATGGCACAGAGCTGTCGTTTACATCAACAACGGCATGTTTGTCGTTGTACTGATAGTATTGATAGGGTGTTACATTGAAATATCAAAGTATATCTACAAATCAAGCAAACAATTTACCAGTCCTTCAAGTCGCAAACGGAAGCACAACCAAAGCATAAGGGTGGTCATAGCAGTGTTTTTCACGTGTTTCTTGCCGTATCATTTGTGCAGAATACCTTTTATTTTTGGCCACCTAGATAAACTTTTGGACGAATCGGCACACAAAATCCTGTACTACTGCAAGGAAGTAACGCTTTTCCTCTCTGCGTGCAACGTGTGCCTAGATCCAATCATCTACTTTTTCATGTGTAGATCATTTTCAAGAAGGATGTTTAGGAAATCAAACATGCGGACAAGGAGCGAAAGCATTAGATCGCTTCAGAGTGTCAGAAGATCGGAGGTGCGAATATATCATGAATACGTTGATCTGTGACGCTGAAGACAATGAGATGGACATTCAGTCCCATATTTGTATCCGTATATTTGTTATTTGTAAATAATAAAGTATTTTTGTTTGATTATAACAAATGTCCGCTGTTTTTCATGTTGTTCCACATACAAGGGAGCCATGCAGAATATAGCAGAGTAACCAGGCCTTTGACTTAATCTAGTCTAGACTATTACAGTGGTACCTCTGGTTACGTACTTAATTTGTTCTGGAGGTCCGTTCTTAACCTGAAACTGTTCTTAACCTGAAGCACCACTTTAGCTAATGGGACCTCCTGCTGCCGCTGCGCCACCAGAGCACGATTTCTGTTCTTAAGCGGAGTTCTTAACCTGAAGCGTTATTTCTGGGTTAGCGGAGTATGTAACCTGAAGCGTATGTAACCCGAGGTACCACTGTACAAGTTACTTATGTTCTTCTTTATGAAATAGACCAGCAACATAAACAACGGATTCATTGTTAAACAAATGGGAGTCAAAAACCATTGCCAATCTACTTCATATCACCCAGAGATATATTACCGGATCCTCTTCTATCTTCTGTCCACTCCTGTACTACAGTAAACATGTTTCTACAGTAGAGATGTAATTGTGATGCGTTTTTAATTGCCTCACTTTCTTTCTGAAGGGAAAACCTATAATTAAATTCATATAGTATTTGGATGACGCATTTCTCCTTAATCTTATTTATAGTATGCTTTGACTGGGGAGTATTAACAACTATCACAGTCTAATGTGATAGTATCTAATGCAGTAGATTAGCACATGAAATTCTGGGTGTTGCCAAACAAGATCAATTTAAAATTAAACCTTATGTACTGTAGTTATGCTGCACAACCAGAAGGTGGCAACAAACTATTGTTGATTCATGCCGATTCATTTCTTATACATTCCAATTATCTTTCCCCTTACCTGCCTTTCATTCTAATTATTTTGATGTAGCTTCTAGAACTGAAGACAGTGTTCCGAGTGGGATTGCAGCATAGATTTGTAAAAAGAAGCAAATGCCTGTTCTTAAAAATAAAATTAAAAAATCCTTTTCTGGTTATCCCTAACATGGTATGTGCGTGTTTCACAGCTGCTGCGCACTGGGTCATTGTGGTGTTCGAGAGTCTGTGGCTATGTACAGTTCTGTGTGTAACCATAGACTTCTCAGTTGATGTCCTTCCCCAATCTGGTGGCCCCCAGGTGTTGGTTGAACAGGTCTTTGAGGCAACCGATTTATTGAGCATTCATCCTGAATTGCTTATGCAGAGGTTAGACGGTGTCTGCTCCTTATATACAACATTCATTCTGATTTGACAGGGGGAGCAGAACAACTGCTGACAAAATCAGCCTCATATTCCTTTCCCCACCACAAAGTCTAGCGATGCAAAATTAATGTGACAACCCTGTACTGCTAGTTTTCCCACTGCACTTCATTGCGTGGCAGGTCAGGGAAACTCTGAGCACAGCCAGCGTCACATAATGCAATATGGGATTACTGGGCACTGCGGGAGAAGCAAGAGAGGCTGCAGGTTTTGCTAGCAGCTACGTGAGTCTTGTGTGTTCTAGTTCCAATACTATGTATATAAGAGGGAAACTGATCTCCCTGAAGAGCTTACATGCTTTTGACAGCATAGGGCTTTGTTGTTGTTGTTGTTCAGTCGTTCAGTCGTGTCCGACTCTTCGTGACCCCATGGACCAGAGCACGCCAGGCACGCCTATCCTTCACTGCCTCTCGCAGTTTGGCCAAACTCATGTTAGTAGCTTCGAGAACACTGTCCAACCATCTCATCCTCTGTCGTCCCCTTCTCCTTGTGCCCTCCATCTTTCCCAACATCAGGGTCTTTTCTAGGGAGTCTTCTCTTCTCATGAGGTGGCCAAAGTACTGGAGCCTCAACTTCAGGATCTGTCCTTCTAGTGAGCACTCAGGGCTGATTTCTTTGAGAATGGATAGGTTTGATCTTCTTGCAGTCCATGGGACTCTCAAGAGTCTCCTCCAGCACCAGAATTCAAAGCATCAATTCTTCGGCGATCAGCCTTCTTCATGGTCCAGCTCTCACTTCCGTACATTACTACTGGGAAAACCATAGCTTTAACTATACGGACCTTTGTCGGCAAGGTGATGTCTTTGCTTTTTAAGATGCTGTCTAAGTTTGTCATTGCTTTTCTCCCAAGAAGCAGGCGTCTTCTAATTTCGTGACTGCTGTCACCATCTGCAGTGATCATGGAACCCAAGAAAGTGAAATCTCTCACTGCCTCCATTTCTTCCCCTTCTATTTGCCAGGAGGTGATGGGACCAGTGGCCATGATCTTAGTTTTTTTGATGTTGAGCTTCAGACCATATTTTGCGCTCTCCTCTTTCACCCTCATTAAAAGGTTCTTTAATTCCTCCTCACTTTCTGCCATCAAGGTAGTATCATCAGCATACCTGAGGTTGTTGATATTTCTTGTGGCAATCTTAATTCCAGTTTGGGATTCATCCAGTGCAGCCTTTTGCATGATGAATTCTGCATATGTTAAATAAGCAGGGAGACAATATACAGCCTTGTCGTACTCCTTTCCCAATTTTGAACCAGTCAGTTGTTCCATATCCAGTTCTAACTGTAGCTTCTTGTCCCACATAGAGATTTCTCAGGAGACAAATGAGGTGATCCGGCACTCCCAGCATAGGGCAGCCTACCCTAAACCTGGTGCCCTCTGGACTGCAACACCCATAAGCTTCAGCCAGCAGAGTCATAAAAAGGGTGAATAAAAGCATAGCCACTAATGCTGACAAGGCCTTGTGTCAGTTGTGGATACAGATGTAAAATTTCCAGAAATTTTGAAGCTCGGGAAAAAAACCTGTTTTTTTTTCCAGGGGGTTTTCGGTAAAAAATGGAAATTTTCGGAAAAATTGAAAAAAAATGCTACATTAGCACTTATTTTTTCTTTTCCAGATTGAAAGTCATTGTGTTACTTTAGAAACATAAAATATAACTATGGACAATTTTAATGGGCATAAAATTATCACAACTGGCATATTAAAAATATAGTGTACCCAAACAATTATTACAAATAGAATTTACTTTTAAAATAATATTTATTTGTATTTGTAACAAATGGAGCAACAATCTCCTGAACTGTTTACTAGCTTATGTGGAACAACAACAACAACAAAACCCTCCACAAAACAATTTTTAAAAATCCAGAAGTAACAATTATTCATATTTCCTCTCCACAGTATTCAAAAAAACATTCTCATAAAAAGAACCGAAGCAGGAAGTGGGGCTAAATTTCAATGACTGGGCATGAAATTTAATCAGAATCATTTTCTAAGCTGTAATGATCATTATCAGTTTCAGGCTCTGCTTCTGCATCTACTCTGTTGTGTCTGTCATTATCAGAGTTATTATGGGCTTCTAAAAACTGAATGTTTGCTCGGATTGAAACTTTTTTTTTCAATTTTTTCAATTTTTTTTTTGGGGGGGGGGGACAGACAAAAAAAGGCTTCAGGAAAAAACCAGGGGGAAACCAGGTTTTTTCTGATTTTTTCCAGGCCTTCACATCTCTAGTTGTGGATAAAGGTGGGTTTTGCATAACAAGGTTATGTTTCAGTCACGGATAAGAATAATGGTTTCTTGGAAATTGTTGTTTATGCAGTGGCACCACACCTTGCATTTGGTTATGTGGGCTTCTTTGGAAAATATCATCACTAGTCTGCAGGGAACAATGGGTTCATGCAGCTGCCTTAAATTGGTTAGTCCACTGGACTTGAATTGCATGCCAAGGGTTGAGAAAGCTCTCTCTCCTCCTTCAGAGTTCTTGAGCCTTCTCCAGTACGCCTTATGAAATGCATTGTGTGTGGAGGGTAAAATCAACTGTATCAGGTCAGAAAAGTCCTGAGTTCAGTCCAGAGTCCAAATCTGATTGTGTACAGAAAAACTTTTTTTTAAAAAAAAAAAAAAGAAGAAGACTTTGATCCAATAGTTCCAGGTAAAAAGCTGACCAGAACAAAACAGCACAGGATCATAAGCCTCGTAAGTCTTAACAAAACAGGAAACATCTTCCTTTTCCCTAGGCACACTTAGAAAGCCCTTGCCTTGACACAATACAGGTACTCCCTCTTTTTTGCCATTCAAAGTTCGTTTGGGTCATAAGCCACCACGGCTTCCTCAAAGCTCACATGGGTAGATCAGCAGTGAAATACCCAAGCAACTTCCCTTTCGTAAACTTAAGAAATCACGTGTGTGTGTGTATGTGTGTGTGTGTGGAAGCAAGTGGCTATTTTGTGTCCCTAGAACATCTCTCAGAATCCAAAAGCAGAGCTGTGTAAATTATTCAAAGAAGCAAAGAATTATGATAATTGAATTTCTAATAGTTGCATTTATGCCCCCATGTCTGACAGTGTGTTTTTAAGCGCCCTAGAAAACTTTTTTTTTTAAGGTCATTATAAAGATGCCAGCAATCACAACTTAACAGAGGAATCAAACTGCTTTCCCTAAAAATTATCATTTGAAGGTTTACTATCTTGTGCCAATTGTGATCTCATTCTTGTCTTTAAAAAGAATGCCGGGTTACTTCCAATTTCATACGTAAGGAAAGCACTCTGTTATTAAGGTCATGATTTCTTCTCCAAGTACCGTATGAATGAGTCAGGAATTGAGCACAAGTTCCCTTGCATGGCTACAAAACCACCAGTCACTATAAAGAAGCTGGAGTGCAGCAAACCCAAAGCGTTTCTCCATGGCAGGGCCTTCTCAGAGGTGGTTCTGTTTGTGGAATGCCCTTCCTGGTTAGGGTGCCTGACGTCTCCCACACTACTGAATTCCAGGATAGATTTAGAAACATTCCTGTTTACCTAGGCAATTGATGGATGATAGAAACTGGCCGTGGCAAACACCGAATTAATAATTATGCAGGTATGTGACTGCTTTTAAATGTTTTCAGAAGCTGGGAGTATTTAAATGTTTTAGGTTGTTTTGAATTGTTTTGAAATGTTTAAATTATGTTTTACTGGACTTTGTTGTTGTTGTTGTTGTTGTTCAGTCATTCAGTCGTGTCCGACTCTTCATGACCCCATGGACCAGAGCACACCAGGCACGCCTATCCTTCACTGCCTCTCGCAGTTTGGCCAAACTCATGTTAGTAGCTTCGAGAACACTGTCCAACCATCTCATCCTCTGTCGTCCCCTTCTCCTTGTGCCCTCCATCTTTCCCAACATCAGGGTCTTTTCTAGGGATTCTTCTCTTCTCATGAGGGTGGCCAAGTACTGGAGCCTCAACTTCAGGATCTGTCCTTCTAGTGAGCGCTCAGGGCTGATTTCTTTAAGAATGGATAGGTTTGATCTTTTTGCAGTCCATGGGACCTCTCAGAGTCTCCTCCAGCACCATAATTCAAAAGCATCAATTCTTCGGTGATCAGCCTTGTTTATGGTCCAGCTCTCACTTCCGTACATTACTAACTTCCGTACATTTACTGGACTACTTTCACATTTTGATGTGTGCTGCGCTTGGTTCCTTCGAGAGGAAGGGTGGGATAGAAACCTAGTAAGAATAATCATCTGGGTGATGGCAGCCTGTGGGCCCTCCATATGTTGCCTGGACTCCAACTCTCATTAGCTCCAGCCAGCATAGCCAATGGTCAGGAATGATGGGAGTTGTAGTTCAGCAACCCAGAGTGGAACTGCACTGAACAGTTTCCAGAGATAAATGCACAGCATCTCCCAGAGCACTGAAGCCAACTGCAGCTGAACTCTAACTGTTCTATAGAATGCTTCTAAGAGAGAAGCAAAAAAGGCTATATGCTAGCAACTTTTACAACATTTCCTCTTTTTTTGCCAAGGTCTGCAGTTTGTCACTTAAATAGTTCAAAGCTGCCCCTCGTGGAAGTATAGGAGAGCTGGCCAGCTGCAGTATTTGACACTTTAACCCATACTTGGCACCAGCAAGAAACATTACTAACAATGGCTTTTTTCAAGTCCAATTTTGGAGTTCAAGAAGTTCCAGGCTTTTTTAACCAGGCAGGGCAGAAATAGCAAGGAGCATTATTCCTGCATGAATTCGGAAACATGTTTTTTTAGTTACTTAATAGCTTGAAAGGATACCGGACTCTCCAAATTGGTAAGTAAATGCAACTGAAGCATTCTAATAAGCATTAGTTTGTTTTTAAAGACCCCTTCATATGGGAAACGCTTAATCCTAATGCAAGTCATTTTCTCAGCATAAAAATTGGAAGCAGAAATCCAATAAAACTTTTTAAAAGTGTGCGGCTTCTAGTAATGAAATGTATTGTTCCATCACATCCTCCAATATTTCACAGATGAATAACAGGGTACTATTCAGTACTTATAACAGCTTACACAGGGCTGAAGACTCTTCTCTGCATGCTGTGTTAAATTCATCCTGTATTATCTAGCACCACATGAGCTTCAGAGGAAGTTATAAAAAAATCTTCTTTTATTATTATTTCAATTTATTTTGTGTTTCGGGGTTCTCAAAGGATTGAAAGTTTTTGAATTTAAGGATTTTTTTTAAAAAAAAGAATTTGAAATGTTAATCTGGTTGCATTTTGATACAGAACAGCTGTAGCTCCAACACATTCAGGATACTTTGCTGTTTGGGTAGGCAGTTATAATGTCAATGTACAAAAAAATCAATGTGTTTTTTTTTAAAAAAAAAAAATCTCTTCACAAAGAGAGACCAGGAAACAGTTACCATACCTTGTAAATAAGGGCAATGGCAGAATGTTTACAAATAAGAATGTGTTTCAGTTATACATGTTGCAAAAATAATAATCCTGTTCTGTTTCTTTTCTGAAAATCCATTATCAGTTCATTTCACATGAACTGAAAATAAGAATACAGCAATGGGTTGGATCCCACAGCCTGCTCCCACTATTTCTAGTTTTCCCTAAATTAAGTTATACTCAGGACATTACCTGCTGGCAGAAAGGGGGGGTAATTTTTGCTGATGTCCACTTCTCCCTGCAGCCCCTCGCACCCTTTCCCCATGCTGTTCTGGAGGGTGCTCCAACCCTCAGAAGCCCATTTTCAAGGGGTTGCAGGGACAGAGGGAATTGACAAAAAAATCTTCTCCTGAAGGAGTCCAAATAAAGGATATAATCATGGGTCCAACCCTATGTTTTACTAGGCTGAAAAGCAGAAAGGCAGACAAAAAAAGCAGCAAAAGGAACCTCAAGCAATAAACCCAGGGATTTTCGGTCTAGCTATAGCTCCTTTATGAAGGACAGGCACTTCACTTTGTACTGAGAACCATACTGGAAATGCTTCCTGTTGCGTTTTCAAATTAATTCTTACCACCTTGAGGGCTGTGTAATTGGCAATGTTTGATTTTGGCAGTTTTAAAATCAATGGACAGGATTATCAAGTTCTAGTAAGAGTCTAGCAATGTCCGCAGAAATAGAACAGAGGGCCCTGTGCAGCCAAACTCTGCCTTTCAAGTAAAAGCTGGAAATAGAGGTTATAAACAATTGCTAAAGTTAACCCCACTGAAGCACTTAATATACCCCATTTGAAACCAACAGGACCCAATAGGGCTTATTTTTGGAGAGCTGTACCAACAAACCAAAAAACTGTATAGTCAACCAGGGTTCCAAATTGGGGAGGTCGCATGGCACTTACAAGGGAGGGAGGGAAACATACATTTGCAGTAAAAGTCTTGATACTATAAATTTAGTGTATCTCAAGGTATTTTAACTTTCCCAGCCATGTCAAATAAGAGGAAATACTATCTTTTTCTCAAATTTAAGATTCCAGTTTTTACCTGACAGCTAAGTTTTCAACCCTCTTATACATACAGACCTACCCAAGAATGGCAGAGTCCATGTGTTCCTTAGAACGGAAAGCCTCCCCAGACCGTTAAACAGTCAAGTGAATATACAAGACAACATATAAGATCCAATAAATAAGGTAAGTAAGGCTATGCTGCCAATTTCAGCAATGCTGAAGATTTCACTCGGTAGCTCTAGGTTTGGTGGTCCCTCCAGCAACCAGCAAGAATTCCTTTTATAATCTCTTACACAAGGGGTAGTTAATGTGGTGCTCTCAAAGATGTTGGACTACAGCTCCCATAATCCCTGAACAATGGACATGTTAGCCAAAGCTGATGGAAGTTGTAACATCTGGGAGGTTGTCTCCTTAGCTAGCCCTCTCATGGTATCTTATTGCTCATTTCCGAGCACAATTCAAAGTGTTGGTGCTGACCTTTAAAGCCCTAAATGGCCTCGGCCCAGTAAACCTGAAGGAGCGTCTCTACCCCCATCGTTGAACCCGGACACTGAGGTCCAGCTCCGAGAGCCTTCTGGCGGTTCCCTCATGCGAGAACCAGGGAACCAGGCAAAGGGCCTTCTCAGTAGTGGTACCTGCCCTGTGGAACTCCCTGCCATCAGATGTCAAGGGAAATAAACAACTATCGGACCTTTAGAAGACAACCTGTTTAGGCAAGTTTTTAATGTTTGATGTTCATTGTGTTTTTAATATTGTTTGGAGCTGCCCAGAATGGCTGGGGGAAACCCAGCCAGATGGGAAGGGTATAAATAATAATAATCATCATCATCATCATTTACCATCTGCTGGTAGAAGAAGAGGTGATGGTTTGGTCTTGCATTGGACCCCATGGTCCAATTTAGTATGCCCATCAAACATTCGCCAACAGCTGCTCAGCGTCACTGGTTATGTTATTCTGTGGTTCTCTTAACCTTCCTGATACAGCAATTGTACTCAAACTTCTTCATAGTAGCAAATATGAAGACAATATTGGTGCTTAGGCTCCCCCCCAAAAAAACCCAGAGAGTTTGCACCTGTGGATGTGAAACCTACACTGGCTGCAAAGTACATTATATTTCAGCAAACTGAACAAGCATTGCTCTGTGCATTTTTGCCTCCAGTTGCACCTACAGCAGGCAAATGCCACCCCTGGAAAGTTCCCAAGAATGGCTGGAAAAGGCCCCTATTCCTGCTCCTGTGGAAACATATTTGATTTAGCTCCATGCAAAAATGTTCCAAAACACATAATTCCTGAATGTGGTCTTCATGTGCTATAAAGCAAGATACATTTTGGGGAGGGGGGGAATTCTGCTGGAGGAATTCTGATTCTTCTTGTGGATAACTCTTTCTTTCTCTGCTCACAGGAACGGAAAATGCACTAGAGATGCCTAATTCAAGCATTCCTCTAGGAAACTCCTGCAGCTTCAATGAGATAATAAGAAAACAAGTTCTTCCGGTTGCCTATGGTCTGATCTTTCTAGGAGGAATCCTGTTGAATGGGGTGGCAGCCTGGGTCTTTCTGTACATTCCCAGCAAGACAAGTTTCATCGTCTATCTCAAGAACATTGTCGTCGCTGACCTCTCATGAGCTTAACTTTCCCATTTAAAGTTTTGCCGATTCAGAGATTGGATCTTGGCAGCTCAGTGTTTTCGTCTGCCGTTTTTCGGCTGTCGTATTTTACCTAAATATGTATATCAGCATAACACTGTTTGGTCTCATAGGCTCTCGACCGATTGCAACAAAGTTGTGAAGCCTCAGTTCATCAATCTTTCCACACTGTTCGATGTAGCAGATGTATCTGTGTAGCCGTATGGGCACTCCATATAGTGATATCATTTCCCAATACAATTTTAACAGATCAACATCCTACCAAAATATTTCGAAGAACTGTGTGAACCTCCAAAAATGAACTTGGAGTCCAGTGGCACAAGGCTTCAAATTATATCTGCTTAGGAATTTTTTTGGACAGTCTTTTTACTCCTATAGCCTGTTACAGTTCTATAGCAAGGAAAATATATGTATCCCACCAAAAATTCAGGAAAAACTCCAAACGGTCAAGGAAAAAACCAATCGGAATATTTTCACCATCATGCCTTGTATTTATCATTGCTTTGTTCCATACCATGTTGTAAGAATCCCATACACATTAAGTCAAACTGCTCACATCGTTATAACTGCCCCAACAAAAGAGATCTGTTTTACCTAAAGGAACTTTCCCTGCTCCTGTGTGCTGCAAATGTTTTGCCTTGATCCTATTATTTATGTATTTCTTTGCCAACCCTTCAAGGAAAGGTTGTACCAAAAATTGCACCTCAAGTTGAAGGTGTCTGAGGAATTAGAAAACTCTAGATCTAAAAAGTCAAATGTGATTTGTGAAACAGTAGTTATTCCATAAATGTCAATCAAGCATCTGGAAACCAAGCCTTATGAGGAATGGTTGAAGGAGCTGGGTATGTTTAGTCTGAAAAAGAGGAGACTGAGAGGAGATATGATAGCCATCTTCAAATATCTCAAGGACTGTCAAGTGGAAGGGGGGGGACACTCGTTTTTCCTCCTGCTCGGGAGGGTAGGACTTGAAACAATGGCACCAAAGTTACAAGAAAGAAGATTCCGACTAAACATCAGAAAGAACTTTCTGACAGTAAGAGCAGTTTGATAGTGGAACAGACTCCCCTGGAAGGTGGTGGACTTTCCTTCATTGCAGGTTTTTAAGCAGAGGTTGAATGGCCATCTGTCATGGATACTTTAGTTGTCTGCATTGCAGAAGGTTGGACAAGTTGACCATCAGGATACATGCCAACTCTACAATTCTATGCTTCTATGAGAGCAGGCTATTTACAATATGCTAAGATGGACCCAACGGGAGGCTGGTCCTAGAGCACAAATGGGACACTGCCTCACCAAGCTGAGCCTGCCCTTAGCTAGACCTCACTTCACTGCCTTCTTTCTTGCAACCAGTAAGGAGGTGGCTCTGACTGTCTCACACCTTAACTGATTCTAAACAATATGAACAGCTGTAGCTAGCTTAGAGGACAACTGTATCACTGTTGTGAAGGAACTGATTGTTTCACATTGGCTTCTAGATTTTTATTAATATTTTGTATTCAAAACTCATACAAGAGATGAGCTATGTGCATTTTGTGCTTGAATTTATATCAAAATAAAATAATGTGGATTTCAGCAATGACTATTTAATATCTATCTATCTATCTAATTTTAGAAATGCTGCATTGCTAGAATCCCTTATCAGAAGAGTTATACAGTGGTACCTTGGTTCTCAAACTTAATCCGTTCTGAAAGTCCCGTTTCAAAAACCAAAGCGTTCCAAAACCAAGGCGCGCTTCCCATAGTAGGTAATGCAAAATGATTAATCCGTTCCAGACTTTTAAAACAACCCCTAAAACAGCAATTTACATGAATTTTACTATCTAACAAGACCACTGATCCATAAATGAAAGCAATAATCAATGTAAAAAGGTTAAAGGGACCCCTGACTGTTAGGTCAGTCGCCGACAACTATGGGGTTGCGGCGCTCATCTCGCTTTATTGGCCGAGGGAGCCGGCGTACAGCTTCCAGGTCAAGTGGCCAGCATGACTAAGCCGCTTCTGGCGAACCAGAGCAGTGCATGGAAACGCCATTACCTTTCCGCCGGAGTGGTACCTATTTATCTACTTGCACTTTGACATGCTTTTGAACTGCTAGGTTGGCAGGAGCTAGGACGAGCAACGGGAGCTCACCCCGTCGCGGGGATTCAAACCGCCGACCTTCCAATCAGCAAGCCCTTGGCTCAGTGGTTTAGACCACAGCGCCACCCGAGTCCTGAATAATGTACAGTACTATAAAATAATTAAGACAGTATTGTAGATGATAACATTAAAAGTATTTTTTCTTAGCTGCACTGATGATATTCATTGTTTGGATGGGGAGGGGGGCTTTTATCCATTTCCACAGTCGCACAATCAATCAATCAGTAGCTGAACTGGGTTCCACATACTCACAAAAACAAATTAATTGAAAAAGCCTCAAAAACAAAAATACAACATAAATAGCAAAAACAAAAGATCCAAACTTAATCAGTTCCAGAAGTCCATTTGACTTCCAAATGTTTGAAAACCAAGGCACAGTTTTCTGATTCATGCAGGTGCCCTGGAAACAATAGCCGACAGCTGCATTGGAGGCTCGGCTTCCGAAAATGTTTGAAAACTTGAACACTTACTTCTTGGTTTTCAGAGTTTGAGAACCAAAGCATTTATAACCAAGGCATTTGAGAACCAAGGTACAGTACCATTGTATTCCTGAATTTCTCCAGTGAAAATCTTCATCCCTTCTCTTTTGCAAACACAGCCTCTTCAACTAAAACAGTACTCTCGTAACTTTAACCCAACAGTAGCATCAGGCATCCCAGTGGCAATCTACATCAGGCACGTCCAACAGGTAGATCGTGATCTACCGGTAGATCACTGGATGTCTGTGGTAGATCACTGGTATATCACTGGCTCCCCCCCAACAAAGCTCAACAACTTTGGCTCTCCTAAAAAATGCTCAACATTTTAGCCCTTCACCCCCCCCCAAAAAAAATCAGGGCTTTCCTCCTGCCTCAGAAAATCTCAACAACTCTAACATGAACCCCTAAAAATGGGCCTTCCTCCTTCCTAAAAAAATCTCAACAACTTTGACCTGAACCCCTAAAATGGGCCTTCCTCCTTCTTAAAGAAAGCTTAACAACTTTGACCTGAACCCCCAAAAGGGGATAGATCACTACCAGTTTTTAACTCTGTGAGCAGTGTCTTCGGAGTTGGCCACCCCTGATCTACATAAATCAAGGGGTAGGGATAATTTCCTATCAACAGTTCCCAGGTATATTATATGAATATTAGTTCAGAGATCTGCTTTCCCTCACTGGTGCATGCTCTTGGCAATGGTGATATTTGCTCCCTTCTCATCAGAAGGAGGGAACAACAGGAAACAATGCCAATAGGAGTATATAGGCAGATCAGTGGGGGGGGGGGCGGACATGGCTTCTCAGACAAAAGCTGCAGGTATGGTTCAAGCCTGACTCAGCCCAGCAAAAGGTTGCAACTCTCTTGTCAGTTCCTCAACTGAGAGCTAGTCGGATGCTTTGAGGCCTTCTGTAATACACAACTCTGGTGCTCAGCGTTGAGTAGGCCATTAGAACAGTTCCCCCTTACAAGATGCCACAATACAGTGTTGGAAACTGTTCATTTTGAACTGGGGAAACCTCTGTAGCATTAGGGAGCTAGATTTGATGGAAATGAGATTATCTGGGAGGCGGAAGTCTTGTTCCTTCTAGCAAGATTTGAGATTTAGGGTCAGCATTTTTGGAAGCAGTCCCGATTTTCTTCTGCTTCTCAGTTCCTGTTTAATGTTTCATTGCTCCCAATCACATCAGATGCCTCCAAAAAGTCAGGGTGCCATGCTCAGCACTCATTTCCTCAGCTCCAATGAACCAAAGTTCCTCAAGTTTGCCCCACCACTACCCATGATTGCTAAATTGAACATCCATAGTCTCAGGCTGTATACCTGTAAATGCTAAATGACAGCAACAAGCATGAGAATGCTGTTGCCTCATGCCCTGTTCATAAGCTTCCCTCAGGATGCTGTTAGAAAGAATTACAAACTAGAGGAGTATGAGGGTGACACCCAAGGCTGAACAATAAGTACGAAAATAGAATATCAAGTTTTTCAGGGACTGTATGACTATCTGGAATGTCTAAGTTTAAAATTTATGTTGTTTGATATGATTTTGCTTATTGGGAGGGGTTAAAGTTTCTTTTCATTGGACCCAACGAAGAAAGCTGAGAATACCGGGGTCCTTTCACACAGAAAACATATTAATATGAGTTCCTTTTCATTCATTCGGTGGTTGTCTACTGCAGTGTTTTTCAACCTTTTTTGGGCAAAGGCACACTTGTTTCATGAAAAAAATCACGAGGCACACCACCATTAGAAAATGTTAAAAAATTTAACTCTGTGCCTATATTGACTATATATAAAGTAATTCACTTGAATTTTTCAATTTTTCCCACGGCACACCAGGCAACATCTCGCGGCACACTAGTGTGCCGCGGAACAGTGGTTGAAAAACACTGGTCTACTGAACACAGGACACAAACCTGCTTCTGGATTTATGAACACGGGGAGGGAAATGAATTTAAGAAGCCAGTTAGACCACAGTCTTTTTAATAATACATTTTTATCAGGAGTTTTTATAAAACTGCAACAACAACACAAACATAGTCTGTAGTTATTGCAAACAATTGCCATGAATGTTTCTCAGATGGCACTATTATTAATGTATGTAATTGTATCACTCCAAATTAAGTTCCGAGAAACAGATAGGTGCATCTCTCTGTTGCAACAATTAACATAAGCAGCAACAACAACAAAACGGCAGACACACTGTAGCTGGTACTAAAGGTATTCCTTAACACAGACACACAGGAACTTTATGAAATGATCCAGATATAGTTCAAGTTCCAATGCTTTCAATGGAAGAATTCAACCTATGCTAAAAACTCTGAGATTAGCAAAAGTCAATTCAATGTCTTGTTTTGTTTTTGCCTGTTTGTCTAAATTATGCTCTTATAACGATGTTTTATTTATTTTAGTCATAACACTGTAATTCCGTTGCGCCAGAAGCTGTTTACTCAGGTTGGCCACATGACCCGGAAAACTGTCTGTGGGCAAACGCCAGCTCCCTCGGCCTAAAAGTGAAATGAGTGCCACACCCCATAGCTCTCTTTGACTGGACTTAACCATCCAGGGGTCCTTTACCTTTACCTTTAATACCAGTTAATTTAATTACAGGTAGGTAGCCGTGTTGGTCTGCCATAGTCAAAACGAAATAAAAAATAAAAAAATCATTCCAGTAGCACCTTAGAGACCAACTAAGTTTGTTGTTGGAAGTGTGCATGCACACGAAAGCTCATACCAAGAGCAAACTTAGTTGGTCTCTAAGGTGCTACTGGAAGGATATTTTTTTAGTTAATTTAATGTAAAACTTGCTGCAATTAATTTTGCTGGACTGTGCACCACCTAGATACTATCAGTGAAGGACTGTTTTAATTAAAAACTTTTAAAATTACATACATATTTATGCTCTGTTGAACCCCACACTCCAGTTTGCTCCCTGGGAAAGCAAGGTGCATTGTTCTGCTACTATCTCAACTGTTCTGGCATTCCACTAGCAAAAATTAAAAGGATAATGGTCTCAAATCATTACAGCAACTTTGCTTTCCCACCCAATCACAAGAGGAGGTTGAAGTATTATTTCGCAACACTGAATAATTTTGAACTCTTAAGAGTGTGCGTACACGCACACACCTTCAGGTGGCTTTTGGTTTCACAGACGTCAACTGATGTGTTTGAAAGCCACAGGAAAATCTCTTTTAAGATACCAACTATATAAAGAGCAAAAGGGAAAGTAGCATGTCACAAGGCAAAAGGCAGGTCGCCTGACAATACTAAACAGGACATTTAACCAACTTCTTCAATGCTTTTTGGACTACGAAACAGGTATGTACCTTTTAAAATACTGTACCCAGCCATTATTATCATTGATGCAAATACAAAACGCAGGCTATGTAAACTATCACTGTTTGCAATTAGGGATAAACTCAGTATAGACACTCCATGTTGAAGCTTTGTGGTCACAAAAACAGCAACAACTTTAGTTTTTTTTGTTGAAGGAGTTGATAGAATCAAGCATTTGCTATCTCGGGACCACAGTGCAATTTCCTTTGTAATTGATTCAAAGTGACTGCCATTTTCTCAGAAGGGAGATTGTGATTTTTAAGCTCAGTGGAAGAGCATCTATGTTTTGTATGCAGAAGGTCCCTGGTTCAATCCTCGGCATCTCCAGGAAGGGCTGGGAGAGAACCCGGCCTTAAACCCTTGAGATCTGCTGCTAGTCAGTATAGACTAT
Source organism: Lacerta agilis (assembly GCF_009819535.1). Classification (NCBI taxonomy): domain Eukaryota; kingdom Metazoa; phylum Chordata; class Lepidosauria; order Squamata; family Lacertidae; genus Lacerta; species Lacerta agilis. Next base: position 73,090,271 of record NC_046316.1, on the reverse strand, counting down.
ACTGAGCTAGAAGGAAAAGTGGTTTGACTCTGTATAAGGCAGCTTCCTGCATTCCTATGCGTTTCATCCCTTTATAGTGGTTGCTCCCAAACTCTCTCAGATCTTTCTAGCACTGTGTTCTGGTTAAATTCTTTAGACTCCAAGATTTAAAAGGAATCGTCTGTGTAAGCTACTAATAAAATGGATGTAGGATGTACCAAAGTTGACCGATGGCATACTTGCACATGGTGTGGATAGTATGCAGAGACCCAGACCTGCTTAGCTTCAGCAATGTGCCTTCAGACCTTGGGAAAATAACCGACTTTCCACATTTATCAACCCTCAGGCACCACATATTCCTTGCCGACTGGGAACTTGGCAGATTAGCAGTCTGATCCACATGGTCAGTTAACTGCACACATTATAGGTGTATTTTAACACTTGCCACACCACTGTCATAACACACAACACCAGCCTAAGAGTGCAATGCTGAATTGTACTCAGCCTGGCCAAGCCCCCTTGCAGACTATTAGTAAATAGCTGCTAACATGCACCTAATGACCTGAAGAGAAGCCTACCAGATTTCAACATTTCAGGCATTCTGTAAGCAAACAAAAGCTGCCTTATTCCAACAAGCCCTTGGTTACTTGGATGTGGCTGATAACAGATTTTGTTTTACTAGTGCTATAGTTACTTGCTGCTGCTGCTTGGCTTGATTCTGAGGTTTTAATTCTGCCACTGATGTCTGTTTGATTTTTGCCTAGTTTATATTGTTAGCTACCCTGTGCTCCTGTGGTTGGAGGAAAGGCAAGGTATAAAAACAAGATGTGAAATAGTTAGGTGGCTACAGATGTCTCTGAGTTGTGAGAAATGAGGTAGCAATGGACTATAGCCCTGTGGTCACAGAAACCCCTTGACAAAATACATCCCCATAGCTATTACACACTCGAATAAGCAAACCATCTGCAAATCTTTAGTTTACATAGTTGTAGCAGAAGTGAAACCCACCAAAAGGTGGGGATACATCTAACAGATGCCTTGCCAAGTTGATTAGAGCAGATGTTACTTTAGAGTAATCAAGTCATTACAAAGGTTTGGATAAATGGACAATTTCATTGTCTGTCGAGAGGTACATATAAATTGGGCCATGATCCTCATTTATTTTTATTTATAAAAATATTTATATACCACTACTTCATTTAAAAAAAATCAGTTCAGAACAATAGATAAACCATAAAATCAAAACAAAACAAAAGAGAATAGAAATCAGAAAACTATTGTGGAAAGATAATTTCCTGACAGAACGAACAGTTTTCAAAAGTCATTTAAAAGCTGACTTACTGCCACAGAGTTGTCTGACGATTGGCTAAATGAGAATGTTTATAATTTGATTTCCATTTTTTGACTTTTATAACCAACAAGAGTGTATTATACAAACATCCAATGACTCACGCCTCATCCTCTCTGATGGATTCTCCTTTTGCCTGGCTTTGACGTGTTTCAGGCTATCCCATTGCCCAACCAACTGATTTGATTTCATTCTGGTGTAAATTCTGACCCATTGCTCCATATTTATTTATTTCTTAATATTGAAAATGAAGAAAATTGTGTAAACAATCTCTGTACTTCACTCGGTCACAGCCACGGTTACATTTATGTTTTGTTTCCTTTGACGTATTCTCAAAAATCAATAAATAAACACACACACACACACACACACACACACATATGGAAGACAAAATGCCAGCTGAATCTCTATTGACAGGACTGGGCCTATGACACTAAAGGCTTAGCTCTTTGTTGTCAAATTAACTTTGCCAACTCAGGGAAAAACCAACAACACCCTAGCAAATGAGCTCAGTGATACCAGGATTCAGGCCCATGCAGAGCTTCTTAGAATAAAGTTATAAACTCAAACAAAAAAGCAGCCAGTCCCTGAAGGCCTGGGACAACTGTACCTGGGTGCCCCACTCTCTACACAGGCCTGGTCCAGGCAGTCCTTGAGGTCCCTAGGATTTAAGTTGTCCAAGGATTTGTATAATATACAAAGGCCTTGAATCTGGCTTGGTAGTAGATGGATAGCCAGGGCAGGTGCTTTAACAATGGTGTCACATGCTGTCATCCAGCTGCCCCCATCAACAATTTGGCCGCTGCATTCTGCACCAGCTGGAGCTTCCGAAACAGGCCTGAGGGTAGCCCCACATAGAGCACATTTTAGTAATCGAGCCTCGAGGTTGCCAATGCAAGGTATACAATGGTCAACCTATCTATGTCCAGGAACAGCTGTGGCTGGGGAGCCAGACAAAGCTGATGAATGGCAGTTCTAGCCATAGAGGACACTTGGGTCTCTAATGACAAAGATGCATCAAAATTCAAATCCCATTCAAAACAGGCAACTTATCTATCTCCTGGAAATGGGAACCATCCATTCAAAGAGACTCCATATTCCAAGGATTCAAGCAGAGTTTATTGGCCCTCATCTTCTTGCCATTGATATATGATGTTCAATGCATCAATGCAGGTTTGAGAACCAAAATACATTTCACCTGGAAGATCCATCCAATTAAATCCATGTTAGTATTGCAAGGCTGGTGTTTTGTTTCTGTTTTTACTTACTCTCCAAATTTTATCACAGCAGTGGTGTTGAGGGACAGACGGTCAATCCTGGCTACCAGTGCCATGTCTTTAATCTAAACAACACTCACCCCAATACCTGAAACTTCTATTAACCAAAAAAAAAATATGCAATCCTATCTAGATGTGGTTTTTTTTTTAATCAGTGGTTTTTATCAGAGAGCCACAACTTTTTACCTGCGTCACTACTTAAATGAAATTTAGTGCTCCCCTGCATTTGCTTTTTTTTAAAAAAAATCTGACTTAAAAGGATCTGAAGATCCAGCTACAGATCTCTCACATTATATGTGGTTTGGTCCTGAAATTCCCAGCCTTTAAGAATGAGAGCAAAAACCGTATGTTCAAAAAATTCTACCCACTATTTATTGCCAGATAAACTATGTCATAATTACTCGCTAAAAGAAGCTGCCATCCCTGAATGGAATCACATTTACAGGGGCCTAACGGAAGAGCTGGGGCAAGAGGATAGGCCTCGATCCTCTCTGCAAGGCCTTCCACCTACCATCACCAAAAGTGGTATAACCATGAAATGAAGGAAAGGGATTATCCTTTATTCTCATAAGAGCTTCTTAAACCTGATAGCCACTCAGACAGGCTATAAAGGGATGAAAAGAGAGTGGGACACTAATATTTTTCACTTCTTCTGGGATGTTCCTTCTTCTGGGTGGGGCGTGTACATTAATTGATGTACAGTTGTACCTTGGAAGCCAAATGCCTTACGAGTCGAACGTTTTGGCTCCCGAACGCCGCAAACCAGGAAGTGAGTGTTCCGGTTTGCAAACGTTCTTCGGAAGCCGAACATCCGACGGGGCTTCCATGGCTTCCGATTGCGTGCAGGAAGCTCCTGCAGCCAGTTGGAAGCTGTGCCTTGGTTGTTGAGTGTTTTCAGAAGTCAAACGGACTTCCGGAACGAATTCCATTTGACAACCAAGGTACAACTGTATTTGTTTCCATTGCCTTTGGTTGTTAATGATTTTTCATCATGACTTTTGCAGAAGGACCAGCACAGACCTGGAAAAACACTGAGTGCAAAAGAAGTTTGAACAGTTAACTAGAAGGCAGAAGTAGTTCACAAAGGAGGGCGGCTGCTTCTGGCAGTGCAGGTATGGTAGCACTTAGAGGTATTACAAGTTGTTCCACTGGGGAACCTATATCATACCCCTCTGCCTGCATAAGGTGAGTGAGTTGAGTTTGGCATTTATGCTCCAGGCAATCTAAATTGTGCTGGGAGCTTCTGAGCAGGTTGGCCACGCTAGTCCCCCACTGTGCAGTCACACTACCCTCTGCATTACAGCGGTACCTCGGTTTATGAACTTAATCGGTTCCGGAAGTCCGTTCTTAAACCAAAGCCATTCTTAAACCGGGGCACGCTTTCCCTAATGAGGCCTCCCGCCACCAGTGCCCTTCCACCGTTCGGCTTCCGTTCGTAGACTGAGGTAAAGTTCACTAACCAGAACACTAATTCCAGTTTTGCTGAGTTCATATACTAAATAGTTCGTGAACAGGGCTGTTCTTAAACCGAGGTACCACTGTAGTTTTGTTGGCTAGTTATATAAACTAGGTTCCTTGACTAACTATCTCTGGAAATGATGGCATACCTGTGGTATAATATTTGTGCACTTCAAAAAACTGCACTAAAAATGACTTCTACTTACAGCCAAAGCTCTTGAAAAAGAATGTAGATTGACACACACACATTTTGTTGCTGTAAAACTGCCAACATTAACGATTCCAGCATTTAACCTATAGTTCTGTTTGTACACCAACAGCTCCACAACAACTGGAGAGTGCAAACATCTATGAGATGCATCAAATGGAAGCTGAAGGTTCACTGTTCTTCATCTGGAAATCATTACTGCATTTCATTTCTTAGAAATGTTAAAAATAACCACTTCCTCTTCAGTGTGCATGGCTCTAGCAATGGTTTCTACCAGTACATCTACAAAACAGATCTTACTGCAAAAAAATCAGACCATCAAACTATGGAAATGTTATTGGCAAATACAGTTTTCTTCCATCTTAATTAAAACCTCCTATGCCTAGGGATGTCTGAGAATACCAAATAAAACAAAAAGAGAAGCAGTGTTCACACTTATTTGTCCCATTTCTGGGACGATTAAGTCTGCAATCAGCCCTGCTAACTAAAAAGGAAATGCTTTGGAGTAAATGCATTTCTCCTATGAATGCAGCAGCACACTGAACAGATTTGTCAAAAAGTTGCTTTAAACATTTTTAAAAAAGATATGTGTACCATTGGCCGGGCCCAATGGAAGCTATAGCCCAAAACATCTGGCAGGCACCCGAATGGGGAAAGTTGCTCCTGAGCTTCTTAAGCAGGCACCCCTCAAACTCGGCGCTCCAGATGTTTTGGGACTACAACTCCCATCACCCCTAGCTAACAGGACCAGTGGTCAGGGATGATGGGAATTGTAGTCCCAAAACATCTGGAGGGCCGGGTTTGGGGACACCTGTTCTTAAGAATAGTCACAGATTTGGTTAGCTACTGTATGACACTATTGCTTACAGAAAGTCAGTTTGTTTGTTTGCTTGTTTGTTTCTCTCTCTCTTCCAACTACAGGTTTTGTCTCTCAGAGAAAGTGCAGTTACTTTGCCTCTCCTGTGAAGCATTTAAGATGCGCATAACAAATTCCTCAGGTTGCAATGTTTATTCTGCAATGGAGCCATTTCCTTATTTTTATTACTTGATATTTCTTATTGGGTTCATTGGGAGCTGCTTTGCCCTGTGGACCTTCCTGAAGGCAGAGCAGCATCGCAAATGCATGAGCGTCTACTTAATTAACCTGCTAACAGCAGATTTTTTGCTAACTCTTGCCTTGCCGGTGAAAATCGCTGTTGATTTAGGAGTTGCTCCCTGGAAACTGAAAATATTCCACTGCCAAGTCACAGCTTGCCTCATCTATATCAACATGTACTTGTCCATCATATTCTTGGGATTTGTAAGCATGGACCGTTGCCTTCAGTTGATACACAGCTGCAAGATCTATCGCATCCAAGAGCCTGGCTTTGCTAAGATGATATCAGCAGTAGTCTGGGCAATGGTTCTATTTATCATGGTGCCAAACATGGCAATTCCAATCAAAGAAATCAAAGAAACGGCCAATGTGGGCTGTATTGATTTCAAAACGACGGTGGGAAGAGATTGGCATGTTTTCACTAATTTCATTTGTTCTGCAATATTTCTAAATTTTTCCGCCATAGTGCTTATTTCTAACTTCCTTGTGATCAGATTACTCTATCGAAACAGATACAACGTGAGCTACGACAATGTGAAGAAAGCTCTGGTGAACATACTCTTAGTCACTGCAAGCTACATAATATGCTTTGTTCCTTACCATATTGTCCGGATCCCGTATACTCTGAGTCAAAGCAAAGCTATAACCACAGACTGCTCTGTCAGGCGAACGCTCTTCAAAGCAAAAGAATCCACCCTGCTACTTGGTGTGTCAAATCTCTGTTTTGACCCAGTTTTGTATTTTTACCTTTCAAAGACATTTAGGCTGAACGTGACAAAGACTTTTGGGTCGCGTAAAGAAAATAATACTCTCCGAGAAAATGCATTAACAGAGACAGAACTTTGATGTTCAGTTGAGACTGCAAACCTTTCTAGACAATTTATTGCACATTTAAAAATGCATTGCGCCCCCCCTACCCCAACTAGAGCACACAATCTCTCCATCTTTCCCTCCAGGTAGAGCTTCAGTTGCGAGAGCACTGCATTTTTCTGAGAAATTGCTAAGGGAAAGAAGCAATATCCCCACCCCAAGATGCAATATTCATTACTATGTAGAATTTGGTTACACATGTGTCACAAGCAGTTGTCACTTTTTGTTTCTGAAGGGTGATATGCAATGATAATCATACTCAGATTAGTCATTGATTTCAATAGTCTACCCTGTGTATGACTCAGCTGGGTATTACTCAAAGTGCCCAATGGCAAATGATTGAGTTGAGATTCCTGCATTGCAGAGGGATGAACGAGATGACCCTCAGGATCCCTTCCAACTCAACAATTCTATGAATTCTCCCCCTGCATACCTGTAATTTGACATTCAGATATCTTGAAGTGGCATGACTGAATACTTTGTGAGCCTTTTTGAACTTTCGTAACACTGACATTTAGAGTTACTGTATGTATATAAGAAGCATGTAATTCATCTAAGGGAGTACACACAGTGGGGTTGGTTCAGATGTAACAATAAAAATGGTGTCACAGGAACAAGCCCCATGCTTATGAATGGGATATGATTATATTTTCATGTTAATCTGCTTGAAGACCATGATATGCTTGACAGACAATGTACAGTTTTCAAAATGTATTTGGATAAAATATTCATATATGAACCCAAATCCAGGTAAAACTAGTCATGACTAAGTCCAACTGGATATAAGGAAATGAGTTGAGTCAACTAATTTAACACTCACCTGTTTCAGTGACACTTTGTATGGTGAGTACAACAAAACAACGAGCCACAACCCGGCTAAATCAATTGTCATTAGCTTGAAGTAAGCCAGTAAGCTTACTTTATTTATTTACTTAACAGAATTTGCATCCCACTTAATTGTAAATAAAACCTCTAAGCAGTTTTGCTTGCATGTGTATAGACTTCCTCTTCAAAGACAGAAAGAAGTTACTTACCAGAGGTATAGGAAAATGTGTTGCATATTGCAAATGGCGAAGGAGGTTGTAGTTCGATGGAAAAATCAGCTCCCTCAGTTTTTCCCTCTTCATAGACTTTTCACTCATTGTTGAAATTCTTCTGTCTATCATTGATACAGAATTCAGACTCTCACAAGACTCCCCAGGCATTGGAGAAAATATCTAAGACATGTAAACAAACATTTAATACTGTAAACAGAAATATCCATTGAATTTATGCTATGGCCAAAAAACGCAGCTTCTTTTTACCTCAGAATAGGTAACTTATGATGTATGTCTGAGACAGCCAATGTGGCAACTCCCAGATGTTGATCCACAACTATCATCAGTCACAGCCAGCATGGGCAATGGTCAAGGATGATGGGAATTGTAGTCTGACAACATCTGGAGGGCACCACGTTGGCTACTGCTGATGCATGCCAATGAAATCAACATTCAATTGCATTGAAATATGCAGTAACTAAAACCATTTTGATTCAGTTTTCAAACAGTAGCTGATAAGGGGGCCAATGTTAGCACTCAATATTGTGAGTGAAGAATGGCAAAATGTTTTTTTTTTTTAATGGCTTCAGTAAGTATAAATGATTTGAGTTAATGTTTCACTGCTCGTGACATGTTCATGATGGTGGCAGTTTAAACACAGTGGAAGTGGTATCAAGGTTACCACAGTGGAAATAGGTGAGGCATCTTTTGTAAACCTAAGACCATTATGCTGTTTAAAAGAAGGAAAGGATGGGTATGGGGGAAAGGGGCAAGATATTTTGAGAATACCAGAAGAAATGCAGAAAATGATGGTAAGAGTGTGTGTTCCATGTCTCAGATCATGCTGGCACACGTAGCAAAGTGAAGAATGGGTTTTTTTAATTGAAAAAATCCGAAGTTAGACCTACTGGAAATTCCGAACCAAAGTCTGTCTTAAAGTCATTCTTGTCTATGTCATCAAAAATATTAGCAGTTCCCGAGTCAATGTACATATGTTCCATAATACTATGGTCCTAATGATCACCGAAGAGAAAAAGAAACACCAGAGCATGATGTAAAGCATGGGTGACTGGCCACATAAGATTTAAAAAAATCACTCAGTTTAAAAAAAAACAAAATACTAAAATTCTTAGATTAAACGAGATGGAAGACATTTCTGCCCCCAACATATATAACACTCAAAGTGGTCCCTTTTTGAAGTCATACTTAAAAAATAATAATAACAATAACAAACTGAGGGAAACTGCACCCAGGGGTGACAGCCTGCATGTTTTGTTTACAATGAATGAGTAATCTCCTGGGAAACGTCTGCTTTGCTATGGGATCAGTTACTTCAGATTTGAGAAAGGCTACAGCTAAACCATTAATACTTCTCTAGAGAGATGCGTATTCCCCAAGTACAGTGCAATTTGTATAAAGGACCACTGTTCACAAGAGATTGTGCTGCTGCTGAGATGAAACCTTGCAGAAATAAAAGTCTGAAATCATGATTCTTGCAGGTCCAAATAATAATAGATTGGTTTTGAGGAAAGAACCACTAAAGTTAAAAATAAAATTTGGGCTCAAACCTTAGAAGGACACCCTTTCCTTCCAATTCCAATCATGGACATATAAAGCAATGCAAAAGTAACTAATGCTATCAGCACCTTTAATATATAAAGAGACCTTGATCCATCAGAGCCCAATGGGTGCAAAATATCACATTTCATTTATGCAACAGGCATTTCGTCATCATGGCTGCTCTAGACTGTGTTTTGCCACACACTACCTTTAAGTATAACGTGTCAAAGCTATTATCTCATTCATCTGCATAATATATTTTTTTTTAATTTAATAAATATTTCTAAACCACTGAGGGTTATATCTCCTTCCTCCCCTCTCCCCTCGTGCCCCCAAATTCCGGTCCAGAGGGTTGCCCAACTCTCCAGAGCAGATTTTGAGGTTGCGCAAGGAGAGGAGAGGGAGGTTTCATTGTGCAAGCAAAACTTTCATTGTGCAAGCAGAATGGCATCAACGAACAGAACCCTTCATGTATTAAAAATGTCTACGTAACATAGAAACAATACAAATCAACAGTAAAAACAGTAAAATAATATCACAGAAGCAAACACAGAAAATCAGTGGTGCAGGTTCCAACCTTACGGGTTAGGGAAAGCCTGCACATTTTCATAAAGACATCTGAAGCATATAATTGATGGTGGTTCACATCATAAGGCAGAGGTAAGGGCATTCCAGAGTGAAGGGGAAAAGGAGGGAATTGCCTGTTTTAACTTCACCACCCTGTGATATTCTGTAGAGTGAGCTGCCATGAGCAAAATTTTCCCAGATGATCAAAGTGATCTTGCAGGTCTACACAGGGGCAAGCAGTCCTTCAGGTAACCCAGTCCTGAATTGTTACAGTAGTCCAATCCCGAGGTTACCAGTACATGGAATCATGGTGGCCAAGACATCCCTATACAGGAATGGGTATCATCGACACACCAACTCAAGATGGCAGAGAAGCAACCAGGACCTCCACTGACAGATGGATCTAGGAGCACCCCCAAACTACATTTCTGTTCCTTCAGAGGGAATGAAACTTCTATAATCTCATATACTGTCTTCCATTCCAATCCCAAGGCAGTATAAAATTTTGAGGCAGTATAAAATTTTGGAAGACACTCCTCTAAACAAAACCAGTAAAAAAAAAAAAAAGCAAAAACATTACAACCAGTATAAATTACAATATAATAATAAATTCAGCATCCTGTAAAGTTCTCCAGTTCGGGTATCAATAACCCCCAGAGGAAAACTCAGCAAGGTTGGCACCTGCTTTATTTCAAGCAAGAAACTGTTCCATAAACTTGTTAACCAGGCAGGTCTACAGGCTATGGCACAGCCAATAGGGCCTCATCCTGAGAGCAGGGCAATGCTGAGATCTCGAGATCTCAAGATTGAACTGTTGCCAAGGAAGCTTCTGCACAGTGCAACTCTCGTCCTACATCATCAGGATAAAACACATGCACACTCATGCAAAATCCCAGGTCACATGAGAAGACCATAAACTGCTATTCTTTTCCAAGCCAAGAGAATCCTTCTAAAAACTAGGGAGTAGCAGCAGCAGTGTGGACTGCTCACATTATACTGGCTAAAAGGGGCTACATTAAAGGTTGGCACTGAGAATCTGATGAACAACACCCATAAAGCTTTCTAGGCAGCATAATTATTATTTTTTTAAAATGCTCTTAGGATAAAGTGGGGTAGGGAGAAAACAGCACCAGGTTGTCTTTTTTGACCTAGTGAAGCTGAGAAGCAAACTACAATGCACTTCATACATACCTCCAGTTTCACATCTTGTTCCCTAGAATACTGTTCATCCATATTTTCCCCAGTTGGCGAGCGAGATCTAGGGGTTGCAGTGATGGATAAATCTCCACGTGATATTAAAGTGCACATGTAAGCATCGTGGGAGAAAACATCATGCCGTATGAATTCACAGAAAAGCAGCACCAGGTTCACAAATTCCATCTTCTCATGTTCACTGTTTGGGTCAGCTACCAATAGAGAAAAGGTTACATTTTATTAGTTACCATTACGCTCAAGCAGCTTATGTTTAAAAAGAAAAAGAAAAAAAGTAAGTCTACCTTAAAATTAAGGTTGAAGAAGAGGAGGAGGAGGAGGAGGAGGAGGAGGAGGAGGAGGAGGAGGAGGAGGATTTGGATTTGATATCCTGCTTTATCACTACCTGAAGGAGTCTCAAAGCAGCTAACATTCTCCTTTCCCTTCCTCCCCCACAACAAACACTCTGTGAGGTGAGTGGGGCTGAGAGACTTCAGAGAAGTGTGACTAGCCCAAGGTCACACAGCAGCTGCATGTGGAGGAGCAGGGACACGAACCTGGTTCCCCAGATTACAAGTCTACCACTCTTAACCACTACACAAAGGGTAGAATTCAACACAGCCCTAAGGAGATAAGTTACATCAGCTTGTTTGTCCAACAGATTGGTATCCCCTCTGCTCCCACAAATTGTTCTTCCATCCCTCCAGAGATTTAGGGGAAGGCCCACTGTGCTAGTAGGAGTCCGCACACAGGCTGCTGCTAGCAGGACAGGTTAGTTAACCCCACTCCTTATAGCTCAATCAGCAGAGCATGAGATGCTTAATCTCAGGATCATCGGTTCAAGTCCCACATTGGGCAAAAGATTCCTGCATTGCAAGGCGTTGGACCAGCTGACCCTCATGGTCCCTTCCAACTCTCTATGAATGCAGCCCAAACCATCCTTCTCATGTGGTTAATCCAGACTTCAAAAAGTCAGCCCATATAAGGTCCTATAACACTTCTGAAAAATACTCAGATTGGTGTATGTGTATGCAGCTTAACAAATTTATTTGATCACATTGAGGCTTTTTGGAAGTTGCAAGAATAATGGACCATGAACTAGACAGCTTCAAGACAATATATTTGCACTATTGAACCAATATAGGTTAAATGACATGGAGAAAACCTGGTTATTAGAACCCGCAGTATATGGGACCTGAATGCACCAACATTCCCAGTCCTTAAAGCCTTACGGAGTTTCGCTCTCTTTTTCAAACAACTACAAACACACACACAAAAGTGTCAGAAAGCAACATATACAGGTTCAGCTTATGGTTAAGCATATCAGAAGTTTATCCTTCAGGTTCCAAAGATATCAGAAGCCCGCTCCACGGTAACTCAGAGCAGGGCTTTCAGTGCAACTGCCCCAGTTCTGAGAACAACATTGCTGTCACAATATGGCAGGTGCAGACTATCAGCTCAACCTTTGTGTACACGCGACAAGGGGGTGTGGGACCACTATGAGGAGAAACCAGGAACAAATTGCAAAGGGAGGTATTAAAAAAAGTCTAAACTACTCTGATAAGCACTGCAGGACAACTGTGTTTCATCTGGTAATAAAACTGATTAGCTGGTGCCTTGATGCTCAGATCTGACACATTTGTGCTACAATCCTGTGCATATTTAATAGGAGCAAATCCCACTATAAACTGCGAGTCTTACTTCTGAATAAGCATGTACAGAATGACATTGTCAGAGTTTTAGTTTATGTTTTCCCTAGTGCCAAATGTTAGATTGTACAGTCTAAGTTTAGATTGCAAAGCAACCGGTCCAAGGTAAGGCAAACTTGGAGTGGGGCAAGCAGGACATCTCCCCCCCCGCCCCCCCTCCGCCAAGCTCTAAAACAAAAAGCTCCATTAATTGCCTCAAGGCAAAAACAAAGCTGAGAAATACTTTAGTTCCCAAAACACAATGTTTTGGAAAGTTAAAGCCTTCTAGAAAAAAAAATGTCTGTAGGTCAGGCAGAAATGAGGGAGGGGGGGGAAATGATACAGTCACCAATAATAATAGTGAATATCCAGTAGCTGGACAAAAGGTCACAGAGTTTCATCCTGCTCTGGAACAGAGAGGATTTTGATGCTTACATAATGAGGGGGCCTGGGTGTCTAAAAACCTAAGAAGGACATTCTGGAAAACAGGGAGGCTGGATCCAGCAAGTGATGCCGAAGAAATTGATTCCTTTTCGTCCAAGACTTCTGCCTCTCCACATCGCTGCGAAAATAAGACAGGATAAAAGCAATCAGTGTAGAACTGCAACACGACAGCTGTCAATGCAACTGCATTTGCCCTCCCCTATTACTTAGAAACCGCATAGCACACCAGCAAAAAGGGGAGGGGGAAGAGAACCTGTTGTTCAACTTGTTGGTCTCTGCTTGTGTGCGAGGAATAACAAACAAGTTAATCTAATCAAATCAAATTAATCTAATTTAGAATCATCTGAGATGGAGCCAGATGACACATAAGAATGGAATAAAGACCGGCATTCTCAGCATCCTATGTTCCAATGCATGAGAGATTAAAGACTTTCAATAATTGTTACAACTATGAACCAAGATGGATAAACTGTGTTAACCTTGCTTATAAAGCTGTAGTTCATTGTCAAAGCTAGTTCTCACTTAAATATGAACTGCATTTTTCTCTCCTTGCACACAGCTGTCATACTGCAAAGACAACTTACTTCCACTTCAATTTCAGCTTGCCTCTTCTCCAATAATTTAGCCACAGCCATCGCCCTATGCTTGCCAGCTCTTTTGCTGCTCACAGCCCATTCACAAAGCAACGTTACGACAGCTTCATCATTAGTTGCGACCTGTTAAATAAAAACAAAACAAATGGACAGTCTCTTGTTTAAGTAGATTAAAATGCTGGCTACAAAGACAGGCATACAATGCCGACCAATGGCAAGACTAAGTTTCCTGTTCAATTTCCTACCCCTTTTATCCCTAGGATGTAAGTTTGCCTAAAAGTTCAAAAGAGAGTTTCTCTTTTAGGAGGTATATGTGACTAGATGCAGAATGAATGCATGTAACAGAAGAAGAAGAAGAAGAAGAAGAAGAAGAAGAAGAAGAAGAAGAAGAGGAGGAGGAGGAGTTTGGATTTGATATCCCGCTTTTCACTACCCGAAGGAGTCTCAAAGCGGCTAACATTCTCCTTTCCCTTCCTCCCCCACAACAAACACTCTGTGAGGTGAGTGGGGCTGAGAGACTTCAGAGAAGTGTGACTAGCTCAAGGTCACCCAGCAGCTGCGTGTGGAGGAGCAGAGACACGAACCCGGTTTCCCAGATTACGAGTCTACCGCTACCGCTCTTAACCACTACACCAGACTAGTAGATGTGTGTTGAAGAGCATGATGAGCTAGTTTGAAACTGTTCTCAAAATGCAATGCATGTATACTAAAACAGGCTTCTGCTATCACCCTTAGGTTTTAGTCTTATTTACATTTACTACACTTATGGCTACATTTATCAGTTCAAAAGCTTAACAGCCACCATCATTTTAGAGGTGATACACCGCTTTTTATTAAAAAGAAAAGAAAAGCTATCCTAAGCAATTCTTATAATTCAGAAATGTGAATCCTCAGCTAACAGTAAAATCCAACATTCATCTTCAATCATCCAATCAATTGTTTTAACTGGCTTCTGCATGTGAACATCAAAAAACAAACTTTCTGTATCATTATTACTACTCACTACTGCTATTCATTATAATTTATACATAAGGCAATCCATGTGCATAGGCACTTCAGCACTTTACAGAATGCAATAGTACAGTTCCCTGCCCAAAGGAGCTTATAATCTAAAACTCAACATGGGGAGAACAGAAGAAAAGGAGCAGGAAAGGAAGAAGACACCTAGCTAAACATGGGGAGGATTATGTGATTATTCCGATTCCACATTATTAGGCTTAGTTACAACAGGGCAAGGAAACTAGGTGGTAAAGCCAACCATTTCATTTTTTAAAAGTTGGTGTAGAAAATGGATTTGAGGAGAGGTATTCTGGGACACACTTCCAAGCAAACCAACGAAGGAGAATAGTGGAGACTGTTGAAAGAGCAGGAGACTTGTGGTAGCTGGTAGAGCCTGAGAAACTAAGATTGCAGACATATTTGTGATCAGAATGTAATGACAGAAAGAAGGGGGAGGAGGCAACGCCATTTAAGGCTTTCCTCTTAGAAATTAGATGCCTATTTTTAAATATACAGTATCTGGAAAGGTCCTAAGCACATCCTTTTCTATTAGCAACAGCAAACATAAGCAGTGGAACAGCCTCCCACATCCTCCTGTTGCAACTTTATCTTGTACAAAACATTTGCTTAGATACACAAGAAGATATATAGGTGATGATTATCTGCTGCTTCTTTCCATCACACTATTAATAACAGCTTTGCTAGATTTCACCAGAAGCTTGCCTAGCCTAGCACACCATGTCCAGTAATGGGAGCCTGGATCAGGCCCATGCAGAGGCAAGGGCAGCCGGGTACACTTGCCCCGGGGCCTCGGAGGGCTAAGCCAGCCAGGGCGGTAGGCCTGCCAGAGACCAGCTGCTTTTTTTGTTTTTAGAAGCGTTATTCTAACAAGGCACACTCCGCAGACAAGCTCTACACGGGCCTGGCCTTAATTCATCTGCAACCACAAAATGTTAAGGAAGCCACACACTTTTCCATTCAAAAAAAGAAACCTAGAGGGAAGGGAGATCACTAAAAGTTTACAAAGTCGCGGATGTTGAGAAAACAAAGAAGGAAAATTATTAACGTATGTAGCACACATAGGATTGGGGGAGGGGGGACACCTGACCCTCCATAAACGTAGATTGTGAAGAATAGGGCAGTCATGTGTCCAACTTTGCAGAAGACATTCTTCTATTTCCATTGCAAAGCAGAGCGAAGTGTGCCACCCAGACAGAACTATCTCCATCTCCTAAACTACGCTCATGCCTGCAGGTGCAGTGGAGAAAACCATCCCACTGACAATGTTGAAGGTACGGTAGATTCAGTAGTTAATGCAGCCAACTTTTATACGTGCGATGGGGAGGTACCAAATTTCCCTTTGCCTCAAACAACAAATTGCCGCCGGCCTAACCCTGAATATGTTGTAGAAAAACAAAAGCAACATTCATAATCTCATTCCCCCTTTCCACAAACAAGGTCTCAGGCCAAAAGCATTGGGTGACCAAGCAATGCTTTTGCCCCTTGCAGAACAGGGTCTTGGGAAGTCCCATCCCGAAAAGGCTGTATTGGGCTCAGTTCTCATACCACAAGGCCCAGCCTTTCTGCTTCTTCCCCTCATCCACATGCAGTAAAGATCCCTGCCTTGTTTGTGAAAGGGCTGGGAAATTAACTTTGGGCAACAGCACAAACAAAACAAAGCCAGATGGCCCTTCTTTATGAAAGCTAAAAAATTTGAAGCTACTCTTAACAGCAGCTGTGACTTTTTTGCATTGGATATGTGAATGTTTATAGAAATTGAATTATTTTATTCAAAAAAGAAACACAAGTTAGCACTGGAATTCTCGGCATTAAATTAATAGTGATACATTTCTCAGAACAACACATCACTTTATTTTCCAATGCAATGACGACTGAAGTGAAGCCATTTGACACTTTTAGCTTGATTTTTTTAAACGGAGCAATTGCTCAGTTGTCTTTAGAAGCATCCAATTCCTCCATATACAGAAGTTTTTTCAATACCTCCCTTCTGACCTTTCCTTGTGCAACATTAATCAGGAACAGAATATATGCTGTGTGAAACTGAAAAAGGACAAACAGCTGGTTCTGTTTCTAAATGAGTCAGACTTGTTTTAAGGTTGTGCAGCTGCCAGTTTGACTACAACACTCAATCCCAATCATACATATAAACAGGAGAGAGTGAAGCAAACTTCAGACCTCTGAACTGCCAGCAGAAAATACACTACTAAGTCCATAAGCCTAGGATGCTATAAGCACTGGGGGCAGGGGGAGAACAACACTGAGCCAGTACTTCCCCCCCCAAAAAAAAAAGTTTGCACTTTGAAAAGTTTGCAGCCACAGTAACCCAGCTGAACACACAAGCCAATTTTAAATGGAAGAGTGGATTGACTTCCCAAAAGACTTCCCAAAGCACATTTCTCCCTCAAGGTTGTCTAGGGTGGGAGGCTGCATTTATGATTTATACAAGTCCCTGTCATCTTTCGACCAAATACTCCATGGCGACTTAGAAACACAGCAATACAAACACAGCAATTTAACGCCAAATCAAAACTAGAAGCACAAAAAAGCAAATTAATAGGAGCAGCAATAAAAAATAATTCAAAAGCAAACAGGAATTTTAAAATACAAGTCAACCTCCAAATGCTTCAAATATATAGGGGGGAGGTCATATTTATATAACCATTGAACTAATGTCAATGCATTCCATTAACTTGGAAACAAAATTTGCATTTAAAACGAAGCCGAAAAGTTTCATGTTTTTAACTTTCAACTAGTATATAATCATGCCCGAAGAATGATGTACACTTTTTACATAAACAAAATAATAAAGTATCCACTTATTAAGAGTTAGAACCTGGGAAGAACAGTGCAAGGCTCTACATCTGTCATGAAGGCATCAAGTAACTTAGAAGAGACCGTTATGAAGGTGTATCGACATTCAACATCATATGGTACCCTTGTTGCCATTCTGCTGCCTCCCAGTAACAACATGGAGCCTTTCTTCACCTCCCTTGCAATAGTATCAACCTAATATGAGCTGCCATTAGTTTGTTGTAAACACAAGTGCTAGGGACCGGGCATAAATGCTATTTTACACCTTGATCAATGCATGCAACATCTTCTCAATGAAATTATTTATATATTCCACTGGTCTCAAACCTCAAATTTGATTCAAAGATTGAGAGTGTTCATCCAAGGCAAATTGGCTCCAAAAGGCCTCCTTATGATTAAACAAAAATCTATAATAAAATTAAGCAGATAACTAGCTGCTTTTTCTGTTGTTGTTCAGTCATTCAGTCGTGTCTGACTCTTCGTGACCCCATGGACCAGAGCACGCCAGGCACCCCTATCCTCCACTGCCTCCTGCTAATTTGATGCCCCTCAAAAGTCTGATGGATAAGACCAGTCAAGAAGAATCTTATCTAAGTGGCTGTAACCTAAACAGACAAGCAATATGGTCATAAAATGGAGAGGGGGGGGCTGTTTGAACAGCCTAAATGTTATTGGGTAAAATCAAGTCACTATTCCAAGAGAATGTTCTCTATAAACAATTTCCTCCGCAATTATGACTTTCAGATTTTGCACTCTAGCACAAAACAGGTCACCCAAACAGTATGATACGAGTCATTGTTTGAACTTCAAATCTGTCTAGTTTGGGTGTTTGTTTTATTCTGTTCCCCAGACTCCAGTGTCCTCCAACATCAGAGTTTTCAATATGCTTCTAATGCCTCTTCATACTGTTTGTAAACCTCCCTGCGATGATAATGTTTCCACTGTATCTTCAACTTCCTAATAGCTAATTATTGCTATATTAATTATGACAATCAGAATATATCACCCTCTAAAATTGAACTGCAGATATAGTTGATGATGGCTGCAGAATTCCACTCGACCTTTTTTATTTAATACCTTTCCTTATTTGCAAAGGGGAAAGGCACTCCCAACCCTTCAGCAGCTTCAGCTCCAGATAGGTAAAGGGACCCCTGACCATTAGGTCCAGTCATGTCCAACTCTGGGGTTGCAGTGCTCATCTCGTGTTACTGGCCGAGGGAGCCGGCGTACAGCTTCTGGGTCATGTGGCCTGCATGACAAAGCCGCTTCTGGTGAAACGCCATTTACCTTCCCGCCGGAGCAGTACCTATTTATCTACTTGCACTCTGACGTGCTTTCAAACTGCTAGGTGGGCAGGAGCTGGGACCGAGCAACGGGAGCTCACCCCATCGCGGGGATTCGAAACGCCGACCTTCTGATCAGCAAGCCCTAGGCTCTGTGGTTTAACCCACAGCTCCAGATACAGGAATTCAAAAAACCCTGCTGAAAATCCCTCTTTTGCCCAGTTACTAAAGGCTCAGGGGCACTGCATCCATCCCTTGCATATGGCCACCCTAACTTTGCTTGTGATCTTTTGCATTCCATAACTCCAGACAAAATTCTCCTGCATACATTTAACAGAATCAGAATGGAGAATCCTAGGAACCAGTTATGGGATTTCCCCCAATTCCATTTAAATGTAGACATTTCCATTGTTAGCACGTTGGGCTTGCAGTCACATCTTCCTTATCTTGAGCGAAACAGAGTCAAAAACACAACTTCTCCCTGTTCTAACCAAGTCTGCATCATCAAACCACCTCCTGTAACAGGAAGAGGTTTGGGTAGTTCCAACAAAAAGCAGATGCAAGCAACACCTACTATAAAAAAACACCAGCGCATTATAGCTGAAAAGTGTATCAATCAGCTAATAATCTCATCTGTTGAATCCTTCATTAAGAATATGGAGCAGGATCCATCCTTATGTGCATGCAGCTATATATTGAAGCCATTGGTTCGTGTCCTACCCTCCAGAGCAGGAGAAAACAAGCTTGTTCCCTCTTCCATGTGACATCCCTTTAGATATTTGAATATGTCTATAATATCTCCTCTTTTCCAGACTAAACATAACCCAGCTCCTTCAACTGTTCCTCATAAGGCTTAGTTTCCAGACCCTTCATCATCTTGATTGCCCTTCTCTGCACATGTTGCAGCTTGTCAACATATTTCCTAAACTGTGGTGCCCAGAACTGGACACAGTACTCCAGGTGTGGTCCCTGTGACCCCATGGACCAGAGCACGCCAGGCACGCCTATCCTCCACTGCCTCCCACAGTTTGGCCAAACTCATGCCAGTCGCTTCGAGAACACTATCCAACCATCTCATCCTCTGTCATCCCCTTCTCCTTGTGCCCTCCATCTTTCCCAACATCAGGGTCTTTTCCAGGGAGTCTTCTCTTCTCATGAGGTGGCCAAAGTATTGGAGCCTCAGCTTCAGGATCTGTCCTTCCAGTGAGCACTCAGGGCTGATTTATTTAAGAATGGATAGGTTTGATCTTCTTGCAGTCCATGGGACTCTCAAGAGTCTCCTCCAGCACCATAATTCAAAAGCATCGATTCTTCGGCGATCAGCCTTCTTTATGGTCCAGCTCTCGCTTCCATACATCGCTACTGGGAAAACCATAGCTTTAACTATACGGACCTTTGTCGGCAAGGTGATGTCTCTGCTTTTTAAGATGCTGTCTAGGTTTGTCATCGCTTTTCTCCCAAGAAGCAGACGTCTTTTAATTTCGAATAGGTATTAAGAAACACAAATAAGGCAACTTCAAGAAAAGCTGCAGCAAGCCATTATCAAGTAACCATATATAGGTATATATTATCAGCTGCTTCCCAACAAACGGAAACAGATAGAAACAGTTTACAGAGCCACATTTTTATTGACTGGTAGTTTCCAAAGAAGTAAAACTCCCCCACTGTCTGAGTAGTCTCTATGGGAACGGCTTTGCACAAATCGAATACTTCTCTCAATACTGGACTTACTCACGGGGAAATTATGCAACCTTCTATGAACAAAATTGAAAATTCTTTCTAGTAGCACCTTAGAGACCAACTGAGTTTGTTCCTGGTATGAGCTTTCGTGTGCATGCACACTTCTTCAGATACACGGTGTATCTGAAGAAGTGTGCATGCACACGAAAGCTCATACCAGGAACAAACTCAGTTGGTCTCTAAGGTGCTACTAGAAAGAATTTTCGATTTTGTTTTGACTATGGCAGACCAACACGGCTACCCACCTGTAACTTCTATGAACAGCAACTGATCAACAAATTTAAAATGGCAGCGCTGAAGGTGAAGGGCAGAATACAGGAGAATTGTGGTGAAGAAAATATGGTGGCTTTTTGGGGCTACGTGAAATTGAAAAATTGACTCATTCCTGAGTAGTGACATGTTCTGTACAGTCAATGCAGTACAGGATATTTTTAACCAAGGACTAAACTGGAAAACTTCAAAAGCTTGTTCTAGTAAATACACAGCAGGATAAGGGGAAAGGTTGATGATATGAATAACTTGGGTTTTTTTACCCAAGAGACTAAAAAAAGCTAATGATTAAAACTTTCAAAACCTACTCTCCCACAATATTAAATAGCTTAACATGAGCTAAGGATGCACGTCACAAACTGTATCTGATGTTTAGTTTGAATGCATACACGTTACTGTAAAACAGTTTGGCTATTCCTCTGATATGTCCTTGAGAATTCAAGGGGGCATGAAGGAAAGCATCACTCTGAGAAAGAGGGAAATGATCCCTTAGAAGGGACCTATTCTGCGGGAGATGAGCCCTTATCCTGTAATGCCAACAATAATCTTCTTGGGGGGATCCTGTTAGGGAGTCATTTGATCATTAGGAACATGGGCAACTGGGTGTATGACAGGTGTGTGGCTGCACGGTGACCTGCCTGCCTCAAAGGTTGCAGACGTTGCACGTCATCCAGGTAGACAGTGCTGTGTGAGGAGTCAGATATAGTAGTGCATGTTGGCCCTGGAAGCAAACTTTAGTGTGCTAAGCACTAGGCAAAAATGTTCCTCTTTAACCAAGCCTTTGGCTGACTGACATCCAATGCCCTTTAAAAATGTATTAGGTTGTTTTGGTATTTATTATGTATGGTGTATTTTTATATTGTGAGTTTATGTTGTAACTGCCCTGAGACCTGCAGGTTTAGGGTGGGATACTATTATTATTATTATTATTATTATTATTATTATTATTATTATTATTATTATTATTTACAAGCTGCAGGCCATCTTGGATCAGCAGATGGGGCCTCTTGACAGTTGCATTGCCCTCTTAAGTTTTGGTGTGTGTGTGCGTTTGTGTGTTTGTGACTGAATGAGAGAGAGAGAGAGGAAGAAAGGAAGAAAGGAAGAAAGACCTGGTAGAGGACATTCTCTGTGGCAGCCCCTACACTGTGGAAATCCTTCCTCAAAGAGTTGCATCTAGCACCTTCATTTTACAGTTTTTGTTGTATGCTGAAGACACATCTCTTTTGACACTTGAAATGCGTACTTTTTAAGACCACTCTAGCTATTATAGCATTCTGTTTTGAACAGTTTTAGTGCTGTATTTTACCTGCCAGGACCTTGTGGTAAAGGATGGGTAATGATTGTAACACTGATGAAAGCAAGAACCTTCAAAGTGGCTTTCTCTGATATACTACTGGTCCCATGCATGGGGTCAGCTAGGCAGGCACAGCCATATGGTCTCAATGAGTGGATGGGTCAGTAGCATCAGGAGGAGGGTTTTGGATTTTGGATTTGTTGGGCCTGAGGAATATTTTAGAACACAGCTGGCCTGTACAAAAGTGACAGGCTCCACTTGAACTAGGAGGGAACCAGATGGTTGGCACTTAAATCAAAAAGATGGCAGAACTGCTTTTAAACTAACAACAAGGGAGAAAGCCGACACAGATCAAGGAGCATTCAGCAGTTTGGAACAAATCATCTCCCAGGGATGCAGGGTAAAATGATGGTGATCGTTCAAGTGAGGAAGGCGTAGAACTAGGCATTGAGAGTTCAGAAACACATGATAGGAATTAAAAGAGGCCAAAATATCGTAGCACAAAACAAGTGCCAAAGACATCTGGAGAGAGAACACTGTATATAAGTATCTTTACACTAATGCTCAAAACTTCTGAGTTAGGATGGTGAAGCTGGAGTTCTTGTTCTTAAGATATAGAGTGGGCATAATGGAAACCTGGTAGAATGGAGAGAACGAGTGGGACATGGTTATCTTTGGAAAGGAACTCTATATGGGAAGGACAGGGAGGGGTGTTCTAGAGGTGGCATCACTGTACATCAAAGAGGAAATAAATCCAACAAGCTAAAAATCCCCAGAGGGGCAGACTTCTTCACAGAAATATTGTGGGTAGTAATACCAAGCCACAAGATTCATTTCATGCTATAGTTCCAACCAAAATGCTCAGCTTGAGGTGGAGAATGAAATCAAAGAGGCATACAAAAGAGGTAATGCTACAACAATACATTAGATGTCTTTCTAGAAGACATCTAAAGGCAGCCCTGTGTAGGGAATTTTTTAATGTTTGACATTTCTATCAATGGCTACTACCCATAATGGCTATGTACAGCTTGCACATGAAACCATATTCAAGTTTTTATAGGATAACACTATTCCAGATATGACACTGCAGCTTTTCTTTATTTTTTCTTTTAGTTTTAAAAAAGCTGCCATCTAGTGGCTCAGATATTTTTTTTTTTCAAATATTAGATATATTCAAAATAGTAGCAAAGTGAGTATTTGGCCCACCATCAATGCATATTTGCATGCATAAAACATGCAGCTACTCCCCAGGCTGTACAGCAAAAGACTGTAGGTGACATGCAGTGATACCTGTGCAATTGGTCAACAGATTTCCACTTGTACAACACAACTTCTTTTTCCTCATCTCCCACCTATAGCTCACATACAACCCTCAGATATGCTCTGATTATCCCACATCCTCCATAAAAGATTTTTGGGGGTTGCAGGAGCAGATAGGACAAGAGGAAGGAGAGAGCCATTCACATGACATGGGATGTCACCCCGCAAAGGCAGGTGTGGTACCAGCCTTTTACATCTAACAAGATTGAAAGAACTAAAACTAGATGATTATATGTTAAGACTGCAGTGCTGTGCACACTTACACTGGAAATACACTGAACTCCATAGGCATTGCACTGCAAGTCTTTTTGGCTTTTTGAAATGGAAAGTTTTGCACTGTGTTCTTATACTGTACAAGGCTACACTTATTCCTAAAAACGCAGCACTTCACAGTTTTGTAATGTGTCGTACAAGGCTTCGTTCCCACAAGATGTAGCGATGGAAACCAACCTGGGAGGCCTTAAAAGAGGATTTGATTTCATGTAAGATAAGGCTCCCCTTCATGGGAGAAAAGCAATGACAAACCTAGACAGCATCTTAAAAAGCAAAGACATCACCTTGCCGACAAAGGTCCGTATAGTTAAAACTATAGTTTTCCCAGTAGTAATGTACGGAAGTGAGAGCTGGACCATCAAGAAGGCTGATCGCCGAAGAATTGATGCTTTTGAATTATGGTGCTGGAGGAGACTCTTGAGAGTCCCATGGACTGCAAGAAGATCAAACCTATCCATTCTCAAGGAAATTGGCCCTGAGTGCTCACTAGAAGGACAGATCCTGAAGTTGAGGCTCCAGTACTTTGGCCACCTCATGAGAAGAGAAGACTCCCTGGAAAAGACACTGATGTTGGGAAAGATGGAGGGCACAAGGAGAAGGGGACGACAGAGGATGTGATGGTTGGACAGTGTTCTCAAAGCTACTAACATGAGTTTGGCCAAACTGCAGGAGGCAGTGAAGGATAGGCGTGCCTGGCGTGCTCTGGTCCATGGGGTCACGAAGAGTTGGACACGACTGAACGACTGAACAACAAGAAGAAGAAGAAGATAAGGCTACCAATGGCTCCTGGCCATGATGGCTATGCTCTGCAATGTCACGAGGCAATGCGCCTCTGAATACAAGTAGGTGGGAACCACAAGTGAGGAGAATGTGTTAGGCTCATGTCTTGCTTGTGGGGTTTCCAATAGGCATGTGGTTGGTCGCTGTACTACAGGACAATACATGGGCTTTTGGGCCTGATTTAGTGGGGATTTTCCTATGTTCTTATAAATGAACGATTACAAAATCTCATTTAGAGTTAGTCACTAGGAAGTTCACGACTTTCCTCCTGACCATTTCCCATTTAATGCTTTGAGAGAGCTGTCATTTTCCCCTCTTCCCCATATACCCATACACACACACACACACACACACACAAACACACCAAAGCCAATAATGGTTCAGTTTTCAGACAATCAGCTGTGGCATAGTTCCTTTGAAACGTTCTAAAATTGTTACTTCCTCTGCAGCTGAGTAGATCTGACAGCACAGTAGATTGTGGTCACCGGAGCCAACATAAGCAGATCTACAAATACAGCATTTGTTCTGTCAGCTGCAAGCCAAACACATTAAATTAATGCACAGTTTTTCAGCAACCTTCACAGATCAGGCAAGTAAAGATAGCATTTGCTGTGACAGATGCAAGTCAGCGAACATGGAAAACCAGCAGCTGCAGAGAACATGGAACAGAAACCAATCACTTCCTATCTTTCTCAGCATATAAGCACACTGTAATGGTGGAGAGTAACCCTAAAACCCTGAAGCAAGTAAACAAGAATACGGGGACTTAAAGGGCACTATAAGAAAGGGAGTGGAAAAGCAGACTGGACCACAGCACTTTTCACAATTAACGCTTTTGGGAAGTTTTGGGAAGGCACATGAAAGACACACACACCCATAGAAAGAGAGAAAGGAGAAAAGTATGAGAAAGGAGTTTGTTTAAACTTCCTACAGGTACTGTAGTGGGAAGCAAGCAGAAATTTCCATGAACTGTTGGTTGTAAAAGCAGAACTTAATATACAACTTAATATTTACTTAGATTTACTTGTCAATAACAATCTCTGGTTTAGTAGTACCTTAGAGACCAACTAAGTTTGTATATCCAGAACAAACTTAGTTGGTCTCTTAGGTGCTACTGGACAATTTTTTAATTTATTTCGACTGTGTCAGACCAACACGGCTACCTACCTGAATCTCTGGCTTGTTAGTTATTTTGTACCAGTGCACCCATTCAAATTTTGCTTTGGTAATATTAGCTTTCTTGATCAGCTATACCACATTATAAAATTAAAAGCAATGCCATAGTATGTCAACTGGCTGATCAAATGATTCTGAATGGATTTTTACACATTGTGCTGATATTAGTGTTGGTGGATTTAAAAAAAATATAGATGTTTAGCTGTGAATACATAAAGGAACTTATAAATCCTTGCATTTATCTCAAAAGAAACTCTCTTCCTCTCTCCTGCACCTATATAAATACGTGTGTGCGTGTGTATAATTGCACCTTTCTAAATACCTGTTAATGTAAAATAGTTATTGCGGCAACAGTTCTAGAAACATAATTAAACTAGAGCATTGTGTAAAACAATGCCAAATTACTGAAAAGATGGGAATTTATATGCAGTAGAACATGCAGCATTTCCTATTAACCAAAGTGCATAAACTATTTAACTCTCTTTGACCTTCTGGCCCTTCTGGGATAACCTCTTTCCTGGTTTTGGCTCAGCCCTAAGATTTACTGTAAGAATGCAATGTAAGAAAGAGCAGCTAAGAAACACTGCTAGGAATTTGCAGGCACACATTTCTCACAACCATTGAGCCACAGCCACACATCTGGGATTTGGGAACAGAACTGTCTCATCAAAGATACGACTTCTGGGCAATCTTGTGTCACAGCACATGTTAGAAACAGAGTAGTGTGCCACTCAAGAGAATGATCAGAACAGGAAGGAGCATTAAAGCTACTGGCCAGTAGAAAGGATGCAAATATTTTGAATACACACATTATTATGATGCTTCAAATGTCAATCAATCATGTTGGTGAAGAAGAGAATGAGAAAATGAGTCTTTAACCATTTATAAACTTAGGAGGGAAAATGCAGTTACCTCCTGGCTATCCTTGTTCTGGTTTGGCCAGAAAATCTTGTGATAAAGACTTTCCATTGAATTGCTAGAATCTGATCGATCAAAGCAGTGTCTATCCAAAACCTCCAATGTGTGCAAAACGCGGCTGATAGTCACCCCTAGTAGACAGAGAAACAGAAAAGAGTATATTTACATTGTGAAATCCAAAGAATTATTTATATAGTATTGACTGTCTTCTTATAAAACAAAAAACAAATAAATAGAACAAATAAAAGTTTCTACAACAGCACGGTCTTGTTTTGATTCTCACTTTAAAGAATGGTAGGAACTTGTCTAAAGTATTTGATAAAACCATCCGCCCTTTTCAGTGTTTTTCTTCAAGTCTCTACTGCTTTCCTTGTGGCTTTAACCTGCCTAGTCACATCTTTCAAAATAGATGATTGCAAAAATCTAGGATGGATCAATCATCAAAACTGGAGGCATCTTAGCCTCCTTCTAATGTATCACACTGAAATCCAAGAGGAATATAGGCCAGTAAGGGCTTACTGTATCCAATATATATCTTTAAACTTGATTTTTTTTTCACTTTTTACCTGCAGCTGTTTCTTGGCATTTGTCAAAAGACCATCGCACTTCCACAGCACGGCCTCTTTGCTTTATCTGCTGTTCTACTTCATAAATCTTTCCCCGTACCTGAAAAAGAGTAATTGGCTAGTGTTTGCGAAAATCAAATCTCAAACACGTGTCAGATTTCTCCTAGGCTTATCCAGTTTCCTGAGGGCAGATAACAACTACTGAACAGACATAAAGTAATAGCAGCTTTGGATAAACCACGTTGGACAAAGAAGCAGTATGGTATCTCCCGTTTACTATCTTACAGACTAAATGGGACCACTTTTCAAGAATGGCTTGCTTCAGAAAACATTCCAAAATCTTAAACTAAATAAATAAATAAAACTCCACAGTAGCAGCACAAAGGGCTGCTCTCATCCCCCTGAACTTTTCGGTTGTCGTTTTCTGAATCTTTCCAACTCAACAATATCCATTTTCAGGTAAGGCAAGCAGACCAACTCCACCCTGCTCACCCAGCCATTTCTCAGTGATAAGGAAAAGCCTTCCTTATCCTTAAACAAATCATGGATGAGGGAGGTCAGAGCCGACCTGGCATTCAGCAACAACCATAATTTCCCGGGTTGCAGGAGGGGCTGGCACACAGCACAGTCACTAACTACCTGTGTCGTGTGCCCCTCACCTGGCCTGCCCCACCCCTCCACACCCTATACCCCTCTCCGTGTCCAGAACCACTATGATTGGGGCCACCACTGCTCTCCCCAGCTCCTCTCTTGCGAGGCACATCTTTTTTCCAGTAATTTAAAAACAACAACAACAACCCAAAATTTAAAAACACACAAGTTAGAAAGCAGTTTAAAACAATTTAAACAATGAGTACAATAATAACAAAACAAATCAAAAACCCAAGAGTACCCCAGCCCAAGTGTCTGTTCAGCAGCCTCAGCTTTCGTAGCTGGAGTCAGTCAGGGTCCTGCCCTCCTAGGCCAGGTTGTGATGCCACCACTAGGGGCTGCCCAGTTGGCATAAGCCAGGGGTGTCCAAAGTCTGTTTTGGGGGTGTAATCCAGCTTGCCGGTCGGTTTAATCCGGCCCCTGTGGCAGTTTATTTCCTGGGGTAAAATCCTTTTAAAAAGCTCAACAACTTCAATCTTTATAAAAGCTCAACAACTTTGGTCTGCCCTCACACATGTTCACTTCATCAAATCTGCCAGGGCTTTCTCAAAGGCAGTTCCCTGTGTGCAGAATGTCTTTCCTGACAAGGTGCATCTGTGTCCCAAATCCATGACTTTCAGGAGGAACTGATAAAACATACCCATTTACCCAGGCACTTGATAGTGAAATATACTGTTCCTGGCAGTTCTGAAATCATTGGGTGAAAAAATGTTTTTGAACTGTTTTTAGAAAGTTTTAATTATATTATTATTATTATTATTATTATTATTATTAGGAGCTAGGCTGGGGGGGGAATGAATCAAACCATAAATAATGGCTAGCAGATTCTCAGAAAGTCGAATCCAATGACAAAACCCTATTCTTGCTCTCCCCGCCCCCATTCTGCTAAGGAATCACAGTGATACACACTCCTACGTAAAGATAGCTCCCTCCAAAGGAGAAATGAGGAAAGTCTCCCACATGAACACACTTTATAAACACAGTCATCTAAAGGAGTCTAGCCTAGGATACGTAATTTCTCAGCAGATTACATGCATTGTGTACATTTTAAAATGGATAAATATATATATATACCTGCTGATTAAACACAGAATTTCCTCCAGGCATAGGTAAACTAGATGGAGCAACTTGAAGTAAATCCAAAGGTGAACCAGGATTGATGTTTTTACTTTCATTTGTGGAATAATTCCACACCAAGGCACTTGGGCAACAGAGAGTTATTGTCTGCAATGGGAAAAATATAGAAATATTTCCATTTAATAAGATAATTCAATTAAATTAAGATTATGCAGGTAGATGGCCAAAACATACCAGTACAAAACTGCAATGAAAGTAGTATCACAAATTGTTTACTTTTTTTAAAAAAATGATCCAATTAAAATGTCCTTTAACATATTTAATTAGAAGTTGCATTTTAATATGGATCGGCTCAATTTACATTTGTATCTCTTTCATGCCAATCTCAATCTGATCACAGAGAAGATACACCAGTACATGCGTAGAGACAGGGGGAGGGGAAACCCCACTGAGTATATGTGTGCTATTTTGGGGCTCAATTTACAAAGGATTCAAAGCTTCTTTCTAAAAAAAACGAACAGAATGAAATCTAAACAATCCAAATCCATCAAAATGCATCATGAAGCTATTGCAATTTGGAAGACAGCTGTACAGTGGTATCTCGGTTTATGAACTTAATCCGTTCCGTAAGTCCGTTCTTAAACCGAAACTGCTCTTAAACCGAGGCACGCTTTCCCTAATGAGGCCTCCCGCCGCCAGTGCCCTTCCACCGTTCAGCTTCCGTTCGTGGACTGAGGTAAAGTTCTCAAACCAGGACACTATTTCCGGTTTTGAGGAGTTTGTACACCAAATCGTTCTTAAACCAGACTGTTCTTAAACTGAGGTTACCACTGTATTATTAAAACACAGAACCCTAAAACCATTTTCTCAGACTTTCAGATCAAGTTCTGCCTATAGGACTGGAATGGAGCTGAAGTCCAAAACAAAATTTTTAAAAAACTACTTGCTGGCCTGGTTAATTACTACCTTGGTGCTCAAAGAAAGAATCCTTTATAATATAAGCACAAGTAGAAGCATTGCTGTTTATGATAAAAAAAATATCAGCGCTTCTTTGAAGATTTGAAGTGTGTCATATAGGTAGGACAGTCAGTCTAACAGAGCAGTCATACACATATCGAATAGAAATTAAGCCAAATTCAGTGGGGCCTTCTCCCTGATATATATATGATTGATGGCCTATTGCTCTTGGCCAACTATGAGAACACACACAGGAAGGATACACACACACACACACACACACACACACACACACACACTGATATTATGTACCGTATTTACTCAAATTACATTGCAAAAATTAAGGTGTGCATTAGGTTGAATGGTGCATTAGATGAGTAAATACAATATATTTCATAGGTACTTTTAAAAAAAAACTCAAGGCCACTCACACAAAAATATAAAATATGCAAAATTTAAAACAATAGACAACCAAACAATTTACCCATATAATACAAAAAGAACCCCACCCAGTCCCATGAAAGCGACAGAGTCAAAATTAGCACACTTCACCATCAAGAGCAGTACTGATCTCATAGTACAAAGAACAAAATTTAAGGTTTTTTTTGGGGGGGGGGTTGCATTCTAGCCACCGTGGCTGTTCTTAGAGAACTCTGCATGCCTGGAGAGAGAACTGAACCAAACCAAGACCTCTTCAGGAAGATTGTGTATCTGATTCAGATCTGATTCTGTTCTCCCACTGATTGCCATCAGCATCAAGTATGAATTTTAATCTCTTCTAGCATAGCTGAACTAACATGAGTTTGGCCAAACTGCGAGAGGCAGTGAAGGATAGGCGTGCCTGGTGTGCTCTGGTCCATGGGGTCACGAAGAGTCGGACACGACTGAACGACTAAACAACAACAGGCATAGCTGAAACATTTAACAGTTAAAAAAAAACCAGAGAGAGACAGAGGGCACTATTACTAAAACTTTAAAACAACCAGTACCAAATGTTGTTTCTTCTGAAACCCAGCTGTTCCCTGGTGTAGAAGAGCATTAGGAGAAGAAGAAATCCCTCACCTGCAGCATACAACTGAGTCCATAAACCAGTGGACGATGTTGTGGGCAAGAAAGGAAATCCGAACATGCTAGCTGTGCAGGGTTGACCACAGGCCCGGCTGTAGTAGGGCTTGGAACCGCTAGAGGTGGGTTATTTGGTCCAATCATCATATGAGGTGAGTGGGCAGCTATGAGGTTAGGACTGTCACTTATTAACAAAGAGAGGCGTCTGGCACAGAAGAAAGCAAGTCGGCGTGACAGGTAGGCCGACTGAACGAACTCTTCTGAATACTGAAAAACATTTTTAGAAATAAAAATCATTCATCCTAAGCCATACAATTCCAACCAACATTTCTAAAACTTTTGTACCAAGGCAGGCAAAGTGGTCCATCCAGGTTAGGATTGTCTACTCCAGCCTTCTGCAACCCAATGCCCTCCAGATGTTTAGGACTACAACTGCCATCAGCACCAGCCAGCATGGCAGCAGGGCGCCAGGTTGGGGAATGCTAGTCTACTCTGGGTGGCAGCAGCTCTCCAGCTTATAAGGCAGAGGAAGGTTTTCTGCTACATGTAACCCTTTCAGCATGTGATGCTGGGGAGGGACTGAACCTGGGACGTTACAAATATGAACATAATCAAATCAAAGGAACAAGCAGTCTGAGATTTGTTTTATGCGGTGAGAGTTTCATAGTCACATCTTAAACCTACTTCCATTAATCATACTAATAAAGATCTTGCATTTTATTTTTAAACACATAGCCCACACATGCTGGTACGGATGTAACTCAACGGATTAATCAATAGCGCATTAGATCCAAACATGTACCACAATATGCCACCATTGCAATAACTCCTATTATGAACACTGCAGAACAGGACCAACTCACAAAATGTTTAGCTGAAGTACAGTGTTCGAAACTCCCATTGTTATAGGCGCATTTTGCGACAGGGAATTCCATTAGTGCGAGCAGTTTCTGAGCTCTGGGGTGCAGTACTGCGCCTAAGATTTCAAATTAAAACTGCAGAGTGGAAGCAAAGGAGGACCTTTTAATGCCTCCCCACTTCCAGCTACTCTCTGAAGGCTGGAGAAGAAACCCTCTTAAGAATATTAGTGGGGTGAGCAAGGGAGGGACTAGATTGTATGAAAAATGCCTAGACATTCCATTGTTGTGTCCATAACCTAGATTTCACATCTCTGTTTCTAATACTGCTGAAGTATATGGTGATATCCAACATGGATGTTCACTCACACAATTGAGTGAGTGAACCCAATTCCCTCTGCGTGCACCTTCTGGAACAAATTTTGGGAGTGCCAGGGGAGGCTGGAAAACAGAAACTGGAAGTCCTGCACTGCAAGTGGGCTGCTGCCATTGGATCTCACCCTTCATGTTCTACTACTCCGTGTCTAGAAGCTGGTTTTTGAATTATGGCAAAAGTATATTGCCAACACACCCAAAAAGACTCAAAACAATACATATGGGTTATGGTTATCACAATACAGCAACTATGGGATCTGCCAATCAGAATTATTCAACCAAATTAACCAAAACTAATGATGTCTGGGGTGGTGAGGTGGATTGATGAGGATCTCAACTCTCCCATGTCCTAAGCCAGCTGCATGCTGTGATCGTGCAGGAAGGCCTGAGAAAACTTCTCCCTTCTCGCTGCGCGCTCCTTGGGTATGTGAACCAATCACACCTTTAATGCTGTACTACTGCATGTCTGGAAGCTGGTTTTTGAACTGTGGCAAAATTGTATCATGCTCTGTACCTGCAATATTAGCGGTAGTAGGAGTTTTAGAAGTTCATCATCAGTAGGCCTTATTTTTTCCAAGACATCCAATATCCATGTTAAATATTCGTGTCTTTCAAACAGTCCTTCCTTCAATGAAGTTTAGAAAGATCACAGGTAAAAAGATATTTTTTAATTAATAAATAAATAAACTAGTAAAGAGTGCAATTGGTACTATGCTCCAGTGTTCCATTACTCAAGTTACCAATTAAAACTAAACAAAAAACAAACCAACAAATTTAAATTAGCATCCCAATCATTCAAACCATTTTAGGCAAACAATAATGATTTGAAGCAATCATTTTTTAAAAAAAGAAGTCTGATACATAAGCCAGTCATTCAAGTTTCTAAAAATATTCTACAAGGGACTGAACACCCTAAATATACTTGATTTCTATGGCAAAGATTAAGACTGAAATATAAAGACTGTCTCCTGAATATTCCTAAACATGGTCTTCTCTTCTGTATCTCTTTTTGGGAGAAAGGGAGACAAACTTAGACAAGAAGATTATTGGATAAGTCAACACGTTTTCCTTCTTCCTAGGTTTCAAGTTTCCTCATTCAACATTCCTAGCTTCCATGGCTTTGAAATGCATCCATTGTTGTCCCCTTCCATCCAGCAGATAAGAAATCATATTGTTGTTGTTTGATGGTACAGTGGACATGGAGCAGAAGCGATTTAAAAACAAATCAGCTGCGTTGTTATTTTGCCCCGGAGAACAACATCTTAGCACATTATTGGAAAAGGTTACCTGGAACATATAGAAAGCTAGCTTTTCATTATATTCCCACTGCTTCAGGGCTTGTTCCACCTCAGGAGACACAGCTGCAGAGCTGCTGCCTTGGCTTGAGGTCATGTGATAAAATTCTGCAATCTTTGCCAGCTGTTCTCGGAGGTATCTGGTTGAAATCTGAGTCCATTCTATGAAGACAGAAGTTAGATGAGTTCTCTCCTCCCCCTCCCCCATCAGCTGACAAGATGAGGAGATACACAACATGAACAATTAACATGATAATTAGCTAGACTATCAAAGTACATTTTCAAGACAATAAACAGCAGGTCTTTAACACAGAGCCTGTTCAAATGGCCCCTAGCATGACATTCTGTCCTCTGCAGTATCTTCAAAGCATTTTTGCTAAATGATTGCATGCTCTGCATTATGTTCTTATAAATCTTGCTTCTTTGAAGAATACAACTATTATTGGTGAACCTAACTGCGTTCTGTGAGTTTCAACACCTCACAGAGATTTCTGTTCTTGTGAAACATTTATGACTGAGCTAGGAAGGTTTACTAATTCAGGCCTGTGTAGTAAACTGCTGCAAAAATTGTTAGATTGTGACAGTTTCTATTTTGTATTTGTGTGTGTGTGTACGCGCGTGTGAGAGAGAGAGAGAGAAATGCACAAGACATATAGCAGTATTTACAAGCAGTGTAATTATATGGCTTCCGGGTCATGCTGGCCACATGACCCAGAGGCTGTATGCCGACTCCCTCGGCCAATAAAGCAAGATGAGCGCCGCAACCCCAGAGTCGTCCACAACTGGATCTAATGGTCAGGGGTCCCTTTACCTTTACCTTAACTATATGGCTATGAACGGCTATCTTTGGTGGGAAATAAAACAGATACACAAGAGGTGTTACCTCAAGTTTTAATGGATTTTTCTCATATCCTATTATCAGAGCTGTTGAATTTTCCAACACTATACAGTACAGTCTATAAGCATATGTGTTTGTGTTAGGAGTGGGGAACTTTGGTCTTCAAGATGTTGCTTAACTACAACGCTCATCAGCCCTTGATGGCCATGTGCTGGTGGGGGTTGTTGTTCGGTGACACTGGAGGATTATGGGTTCTTGCTGAAGCTGGTGGGAGTTGCAATCCAAAACATTTGGAAGTTGGGGGAAATTGATTTAGCTTCTGAGGCCCTGCTCTGTGTTTCATCACCTCCAGAAGATACAAACGGGAAAGCAAAGTTAATTTATCACATCAACTGTTGGAAGTTAGTTAACACACAAACGTTTCATTTCTCATGTCAGTGGTCTGAATCAGTACACGCACATTATGTAGCTCCTTTATGTATCTTGAAGGATTATTTCTGGCAAAGGTTATCAACATAAAACGAGCTGGGATAACCTGTTCCCCCCTTTTCAAAGAAGTACAATCTCCATCCTTTAATAGGAATATAACTTCTATATGATAATCTCCAGTTCAGCTTGTACAATGGGGAAGCATCAGAAGAACCAGCCAACTGAGTTTTCTCTTTCAGTCTCTGCTGGTTCCATTATAATTGGAGCATAGGAAAAGGGCAGAAGAACTGGAACAAGCCACAGTAATGTGAGTCCAGAAGAGAACTGTCATCTCCCAGTACTATAGTCCAGCTTTACTATTCCTCAATGAACCTCTGAAAATGCGCATCATTCTGTGGTTAAAGGCCACCTGAAGCTCCCATCATGTGCATCTTAATATGCAACAAACTGTGCTGTTAGACCATAATTGAAAATTAATAACATAACTCTCTTGAACTTCAAGTACAAATGGTTTAAAGAAATGAATGCCCAGTGTACATGAATGTATTTAGGTTACTGTCATGAAGTCTCCAGCAAAGTAACAGCTACTACCATTCTTGTGAATATTATGTTGGATGGCATCAAAAATAATATTAATGCAAGAAGTTAAGACAGCTGACATTGCTATGCAAGCAGTAGCATAAGTGGAAACGCACAAGCATAGCTGTCACTGAGGAGGATAATAGTAATAATAGTAACAACAACAAACAACAACAACAACAGCGACAACAGGTGCCCTAAAAATTGTGCAACATCTTCCACAAGCAGAAGGCGTACATTTATTTTGGCTGTTACGCTACCCTAAGAATGAGGCTCCTATTAGCAGAATGGCTGTGGCACAAATAGGATGCCCCACTTGGATATTGCCACAAAGAATTATTATAAAAATATACAGATATATATATACACACACATACAGCATCACACACAACAAATAATGTCTAACAATACTAAACCAAATGGCAACAGGAAAGTTCAAATAAAAACCTTCCATGTCAATAAAACCAGCAAATGTACACATCCAACCCAAGAAGAAAAATTCAGGTTTCCCAACTCCCTCAATCTTAAGAATAGCATAAGACATCATTAATGAACATGCCACTGAGAATGGATGGGTCTTCATGGCCTTTCTGCAGACCTGAAGTGTGGCAACTTTACAGAGATCAGCTGGTAATGAATTCCAGAGTCACAGACCCACATTGTTTAAATGTAAATAAATTGTGAAGAGCATTTTGCAATGTCAATCTACCTTTCTCATTTTCCTTTTTTAAAAAATCAATTAAAAATATTAATAAAAGATGTAGTTATAGCAGCAGGCAGCCATATCACCCATTGCGAAGAATGCACACAGCAATTTTTCAGCTATTATGTAATGGAGTGCAAGAAAACAAATTCATATACAGTATACTGTATTCACACAGATATATATTCACATATATCTTGCGCAGGCCATCCAAAAAGTTTATATTCTTCTTTAATGCTGCTGCTGTAGTGAGTGTTTAACACCTTTTGGTTGGCAAAAATGGAAGCTTGCATGTATAATTTTTTTAAAAAAATGCAACAGGAGAATTGTTTCTAAACTGCAAAGACGTAGCTATAGAGCTGCATTCAACATAGCGCTAAGGAGGTGACCGTTTCATCAGCACATGGATTTTTCCTTGCACAATAGAACACACACACCAATATATAACACAAATCGGTTCCCCCAGTGCAGCAGCAGATATGGGTACAGGGTAAAGTAGGGGGAGGAGAAAGGGGAAATCCCCCCGTGCTAGCACTAAACTTTGCACTAGTGTGAAAGGTTCATTGAATACCAACCACAGAATTTGCCCAAAATAACTGAAATATATCTATGGAACACGCATTGATAGCATCATGCTCACTACAAGAACATGCCACAACAATTTATGGTACAAATCCATTACAATTTCCAATGAATTTATATATTTACCAAGATTTGGATCAGCAGCCTGGCGTTTTTTGATTTTAGCTTCACAAATGGCAGAATAGTATGCGCATGTCATCTTGATCAGCCATGCTGCTCGCAGCAACGGCACAGAATATTTTGCTAAGTAAGCGAAAACATCTTCCTTTTTACTGAGAATTGGGACCTGGGTTGACAAGAGGTTAAAAAAAAAGAGCAGTGTAATTGAGACAAAGATGAAAAATTAGAAAACTTCACACTAAAAGACGGACCTCCAGAAACAGCTGAATGATACATTAAAAGGTCACATCTTTTAGATATTACAAAATCACATCCTTTTGGCTTAGCGGCCACACTGCACTGAGCTAAAAGAACCAGGGAGAAACAGATATATTGTGAGCTCCATTTGTGCAGTCCCAGTAAACCAGTTTGTCTTATCATGTCAAGCCATAGTTTGGCTTATCATGTACTGTATTGCAAGCAGGCCAGCAACAAGCCAATAAAGGAGAGGTGAAACATGAAGCTTCATAACTAATATATTTGCTTCAGCAACTTCAAAGTTTCAAAAGCACCCTTTTCTAGGTGGTGATACAGGAAGCATAGCATTATACTTGCAGGCCTGTCTGCCATGTCATTTCTTTCACCAAAAAAAAACTAGTCTCATGTTCTACTCAACAGCTGAGTAGATTTTATCATGGTGTTTCAAACATGAAAAAGAGAATGGCTCCCCCTGTTCCGCTTCCAAAAACTGCCATTATTCTCTCCCTTGTAATTTTGCCTGGAAGTCCTCACACACAATACAAAACGCATTCTCTCTACACTGCTAGAAAAAAGGATTCCTTTATATGAACCCATGCAAACAAGTCAACAGGCTGGTTCAGAGGTAACGCTAAATTGTTCGGTGTTATGAGACTGAGCCTAGAAAAGCCTAATGCTAAACTACGATGAAAAGATTTAAAATACACAGAGGGGGGAAAAACCTAATTCCAAGGCACCAATTTAATATAATAATTACTAGATGTATCTCACACCACCCCAACCACCCACCCACCCCAAAAAAAAATCAATACCCCTTCGCTGATCAACATTTCCTTGATGTTCCAACACAGTGATGTGAGATTTTTTGAGATGCACCAGAATTCTGCATCCATGACAGTGTTGTGAGAGCTGCAGCCACTGAGCAACTCCTAACAGAGTAAAGGAAAACAGAGGGAATTCCCACTTCTCCCAACCACTTTTTCCCCCAAAAAATCTATGCAATATGACCTGTTCCCAATATGGTTGGCACAGTCTTAAGTCACTTTTAATTTAATTGCCTACCCTGTCTCAAATTTATGAAGCCCTCAAAATACTAATATGTACCTTTTTTGCCAGAATAGTCAGTGGTTTGTTTCCTGCTAAATCTGCAAACCAACTGTGAATTGCACTCTGGGAACGAGCAGTAACTAGCCAGTAATTGTCTTTGGCATTTACTTGTGGTTTCTTCTTTCCTGTATCCTGGAAAGTATTAAGTTTTAACTTCTCTTCTAATATGCTGCTAAAATAAGCTCCAATCTGATAGAGAGGGAAGGAATAAAAGAAACATACACAGTTAAGTATCTATTAAACACTGCCACACACAATATCCCCATCTGAAGAGATCTAGAATCAATGTTGTTTAAGCTATCAGCTTCGTAAGAGTGTATTCTAAATTCCCTGGTGCTGCAAGTCAGTTTTCATACTGCAAAGGGCTAAAGTGATAGCCCATTATCTTTTAAAGGTAAATGCTCTGTGCCTATAAAACAAAAAGCTATTAACTAAGAATGTGTGAAGTCTCTATCAAGGTAGACCCCAATACATAAAAACAGATACATAAAAAGGAAGAAAGTCCTGTTGAATCATAAGCAAAATGCAAAATTCACAGTTTGGCAATATGTTTATTAGGACTATTATTTCCTCGCAGCTGTGCCAATGTGACTTCCTTTGATTTTTCTGCACTTTGCAGAATACCACCTTTAGCCATTCAAAAGCCAGATCTACAAATAGAGGGACAGGATTCTCTACCAGCTGAAGAAGGGACTTTTCAGGAGTTATTGATCTCCAGCCACTAGATATTCCAACCTAGTGGAGAATTCTGGGGAACTTGAAAGCTTACTCAGTATTGTGTGATTCTGGCTTACTCAGTATTGTGTGATTTTGGCTAGCCCTAATGAAAGTATTGTCCAACTTTTGAAACATACTAGAGACACACTTGAGCACCAGTGTCTCTCTGTGGGTACGTTATCTCCTGGTTAGGCTCCAGTCCAGCAAAAGACTTAAAGATTTAACGTGACTGCTTAACTTGAAGCATATGACATCTGGCTTCACTTGAATGCTTTACATATTTAAATTCACTGCTAAATTGGAGTCATAATTAGCACATAGGGTGAGCTGCACAATGAAATGAAGTCCCATCAGCATACCCAGAAACCTCAACCTTGCAGTTACCACTATGTTAACTCCAAAGAAAATTAAGAGATACAAAATCAAGAGGAAAGGTAGTTTCTTTTGCTGGAATAGCACATATTTACTTAAAATCTGTAAACTTACACAGAACATCTGTCTACTGAAATAATGAATCCCCACATCTACCTAATTAAGAATAATATTATTACTACTACTATTAATTCAATTTATGAATCACCTTATATGAAGACATCTCAAGGGAAAACCCAGCCAGATGGGTGGGGTATAAATAAATTATTGTTATTATTATCATCATCATCATCATTATCAAGGCTATTAGCAGTGTATATATTAGCACATAATACAAAAATCACATAAAATGCCTCAAATGTCCAATCTGGTAAACACATGAATGAAAGCATACCCTAATCTACAAATATTTTTTCGCACAACCATGGCATGATAACCAGAAATAAATCTACGCAATGAAGCCATTCTTAAGAGCAATAATGTTCACATTCAAATGCCTGGCAATGCAAAACAAAAGTTTTTGCCTTGTGTATGAATGTGATCATAGGGAGCGACTGTGAAGGAAAACACAAGAAATCACTGCACTGTCATAAAGGAAAGTACTTTTGCAACAAACCTCAATCCCGACCTTACCTTTGAAGGGTTAATGACAATATTCCTAGCAGAGCCATGCTCATCTCCAGAGAAGGCTGGCTGGTTACTGAAACCTTGCTTTACATTCACAGCCGTAAGTTCATCCTACAAAGAGAGAGTTTTTGTTAAGTTATTCGAGCTGTAGGTTTAAGTTTTAATTACTTTGCTCAATGCCTTTTTTGAAGGAATTAAAATTCCTGATGCATTTTATATACCACAAATTTGTCATGCTGAAACAGTAACGTGTTCCCTCTATACGCCATAGTCTTTCACATTGGGATAACACTTGTCTTTTATCTGCAGGAAGTTGCTTACCAGGCAGAATGTTATCAAGGCTTAATCTCCTACACATTCACTTTCATCATCAAATGATAGCATTTTCCAGGATACACAGAGACAAACACTGACTTTTTAATGTTCTGCCACCATCTTACACACATCTATGTATGTCAGCCAATAGAATTTGGATACCTTAAAGGCTTTCGGGGTTGGAAGTGGAATGGGTTTAACGGCTGTTTCCTAAATTAGATACAAAATGCTAGTTCCTCTCTCTCTACCTCACACACAAACACAAAGGCACAACAGCATCACTAAGTGCCGGATTAGCTACGATGCCCCCTGTATACACATGGCCGCTGTAACATTTAAAATTCATCTTATCCCAGGCCGCTAGACCACTAGACATAGCTGCCACCTAAACCATACACTGTAGACATGCAGCACTTGCAAACACTCTGACCTAAAGCTAGAGAATCTTTCAACTAGTAGTTCTTACTTCTTAAACCCAGTCCTCTTCACTTGTTAGCCCCTGAGTGGCTAACAACATATAGTATCAAATATAGTAATAAAGTGTTGTTAAACACAGCATTCACGGTACAGGGAAGTTTTTAATACTTGACGCTTTACTGTGATTTATGTTTTAATTTGTTGGAAGCAGCCCACAGAGCGGCTGGGGCAACCCAGTCAGATGGTTGGCAAGTAAATAAATTATGTTGCTGTTGTAGCTGCTGCTGCTATCATCCTCGTCCCCAAAATAACAACCATTAAGTACAATTAAACAACATAAAACAGCCAGCCCTGTATAAACCTAGGTTACAGTTCATGCTTGAACCGCAGGAGGGGAAAGGGGCTCTTGTGCTCAGGTGTTGCTTGGGGGCTTCCTATGTGCATCTCTCTTGCCACTGTAAGAACAGGATGCTGGACTAGATGCCTCCCTTGTTCTCTTATAAAGGCAACGGAGTTGCCAGAACTGAGTTCTGGTGAGTTCTGGCTGAAAAAAAGCCATGGTTGTTATGGAGGAAGACAAACCATGAGCCTGTGTTCAGGTGCAATGCTAAGCCAAACCATGGTTTAGCTACTGTCAGTGCAGCAGCAGCAGCAGGGGAAGACGAGTCAAGCAGCTATTATTTCCTCACAGGGAACCAGCATGATTCCTGATTCACATTAAGTCATAGTTTGGCTGAGTGTTACGTGCAAACCAGGTCAATGTGTACTTTCAAAAAAGCTTTTGATAACGTCTGTCTCAAACACAGGGGCAGCCCATCCCATTTTGCCACCTGAGGCCAAATGGGCATGTGCTGCTGCCTTACCCCCCCCCCCGGCACACCCCACCCCTCTTTCCTAAATTGACACTCATTCACCCTCCCTCAGGAGTGAGCCAGGGCACTCCTCAAGCCATTGCTACTTTGCTTCGCTGCCCCCAGGGGGAAGAAGATGAGTGGCAATGCCACATGCCAGAACACCTCCCTCTCGCCAGCAAGAGCAGGGTATTCTGGTGGAGCACTTCTGCTGTCTGAGGCAAGTGCTTCACCCTGCCTCATCAGTGGGTGGGCCAACTCTGTTCAAACATTTCTGAGTAAGCTTTGCAGTTTTGAGATAAGGGGACAGGTTCTCTTATGGATTAGAAACTGGTTAAAGAACAAGGAGCAAAGAGTTGGAATGAATGGGCAGTCCTTCCATGGATCATATAGCATATGAAATTGTGGCTAATCAGTGAGGTGGTCAAGTCTGCAATTGTTCAAGGCGGTAAAAACAAAAAGGGTTGTGAGGATCTCGAAAGGGATCTCTGAAATCTAGCTGAATGAGCATAAAAATGGAAAATGTGATTCAGTGTAAACAAATGCAATGTGAAGCTTGTTGTTGTTGTTGTTCAGTCGTTCAGTCATGTCCGACTCTTCGTGACCCCATGGACCAGAGCACGCCAGGCACGCCTATCCTTCACTGCCTCTCGCAGTTTGGCCAAACTCATGTTAGTAGCTTCGAGAACACTGTCCAACCATCTCATCCTCTGTCGTCCCCTTCTCCTTGTGCCCTCCATTTTTCCCAACATCAGGGTCTTTTCTAGGGAGTCTTCTTTTCTCATGAGGTGGCCAAAGTACTGGAGCCTCAACTTCAGGATCTGTCCTTCTAGTGAGCACTCAGGGCTGATTTCTTTAAGAATGGATAGGTTTGATCTTCTTGCAGTCCATGGGACTCTCAAGAGTCTCCTCCAGCACCATAATTCAAAAGCATCAATTCTTCGGCGATCAGCCTTCTTGATGGTCCAGCTCTCACTTCCGTACATTACTACTGGAAAAACCATAGCTTTAACTATACGGACCTTTGTCGGCAAGGTGATGTCTTTGCTTTTTAAGATGCTGTCTAGGTTTGTCATTGCTTTTCTCCCAAGAAGCAGGCGTCTTCTAATTTCGTGACTGCTGTCACCATCTGCAGTGATCATGGAACCCAAGAAAGTGAAATCTCTCACTGCCTCCATTTCTTCCCCTTCTATTTGCCAGGAGGTGATGGGACCAGTGGCCATGATCTTAGTTTTTTTGATGTTGAGCTTCAGACCATATTTTGCGCTTTCCTCTTTCACCCTCATTAAAAGGTTCTTCAATTCCTCCTCACTTTCTGCCATCAAGGTTGTATCATCAGCATATCTGAGGTTGTTGATATT
Source organism: Lacerta agilis (assembly GCF_009819535.1). Lineage (NCBI taxonomy): Eukaryota > Metazoa > Chordata > Lepidosauria > Squamata > Lacertidae > Lacerta > Lacerta agilis. The sequence goes on along the minus strand of NC_046316.1, from coordinate 73,047,969 downwards.
TTTTCCGGCAATCTTAATTCCGGTTTGGGATTCATCCAGCCCAGCCTTTCGCATGATGAATTCTGCATATAAGTTAAATAAACAGGGAGACAATATACAGCCTTGTCGTACTCCTTTCCCAATTTTGAACCAATCAGTTGTTCCATATCCAGTTCTAACTGTAGTCCCACATAGAGATTTCTCAGGAGACGGATGAGGTGATCAGGCACTCCCATTTCTTTAAGCACTTGCCATAGTTTGCTGTGGTCGACACAGTCAAATGCTTTTGCGTAGTCAATGAAGCAGAAGTAAATGTTTTTCTGGAACTCTCTAGCTTTTTCCATAATCCAGCGCATGTGAAGCACATGGGGACAAAAATAATCTCATTTCAGATGTATGCTAATGGACTGAACTGGCAGCAACTGCCCAGGAATAAGACATTGGGGTTGTAGTGGATATCTTGGTGAATATGTCTATTCCGTGCACAGCAGATTTTTTTAAAAAAAAGTGAATTCCATGTTAAGAATCATTAGGAAAGGGATTGAAAAGAAAATTGCCAGCATCATAATGCCATCATACAAATCTATACTGTGACTGCACTTGGAAAACTGTACAGACTTCTGGTTGCCAAACCAGGGCAAGGATTCTGAAGAGATGGGGAAATATTCACAAAATGGCAACCAAAAAATGATCAAGGGGCTAGAGCAGCTCACCTATGAGGAAAGGTTGCAACCTTGGGAGCTTTTTAGTTTGGAAAAATGGTGAGTAAGTGGGAGGGGATATGATAGGGGTGTATAAAATTACACACTTGTATTTGCACAACTGCAGTGCAGTGCTTAAGCAATTAAGAATAACTTGGTCCCACTTGTATGTGACCCAGCCAACTACAAGTGTGACAGACAGCCACCTTAACATCAACTCTCTCTCCAAAAAGACAAAAAAAGTGAGTGACAGCACAGCAGAGGATGGGATCAGCCTGCAACGTACTGGAGTTAGATAAAGAGATATCTGTAACCCATGGGCAACCTAGCAAGAATCTTTGGAATATTGAGATGTAACTGCGAAGCCTGCATCAGTGGTGAAACGCTCCTATTTTTATTTCAAATGGTTTAAGCTGCCCCTCACCCCCATCCCAATTTCTACAGCATGACTTGGATTCTAACAAGCACCCTACCATGGAAACTGACAGGCAAGGAGTTTACATAATGTCAAGCTCAGTTAAATGAAATATAAAGGTTGAGCACGCTGTCATTTGACTTAACTTGACTTCCAAGCACTCTCCTACTGAAGACGCACAGGGCGACTGAATGGAATTGTCACTTTCAAAGTAATGCACTCCATGTGACATATTACACTGGGTTTTGCCGGGTTATCAGGTTAGCTTTTCAAAGTGTCAACTGGGGCCACTAAAGCCTAATCACGTTGTAGATTTGTGTAAGTGTGCGTGCTTTATGACAGCACTTCAGCACCTGCATATTGGGTTTTTAAACATGTAGCTAGTAATAGTCAACAAATAACACAAGTAGTAGTAAAGATAGATGCTTGTTGTGACTTTATAATTTGCTTGGAAAACTAAAGGGACTGCATAACAATATTGACACTTTCAAACTGAAGTGCTCACAACGTTGCAACTTTATATGCCTACACTTCTTTTAAACTACACACACTGATGAATGCTTATTTAGTCTATTGAGAGAACCACTGATATTTCCCAGCTTTGGGAAACAAATTTAATCCGAAGTGTCAACCTGGGAACCACATTTTATTTAAGACAGGGATGGAGAAACTCAAAGCAGCTTACGACAGGAATAGAACAATACACGATGATAAAAACAAACAGTATCTTAAGGAACAGAAGAGTAAAAAGGCAATGGGCACATAAAACTAATCCCAAGGTACGGATTTCTTCCCTAGAAAAGAAAATGTGGTTCCTTTCTGAAAGTGAGCAGCAAAGGGGCCAGGCAGACTTCCCTTTGGAGTCTGCACCGGATCTCAGGATCCACATTTCTGATGGCTGGGGAGAGCTGGACCAGGGTCTCAGAAGATGAACCAAGTTGTTGGGCATGCTCACATAAAATTAATTATGTTATTGAAACCAATGTTAGAAACTGATATATGAAAGCTCGGAGCTAAATGGCACCTTAAACCTAGGTTATGGGCACAATGACGGAATGTCCAGGCATGCTTTTTTATAACAAGAATACAAAGTTGAAAATGAATGAACTGCAGTTAAAATACTATGTTCATTTTTCACATGGTCTAGTCCTTTCTCTGCCCACCCCCCTAATAGTCTTAAGAGGGTCTCTTCTCCAGTCTTCAGAGAGTAGCTGGAAGTGGGGAGGCAGAAAAAGATCCTCCTTTCCTCCCACTCTGCAGTTTTAATCTGTGATCTTAGGTGCCCAGATATCAGAAACTGCTTGCACTAATGGAATTCCCTGTCGCAAAATGCGCCTAGAACAATGGGAGTTTCAAACACTGAGACACAATGCAAAAGGGATTTGTTTGGTTTCTTCAGACTCAAAACCTACTCCTTTTGCATTTTTACTGCTGGGTAATATTCTGTATTAACAACTCCTTGAAAAATACTTCCATTTACATTATTACACCAAATTAGGAACCTGGAACAAAAGAAGTATTTCTTCACTTGCTGCAGAATATTTTCAACTCTATAATGTATATCTGGGTGGGGAACCTTTTCCAGTCTAAGGGCTGTATTCATTAATGGACAATTTAAATAAGCATTTGTCTTTCCCTATAGATCCAACAACAGGACTCCAGTGACTCCTAAACCTGCACCACACAAGCCAGCTTTTTTAGACTACATAGTGCCGTCATATCATGCCAATACAAAAGCCACTTTGTACCATCTCAGTTTATTTGCTTAAAACCATGGGTCATCACAAAGCATCTCTCATGGAAACAAGAAGATCATTTAAAATGCCAAACATTACGGAATATTGCCGCATGCTAGATAAAGGCACAGATCTATTTCAATCTTGTATCAAATTATGGCCTAGATATGGTCAAGCAGCTATGCTTGCCTTATTTTCTGGGTGCAAGTCCCTGTTGCAAATAATGCTATCGTAAGTAACATACTGTAGTGGAAACTCGCGGAAGATCTTTGTAATCACGAGGAGTCAGGTTGCATGTCCTATTCCCTTTTCCTCCTCTAATTAGCAAAGTAAAGTTGCTTGTGAGGAAGATACAATTAGTTGAGAACACCTTCAGCTGCCAATGACCTTAGCCAAGCCACACTCAGGTGCCTGATTCCCTGACCATTCGGGAATGGTACCTGATAGCCAGGTGAAAACAATCAAACTTAAGTCAGCTATATAAACGAAGGAATGGAAGGGACTGATTGGGCTTCGCCACAGACCAGGTACCGGGTGCTGTGGGTTTCCTGGTGTGAGGGATCTCTCCCGCTGCTCTCTTGGGGCCCCGGGCGGCAGAAGAGGAGATTTGTGCTTGGGCTTTTGTCAGGTACGCTACGTTTGTCTGATTGTATCTAGAAAATTAAAGCATATTTTTTTGTTCTTCCATCTGTGTGTTTCATTGGATCCAGATTCCAAAAAAAGAACCCTGCCCCTTGGCAGAACACATACTTATCTTGGTTTGAAAGAAAAATCATTTTAGAATTGAAAATAATAAGTTTCACCTCTTAAAGTGTACCTGAATTTCATTCCAAAGGATGCTGGTGAAACCAAGGCTTTGTGGTTTTGGATATGAATCCTACTGCTGCAAATTAGGATAAAATACATGATTTTTTTTTAAAAAAAAAAATGCACCCAAAGGCCAGATCCACAAAGGAAGGGGGATATCCCCATACACAACCATTTTGGGTCATGCCTTTGTCTGTAGCAGAGAAGAAGGTAGCGCTTGCCTGAGGTCAACAGGCAGGGAGTTCCAAAGTTTAGGTGCTGCCACACTATAACTAATTTGACATTTTCACATATTAAAGAGAATAAAAACAGTTTGCCAGGCCTGAATAATAATAAGAAAAAAATCTCTCAGCAAATGCTGTTTGCTATTTTAAACTTAAACTTGAGAACTAAGCCCTCTTTAGGCACTGTAACCCAGATCTGTGTCTTCCACCCAGATCTGTGAGACCCTCCAGACACTGCACATGTTGCCAGAAAACGTCTGCAGCCAGGAGCCATGTGTGCATATGGAGGCTCCCTGCATAGCCAGGAATCCTAATCTTCCGAATCAGAAGACAGGGTGGAAAATAAATAAGGCTTTGTGGTTCTTCAGAAATGCTCTCTATATACGAATAGAAATAAATGGGTGCCAGCAAACATCCCTGTCTTAACCTCTGAGAATATGGAGTTTCCATTTGTCAAATAAAAAGCATTAACTTACCCTAACTCGAAACTGCATTTGTTTTTTTCCCCAGATTCAAAGGTCAAATACTGACGTTAGCGAATGTAGCAAATTTCCCCCCCACAGAAATCTATCCACTAGGGAAAGGTTGATGAGGCATCTGTTTTCTAGTTTAACATATTTTGATATCAAATGGTATAGCAGAGAACACTGGCCAAGGCTGTTTTCCCCTTTTCGAAATGTTGATGATTCTTCTATGTCAACATAAGAAGCTTCCTTATACTGAGTCAGGCCATAGTTCCATTTAGCTCATTACTATCTACCCTAAGTAGCAGTGTCTGTCCTGGGGGAGTCCCAGGCCTAAACTGGGGATTGAACCAGGGACCATCTACGAACAGGGCAGAATCTCCACAACCTACTTTTGGTCTGCCCAATTTTCCCATTCAAGAAGAAAGCAGATATAGATTTTAAGAACAGACACCCAAAATACTAACTGATGTGTAATTTTTAGGATCTTTGCTGCAGCCTATTTGAAGGGGATTTATATCCGATTCCCAGCCTCTGGGAAATTTACTTCTATATGGCAGAACAATTTAGCCAGCACTGTATGCCATCAGCGACCATGACATTGTGTCCTTTGGGAGGCAATTGGAGACAATGCGATCCATCAAAGAAATTATAACAGGTATCCCTGAATCTGTAGAGAGGTGAAGAGAGACTGACAAGGCTACACTGGTACTCAGGAAAAGATACCGTACAGCAATACCGCATCCAGCAGGGAAGATGAAAGATAACCTCCAAGCTAAAATCCCTCCAGTGTATTTTTAAATGTCCTAAAACCAATTGTAGGAAACGCTTATCCACTCAAGCAGGCCCTGGGAATATCTTATAGAGACTTAAGAGAAAAATTCAATAGGTAACAAAAGTTGACTGATTAGGGGGCACACTGAGGATTCAAGCCGTGCAACAAACTCTAGCAAGAATTCATTGTAGTGTATTCCAACACTAAGAACAAAATAATGTAAGAAGAGCCGGCTGGATCAGGCCAATGGCCCCATCTTCTCCAGTATCCTGTTCTTACAGTGGCCAACCAGATGTTGGTGGGGAACCTGCAAACAGGATTCAAGCACAAAAGCACCCCTCGCCTCCTGTGGTTTTCAGCAGCTGGTAGTCAGAGGCATTGCTGCCTCTCATTGCTGAGGCAGAACATAGCCATCAGGGTTAACTTTGTAGCCATGGATAGCCTTGTCCTCCATGAATAATGTGTCTAATCCTCTTTTAAAACCACCTAGCTTGATGGCCATCACTGTCCCCTGTGTAAGCGAGTTCCATAGCTTAACTATTCACTACATGAAGAAACACTTTTTCTTTTAGCTGTTTGCAATCTTCCAATGTCCAGCTTCATTGGATGCCCATGAGTTCTTATGTTATGAGAGAGAGAGAAGAAACTTTTCTCTTCCCACTTTCTGACTCAACCACCATCAATAATCAAGGACCTCTTCCTCAATATAAAGCTGTCACGTACCAACAACACCCATTGCCAATTTACATCAGCCAAACAGAACATTCCGCATTTAAGTCAGATATTTGAAACTTAGGAAGCAATTCCGTCTTTTAAGTTTTGAATGCAATGGTTTTAAAGGATAATTGCACAGAGACAGTGGAACACTGGGATTCATTACCGGACTAAATTTTCCAGGGGTTTACTAAAAAGAAGACATTGTCTTCTGAGTGGTAACATAGTCCCAACCCTGACACTTTACTGCTTCAGTATTTGGATGTTCTGTATTCCCATTATTTTGAGCACCTACCTTGTTGACTGGGTTAATGCTCCAAAGTACTTCTCCTAAAGTGCATAAATGCCCACCACATACAGAAAACCAAAGGTCTTCATAGAAATGAAACACTACCAACTGCTTAGCTACTGTTAAGTAACTGGGAGTGGGCAGCAATGTTGCAGACTCCCTTCGTCTAACCATGGCACCAGTGGTGATGTGAGCTGTTCTTAGGACTATCCAGGGCTCTCACTTAGCCTAGCATCTGAATCCACACTGGTGTCTTTTGCTAGCTCACAATTTACAAGAGGCTTAAAAAATGTTTTTTCACTGTTGCTTCAGTGATGTCTTGAGTGACATAGCGCAGCAAAGCGTCTGGATAGCAACACTTCCTCGAAGCACTGTTGCATGGAAGAGGACTGACATGGCATAGTCTGAGCCATGTCAGTTTATAGAGATAGAGGTGCTAGGGAGTTTTTCCTCCCTCCTACAGGGTTTCACATTAAACAACCTATTTAATTTAGCACAGAAGTATTGGCAGACAACTAGAGCAGGTCTGAATTCAATATTCCACATATGTAGCCCAATCCAAGGTGTATTTACTCACAGTAAGCACTACTGAATTCAAAGGGACTTACTCATTGGTAAGAGATTTGGAACTGCAGCCAGTTTTCTAAGGAGGTGGTTATTTTATAGTTGCAAATCTTGACTTTGTAGTGATTTATTCCATCACATGGGAAAATACTGAGCAGAGATATTCTAAGATCCAAAGGGGGCAGCTCTACGTTTGAACCCTGTGGGGGATGACCTCATGCGTTGGAGCAGCAGCTTCCTCAGCAGACGCCCATGATTCTTCAAATTAGTTTCACACATGCTACCATAACCCCTCCATCGGCAGTGACTGTCCACAAATTGAATACATTTTTACATTCAGGAGATGCTTCAGTTGCTATAATGCTTTTTTAACTAGTATGTACTTTATAACAATGATGTTTTAACAAAAGCTATGTATAGAATGTCAGGTCATTAGCATTATTTGTCTGATTTCAGTAGCAAGTAACAGAAGTTCTGTTTGCTTCACAAGTTATGCACACCCGAACCAGTTCCATTTCTATTAGCAGTAGAACATTTAAATATTCGTAACCACAACATTGATTAAATCATGTTATAAGCATATACTGTACCATTCTATGTGGTTCAATGTATATAGGAAATGGAATATCTTTGAAACACATTTTAATTATTAACCATATGGGCCCTTGTTGTTTGGGAAGTTGCTGCTACTGCAAACAGAAATTGAAATTGAAATTAAAGTCACTAATTATATTGCATTCCAAAGATGACACGGTCTTGCACAGGTGATCAGGTGTGATTGATCTGGTGTTGTTGTTTTTTAATCTTGTCAAGATGATCATGGAAAAATGAATGTAAGCATCCCACTTATCTACCCACTTTAAATTTGTTTTGATTGAAAAGCAGGCTAAAACACACATAAATACCCCAAGAAGTCACAGAAACCTATGAAAGAAATGTTTTTCAAAATAATAATAATAATAATAATAATAAACCTGGTTCACAAAACATTTTTCTTTACAGCAAGCCTCCACAAGGTGAGAAACAAACTTATTTGAATTTACCAGCTCTTCCATATACCGAATCATCTAGAATACTGTACTTTGGAGACTCTGGCTGTGGCCACATGTCTTCAACTCTTGGAAAGAAGATCGAGCAAGAGCCAAGAGACTATGAACCCACAGCTGGCTTTGATATGGGTGCAGGGATGAGATAAAAAATAATTAAGAGATTACTATCTCAGGCATCACCCAGTTTTTGATTATCAAGCCAAGGAATATGGTAGAACAGTATAGATGACCTAAGTGACAAGATTGAGAGTCCAAGCTAGAATCCAGCTTTCAGTTCTGTCATGCTAATATGAAGACCATTAAACTGCATTCTATATGCCTGGGATCGCCAATGTGGCGCCTTCCAGATGTTGCTGGACTACAACTCCCATCATCCCTTGCCACAGCCTATGTTGGCTAGGGCTAATGGGAGCTTGAGTCCAATATCTGGGCATTGGCTACCCCTGCTATGCACTCATATCAGCTCTCAAATTTGGTCACAGTGTAACAAAATGGTAGCAAACAATAGGCCAATATGTTTATACCTGTATTATACTGTTGTGCAACAGGCCAATGTGTTTGTATTATACTGTTGTTCAAATATGTAATATTTAACTATTCTGTAAGCTAAGCAGCATTATTAATAGTCAGCATTCTTCCCAAATAAAGCATGGCAGTTAACGTTTATTATTAACATTTGAAGAATATGCTCAACCTTTTTTTTTTAGCATTCCATATGGTTACTCTAAATAGAAACTTTTGAGTAGAGAAATAAAAACCTTCCATCAAGTATGTACAAGGCATTTTAGAAAATCTGAAGTACAAAAAGGAATTAAAATTTCTTCAACTGCTCCAGACACTTCCCAACCTGACTTTGGCAAGTGTAAGAAATGAAGACGAAATTTGGTTCCCTAGTCCAATACACGTGTATCAAAGTCTTCTGACATTTTGCACTAACAAACCAAAACTGTGAATTATCAGAAAGTGGCAACATTCACCTGGGTATTACATTTACTGTTGTGGTATAAAGCAACTCGAAACACTCTATCAAGTTGAAAGTTTTGGTTGGATAAGAAACAATTCCTCCTTTTTTAACACGTGGTGAAACTTCCCCGTCCAATGTACAATGCATATTATAAGAACCAGAACATAATTTGAATAAGTCCACAGTAAAAAATAGATCTAAAGGCCAGCTATCAGGCATGCTTACTATAAAACACCATAATGTACAGAGATGGCACAATAATTTTATATCGAGGTAGTGGCTTTGGGGGCGGGATATTATTTGCAAGCCACTTACCATGTGGGCTTGTCCAGGTCCATATAGAGATACCATATAAGCACCATACCTTCCCAACAACACTTTTCTCCCTGGATTGGAGGATAGGGCCTACCCACATAGAAAGAGGCTTGGAAACATTGTAGTAAGATCGCGTTACTCCTGCAGCCACACAAAGGCAGTAGTAACACCTGGAAATTAGCCATCTAGAAATAGTTTGCAGGTGACTTGTGGTCTTGAACCTTTAGAAGGGAACAGGTTAGTTACAGCTGGGTAGCAGGTGAGTAAAGGAAACAAGCAAATCCCTCAGCAACTTGCAGGTAGCCATTACTGTATAATAAGCCTTTCCTCCCCACCTTGAAATAATTACACCTTAATTGCAGAGCAGCATATCTAGATAGCATCACAAGTTACTATTCAGTGCCACTGGCTCTTGCAATTAATTGTTAAAAGCAGGTGCCTTAAAGTCATATGATTGTGGCTGTGTGTGTTTTGAAAGTGGAGGAGGAGGAGCTTTATTGACTCCTGAATCAGGTGCACAAGCCCATGGGAAATACCTGTCTACTACCATGCCTAGCACAGGAGCCAACTCCCAGGAGCTGAAGGGTCTTTGCCCCCTCCCCAAAATAAAATATTTGAGGGGGGTCACACACACCCTGCAGTTGATGGGCATTAACATTCAAATGATGTGTGTGCACCATGTCATGTGATCAATTATGCGGGGCGGGGCTTACACACACGCACAATATTTTATTCAAGTTGGCACCCCTGATGCCTAGGCACCTTTTTCCAGTGGGAAAACACATTTGACTAGTTCAGAATGGCCCTCCATCCCCTCACACAAGAAGTCAGGTTGGGGGGGGGAGGGGCGTTAAGCAGAAATCAATTCTCCACATGTTGGTGTCCTTAACTACACACACATACCTGAGACAGCCCTTTGCGAGGTGCAAGGGGCTCTTGCTCAGGTGTACCAAACGCGAGTCAGGGTCTGTGTGCGCGGGGCAGGGGGGGGGTGGTAGGGGAAAGGGCGGCTTCCCTTTCGGGAGCCGACATTTTTCAAAAGTTTAGGGAGGTGCACTGAAGGGACAAGCGAGCCAGGAACACGGGGAAAGAGGGGGCGGGGAGCCGCCACAGCCTCCGGGAGCCCGGAGTGCGTCAGGCCCAGGCAGACAGGCGCACGGAGACCCGGTGCGCCCCCTCCGCCGAAGCCGAGTCCTACGACGGAATCCCTCAGAATGGGGCCGCAACCCAGACTGCTGCATGCATGTCCTCTTCCCTCAGAGCCGCCCCCCCCCTCGCCCGCCTTTCTCCCCTCCCCCCCCTCCACCACCTCCTTCCTTCTCAAGTAGCCGCCGGTCAAACTTCTCCCCCTCGCCAAGCGCGCGATGGCGGGGAACGGGCGAAAGCGCGGGCTTTCTTTTACCCCCCCCCCCGTTACCTCCTTCTGCTTGGGGTCTTGCGGGTAGACGTCGGGCGGCCCCAAGCGGGAGCGCTTGAGAGGTCTCTGCTCATAGCTGAGGAGCCCGAAGGCGGCCATGATCTCTCATGTTAGCCGGCGAAATGAATGAGACGGAGAGAGAGAGCGCGCGCGAGGGAGTGAGTTGGAGATGGAGCAGCCTCTGAGCGCCAGGGAGCAGCACTTGGCTGGCAGACGGGCTCCCCCTCTGGGCCTGGCTCTTCTCCGACAGGGGAGAGAGAGGCGGCGAGGAGGCTGCTGCTGCTGCTGTTGCTGCACAAATTGCGAGCCCAAGGCACAGAGGCGAGAGAAAGGGGCCACCCCCTCAGTCACCCAAGGGCCCGGTAACTACGGGAGGGAGGCAGCGAGCAACTCGGGAATGAGATCGACTCGGTGGTGCCCAGAGACACAAAAGAAACAGCCTCCCCTGCTGAGCTTAACGCGATGCTGTTTCTTCCCTGGCTGCTGCTGCTGCAAAGTCTCAGGCTAGAACAAATGTCACCGGAAGATTTTTCGCCAGGGATGTAGTTCCATTGGCAACGCGCTTCGTTTTTCTCTCTCCCTACCACCCCCTTCTCCTCCTCCCAATAGGTCAGGTTATTGAGGATTTTCAGTCGCCACTGAGAAGGTCAACAGGGGCGGGAGGGATGTTCTCCACATACACATGATCAGAGCGAATCAATCAATCAATCAATCTGAAGTCGGAACTGACCCACCCATTTCCACACCCATCATTGCTAGCTTGGCCTAGAATGAATCCAAGGAGCGTTGGAAGACCGTGAAAATGCACCTGATCCTGAATGTAATAATGTGGTTAAGGGATAACTAAGTCACATCCATTACTGACCTTAATTAAGTGCCTATAGTACTATGGGAATTGTTCTGTGGGGGTGGTTTCAAAGCACACAGTCATATTCCTGTGCTACACTTCCTTGACATCCATGTCAGTTCAGAAAAACTGTGCCACCTATGTCTAGAACCACTCTATTTTTTGTGATTGCATTTTTTTCTGTAATTTTAAGGTTTTTTTCAACTGTTTTTAATGGTGTGTTTGAAATTGTTATAACCTGCCTTGGGACTTTAATAGTGGTGTGCTTACAACAACACAGGAGCAGATGGGATTCATCAACCTGGGAAGGTAGCTCACCTAGGAGAAAGAAAACTGATCCTAAACTTCTGCTGCCTTGCAGGACGTCTTTGGGAGAAGAAAAGGCTAAGAAGTAAGCCCTACACAAATCCAGAGTGGAGTCCCTAAGATGGTTCGATGGTGCTTTGAACACCTCCTTCCAGTAGCTTCTGCAGCCAAACTGGTGCCAAACGCATTGCTCTGCTTACCTTTGGATCACATCAGAGAGGCCAAGAATAGGGTCTTGTCATCTGGGCAGCCCAGGACCTCCATACACACTGTCCAGGCTTGCACACCAAGGAAGTCACTTTGGCACTGTTAATGCAACGTTTGCCTTCATGGCTTCACCCTTAAAGGCACACTCCATTGTCTCTCAAGGCAGGTGCATGCCAACAATATAATACAACACAGATTAGAATCATCGGAAGATTTATTTTTGCAAGAGTGAGGTGACATCTCTGCAGCTACTTCTGGTGTTGTTTGCTCTTGGGTATGTATTCCTGCAGTGCAGTCCTGTGCATAAGTACTTGAAGTCCCAGGCCATAGTCCTGTGTATACTTGGGGAAAGGCCCCATTGACCTCTTTACTTTTGAGCAGAAATTTATAAGAGTGCAATAACAAAGAGTTAAATGGAGCTTACTTCTAAGTAAGTGTGCACAGGCAGCAGTGCCGTTGGGGCAGAACTTAGGAGCAATGACCCTGTTCAGCAGAATGAACAGGAGGGCTCCCAAATACAACAGGGCTGACCCACCACATAAAGTATTACACATTACTTCTACCCCCACCCTGCAAGCTACCTCAGTTATGACCATTAAGAAGTGAGACCATGCCAGCAGTCTCCATTGGTTGCTGCTTGCTGCCAGGCCAAGTTCATGTGTCCAACTTTAATAAGAATTAACTGACACCAAATGTTAGCATTTCAGCTTTGGGGAATAAACTGTCAGAGGCTTTTTTCCTTTGGGCATTATTTACTTAAAGTACCTATTGGCTCTCTCTCAACAAGAAGGAAAAACAATGTTGAATTCGGTAACATTTTTTTTAAAAAAAGCTGTATAAAATACACATAGGTGCCACTTTATGAACATTTCAGAGGTCCATAAAATCTGTAAACGTTTCTCACATTGCCCAATATATAAATGCAGCTTGTCTGAGGTGAAAATAAAAGTCACCGAAATACAGGAGAAAGGATCGGCTTTTATTTCCACTAAAAATGTCTACCCAAAATGTAATATTTAATTATTTCCATTCTGTCGTTTGCTGATATGAATGATAGCAGTCTCAACAAAGATGTGTGTCAACATTAATTATTCTGCAGGCAAATACAGTTTGTTCTAACCAGAGACTGTTGGGGGGTGAGAAGTGGAGATTATAAAGTATAACAAGCATGTGCACTTGATTAAAACATACAGTCTGATTTATTCTATTGAGGAAGTTGTCCCTGAGCTAAATGTTAAGTATTCGGTGACCTTGTACTTCTTGTTCTCATCCCTATTGTGTGGCATCACCACCAGGTCCTAGCAGTGCAGGAACAGTGTTTGTATAAATGAAGTGTATCTAAAAAGTGGAACTACGCTAAGACAGCCTCAAACCACACAACTTGGGAAGCAGATTCTGTACTTCTCAGCTCAGGTGTATTATCCCCAAAATCTCTGTGCAGGTACCAGGAAAGAACCCAGCAGCTATTTCTTTATTTGGCAGCCAATACAGAAACATAAAAACTTGTATGCCTTTATAGAGACTATCTTAAATGTATTGTAATCTTTGCAGAATATCATGTATGTGTAGGATTTGTATTCATAGCTACATGGTTGTTGTACAACAAATATAGATACATAGTTGTTATATGCAATACGTTGTTTTTAAGGACATATAGAAACTTTATTCCAGTAGTTCCAGTTACAGGTGGGTAGCCGTGTTGGTCTGCCATAGTCGAAACAAAATAGAAAATTCTTTCCAGTAGCACCTTAGAGACCAACTGAGTTTGTTCTTGGTATGAGCTTTCGTGTGCCAACATGCATGCACACGAAAGCTCATACCAAGAACAAACTCAGTTGGTCTCTAAGGTGCTACTGGAAAGAATTTTCTATTTTATTCCAGTAGTTCCATTGTACATGTGAAGGCTTCAAATGCCACATAAATTATTGTGGCACTCCATGTACACATCAGGGCTACATACACCTCTGGCTCTCAGCAAATATATCTGTAGGCCCTCAGTGCAGCTTCCGTAGAGTATGTGGACCTGCAACAAAATGGTGCTCAGAGTTGCTGAGTCTGCAGATGCAAGGCAACGTGTCCCGATGGAGCCAACATGCATGTACAAATGGCAGGAGCCCTCATGGACAGCACTGCAAAAAACAGTACATTAACAGCCGGATGTCCCCTCCCCTGTTTTATAGAATGCAGCAGCTACACAGCTTCTCCCAGCACCTGTGGTGGAGGTTGATAGCAATGTTGTCTCCATGGTACCAAAGGCAAAGCATTAATTAACTCAACCAGCACCTGGTGTCTGATATTCCGAGACCTGTTGAAGTCGTGGGAGTTCTGAATGCATGTGGAACAGGTAATGAAGAATCTGGTGAGGTATATTTGAAGAAATGAATATGGCACTACAAGAAGATATGATGATGGGATTTTATGTGCATTCGCACATGCCATTCCCCCGTCCCACGCTGCCCCATCGATTTATTTCATTTCCTTGCATGCCACTAACCACAAGGTTAACTAACTAGTTGCAGCTATAAAACAAGTGCATTTTTTTAAATAAAAAAATCAGAAACAATTTCACATATTGAAAACAATACAAACGTTTTTTAAAAAACAATATCACATATAAAAAAAGTTTAATAATAATAATAATAATTTATACCCCACCCATCTGGCTGAGTTTCCCCAGCCACTCTGGGTGACTCCCAATCCAGTGTTAAAAACAATACAGCATTAAATATTAAAAACTTCCCTAAACAGGGCTGCTTTCAGATGTCTTTTAATAATAGGATAGCTGCTTATTTCCTTGACATCTGATGGGAGGGCGTTCCACAGGGCGGGCGCCACTACCGAGAAGGCCCTCTGTCTGGTTCCCTGTAACCCAGTGCTGTCAAGTATCCCATTTCCCCCGGGATTCTCCCTTATTTCAAGCAGTTTCCCGCTGCTCTCCCTTATTTTTTACTTCCCTTAAATTTCCCATTTTTAATGGAAGCAGCTCCTCCCCTGCTGGCCAGGGACTGGGTGGGAAGACCTTGCCTACTTGGAGAGAAAAGCCTCAGCCCTCAAAGCAAGTGGGAGCCATTTCCCGTGCTTACAGGGGGGTGTATTCCTCCCCCTGCATCAGCCCCTATCCATTGCTGCTGAGCCCCTCAGCTGGCCAATAGGGTTAGCTGGCGGGCGGAGCCTGGCTGCCTTTGAGCAGCTGCTGCTTCATGTCCTGTTTCGATGGGATCAGACAAGAAGACGATGGGGCTCCATTGCGCGGAGCACATGGCTGCCCTCCTCTATGCTCCGCTCCGAGCACGAGCCCACTTGGAGTTTACATTGCTGCTCCGCCCACTTTTGCTTCTGGCTCCACCCACCACTGACATGTGACTGTCCCCGGCATAGGTGAGACTGCTGATCCCTTATTTTCAAATCCGAAACTTGACAGCTATGCTGTAACCTCACTTCTCGCAATGAGGGAACCGCCAGAAGGCCCTCAGCACTGGACCTCAGTGTCCGGGCAGAACGATGGGGTTGGAGACGCTCCTTCAGGTATACAGGACCGAGGTTGTTTAGGGCTTTAAAGGTCAGCACCAACACTTTGAATTGTACTCGGAAATGTACTGAGAGCCAATGCAGATCTCTGAGGACCAGTGTTATGTGGTCCCGGCAGCCACTCCCAGTCACCAGTCTAGCTGCCGCATTCTGGATTAATTGCAGTTTCCGGGTCACCTTCAAAGGTAGCCCCACATAGAGCGCATTGCAGTAGTCCAAGCGGGAGATAACTAGAGCATGCACCACTCTGGCGAGACAGTCTGCGGGCAGGTAGGGTCTCAGCCTGCGTACCAGGTTGAGCTGGTACGGTAGACAGCCACCCTGGACATAGAATTAACCTGCGCCTCCATGGAAAGCTGTGAGTCGAAAAAGTAGTTCCAATACAGATGCAGGTGAGAATAAAGATCTCCACTTGAAAGACTTGTTGAAAGAGAGAGGTCTTCATTAGGTACCTATAATGCAACAGAGACTGTGACTTTCTAAGAGGGAATACCAAAGGGTAGTTGCTACCACATTAAAGGGCCAATTCGTGTGTGTGTGTGTGTGCGTGCGTGCAAGGAGGGAATAATCTGCACACATCCCTGCTTACTAAATTCAGTCCTCTCTCTCTCTGTGTGTGTGTGTGTGTGTGTGTGTGTGTGAGAGAGAGAGAGAGAGAGAGAGAGAGAGAGAGAGAGAAGAGAAGAGAGTACCCTTTCAAGCATATAGGGGCTAATCCAGAAACCATATCCATGCATGTATCACTCTTGTTGGATCAGGGTAAAAATGTATCTAGAACATACGCATGAGAACATATTAATGGGACCCTGACATTTACAAATGCTTTTGTTAGCATTCTGAAGCATTTCCACTCCTACCAGAATCAGAAAAGTAGCATTACTTATTATGCTGAAGCACACCCCTCAATCCTTGCCTGGCTTCTTTGCTATAAATCCCTATGCTCATCTAATAACATCCTTCAGCCAATCAGTGCACAGAGATTTGTATACTGTACGGCTGAGCAATAACCCATTTAGTCTTCATGCAAATCAAACACCGAGCCAAAAAAATGGAAAAGCAAAATCACAGGGGGATGAGTTTGCAGTTTCTGGGTCAGTAAGTGCCCAATATTCCCACACATCTTGAGTGCCTGAGACAATTCCATGCCAGAATATATGTCAAGAAACACTGCAAGTAATATAATTTGCCCCCAAATTTACCCTTGCCAGTTACTAGGGGCTAGACCTTGAAAATATTGCTCACTTTTACTATGGGAACTCACAGTGATAATGCAGCAAACCAAACAGAAACAATACAGCGTGATTTGTAAGTTTCTGGATATCATTGATGCAAGGTCTCATCAGAAGTTCAGCAACCCCAAAACACATCTTGGTGATTTCACACACACACTTTACTTACTTACTTACTTACTTACTTACTTACTTACTTACTTACTTTATTTCCACGCTGCTTTTCAGCCAAGGTATTAACATACAAAAGGGGCTAACATTTTATTCTATTCAGTAATCTGTGCTGATGTGCCATTGGAGCTAGTCTCTATCCCCTTTTCATCATAGGGTTAGACTGAGATGAATAGAGAACTGTTCCTTAATAATAAAAAAAATTAGGCTAGACTGGAGAAGCACACCAGAAAGACTGTTTGTAATCTATTAATATACTGGTGATCAGTTTGCTCTGATCAAGCAGCGGAAAGGCCTACTTGAATGCCAGTTTCCAGGACTCGAGCTAAGAGACGTGTGTGGTTTTGTGTTGTGGTGAACCAGCAAACTGCATGTTTCCCTAAGTGATTTTTAGATGGCATCCCATTCATGTAGAGCAGGGGTGTCCAACAGGTTCCTGACACACACACCCAAAAAAGGCTTCCTAAAAAAAGCTCCACAACTTTGGTAGATCACTGCTAGGTTTTTTTATACTGTAGTGGGAGTAGATAGCAGTCTCTTGAAAGTTGGACATGCCTGATATAGAGAAATGCTAGGGCATCTTTTGACCCAGGCACTTGTTAGAAATTTTCTCTGGCCATACTTATTTCATAAATCGTTCAATGGAAAGCATCTAATTGGAAAGACCTAATATGCTTTCAATGAGGCCTGATAATGTGGCAAAATGAATGTTGTGTATGATCTAAAACCTTAAATACAGATGGTCACAGAACAATAATCACGTCATTTGGGTACCAGCGGATATAGGCATCTGCTTGGGCATCATGAGAACTGGGCTACAGGTAGATGTCCCTTTGGTCTGATCCAGCAGAGATTTCCTATGTTCTCAATATTATTTTATATATACAAACCTTGAAGACTCAGGCTGTGTTCCCCTTTCGGCCATGCACTGCATGGATTGCAGGTAATGTGATTTCCTTTTCAAAATGATTTCCAAAACCTTCATAATGAAGGGCAATACATCAGAGTGAAAATTGTTATATAAGCTTAAAGGCTGCCCTTGACCATGGATTTTATTTCTGAATAACACAGAAAAGTAACGTCACTTGTTCGAGTTTCCTGTCAAACCCTGAGCAACGCTGCAATGCAGAAACCTAATTTAGGAGAGCCACTATTGTTCGTAAAATTGTAGCTTTTGGATTTAGAGCGCCGTGAAATCTCAGCACCTGACAGATTACATAAATATTAATTTAGCTTTTTAATTAGCACATTAAAGGCCTGAATAGGCTGCCTACTGTGCCTGTACAAAGTTTCAGTCACATGGATGCTGGGTGGAATAATTCTGTAATGGGGGCTGCAGACAGTTGATGTTTCAATAGAAGAACCCAGTTTAAGGCAATTAAATAATCCCATTATCTTTAGCTAACTCTTATTTTGTTAGTTCCATTTGTCCTCCATGGTAAAAAACCAAGCGGGACATGATAGAAGCGTATAACAGTTTACGTGCATGGTGTGAAAAAAATGAATAGGAAGAAGTTTTTCTTCCTTTCGCATGACACTAGAACTGAGGGCTGAATGACGACTCGGAACCAACAACATCCATTGCTTCTTTGTGTGGTGCCAAAGTCCTCTGGGCATTTAACACAGAATTCAAACAATTACAATAATGAAATGTTAGAGAAAATGATGATGATGATGGTAACAGTAGCATTTCAAACGTTACAAATGAATCAGTTCAGTTTGTTGCCTACAAACAAGCAGCGTAACAGTATTTAAAACACAGCAGAAACAAACTGTAGCAAGGTCTGGGAGATTTTTTAAAAAACTAATAACTGGTGCCAAAAGTATCTTAATGTAGATAAAACAAAATAAAATAAAAAATTCCTTCCAGTAGCACCTTAGAGACCAACTAAGTTTGTTCTTGGTGTGAGCTTTCGTGTGCATGCACACTTCTTCAGATACCAAACTGTAATGTAGATAATTCATGTAAGCCTCATTGGGGATCAGGTGGGCACTGACAGTTGAATGCTTCCAATGGTAATTAAAAGCATAATGAAAACAAAATAAAAAAATAAATAAAATCCTTCCAGTAGCACCTTAGAGACCAACTAAGTTTGTTCTTGGTATGAGCTTTCATGTGCATGCACACTTCTTCATAGCACACTGCTATATAGAGGCCCCACACCATACTTTGGTATGATACATTTCACACCTGTCAAGGACATTCACACCTGCACACATATGCAATGCAACATGCCTCCATATCTGAAGATGAATCTGATATATTTGTTCACATATAGTGTAAATTTGGTGCTTTTCTGGTTCGCTGTTATACCGTGCTCAAATATTAAATACGCTACACATGGACACCAATGTGTATTATCACATATCTCCATATGCATAAATTAATAGTGTCATTGTTGATTATGGATTTATTGAGGGGAAGCCCCACCACCAATAACAACCACCACCTATGACCTTATCTGCACCTATTGTATGGAAGTATATTTTAAGCTTCAGAACTGTTTTGTCCTGCTTGGAATGCTGAAAATTGTTCTGTAGTGGTACCTGGCTGTAGTGATACCTTGCTTGGCATAAATCCATTTCAATGTCTTCTTAAGGCACAGTAGTGTGCCACCTTTTGGATATACCCTGCAAGTGCAAGCCGTGGTGCAAGGTTTTATTTTCAGCATAAAACATAAGAGAAGAATACACCAGAGGGATAATTCTTTGCCCATTGGCAGAAATAGTTCTGCTTCAAGAATGAGTTAGTGATGCATTTGCACTATTTAATTAAAAGGTTAATTTAATTTGATTTCAATTAAATTTAAAATAATGATTTTTAATTAATTGATGCCAGGTTTATATGTAGTGTAGCAGGCTGAGGTTCCTTGGCCCTGCCATGATCAACCACCTCTCATGCTTACAATATACAGTAGCCTTTCAGGGAGGCTGATACAAGCTTGCTAAGATGCTGCAATAATATAACACTTCTTCACATTGTGCTAGCATAGATGATGGTGCACTTAAGCATTCATGTCCTTGGTGTAGCATTAGCAACATGTAACTAAGAAATATGCTGTTGGGAAATTAATTTGATTTGGAACATGCATGCATTAAACAGGTGTGTGCCCCTGTTGCAAAAACCCTGTAGCACTTAAAAAAAAAAATCAAACCTATATCCCATCTTTCCTCCATGGAGCACATGACAGCACACAGAGTTCTCTCCTGCCCCCAGCCCATTTGATCCTCACAACAGCCCTGCAAGGCAGGTTAGGCTGAGAGAAAGAGAGAGGCTTACTTATGGTGGAAATTTGAACCTGGATCTCCCCAGTCTTAGTATAATATCCTAATCAGCATACCCCATTCTCAGTTGTAACAAGATACTTACAATGATATAACTATGGGCTGGATCTAGAAAACACACAAACTGTGAACTAAGCCATTTTCAGCCCGCTTAAATCAACTTTCTAACCACAGCCAACATCTGAACATATTTAATGAAGCCATGTGCTTTAAAACAACAACAACAACAACAACATAACAGCCAAATTCACATAGCAGCTAAACTGGAATACCTGAATTTACATGGACTTCAACAGAACCAAAGTGCAGTATTTGGAAGCCAAACACCGATCAGAATGATTTAAGTGCTTTGTGGCAAGTAAAGGTAAAGGGACCCCTGACAGTTAAGTCCAGTCACGAACGACTCTGGGGTTGCGGCGCTCATCTCGCTTTACTGGCTGAGGGAGCCAGCGTTTGTCCGCAGACAGTTTTTCCGGGTCATGTGGCCAGCATGACTAAGCCGATTCTGGCGAAACCAGAGCAGCGAACGGAAATGCCGTTTAGCAGTATAGTAATTGTCTCATCTGCCCTGTCTAAATACACCAGCTACATGTCAGCCACATTTTAAGAATAAAAACAATGACGTGTGCACACTGGTTAAGGTGGTTTGGGGGGGGGGGCTTTTGCAGCTATAGATTTCCTGAGTTACCATATATAGAATAACATACGATATAGATAGATAGATAGATAGATAGATAGATAGATAGATAGATAGATAGATAGATAGATATGGTAGGTAGGTAGGTAGGTAGGTAGGTAGGTAGGTAGGTAGGTAGGTAGGTAATCTATATCTGCACTGATATCTCCCAAATGAAACCTTGCACAACTTCTTTGCAAAGTTGCTAACTTAACTGGAGAGCCATGTCTGCTTCTGGAATTTTCAGCTCACCCAATCAGACAAAGGGCTGTTTAAAAAAAAAAAAAGGAAGGCATTCATCAAATTACACTGAGGGTTCCATCTGTTATCTTAAACCTTTGTTCTCAAGTGACACAGAGAGGAGATGGTGCAAAACACACTTTGCTAAAGGTTTTATCTGAGGCTGCATTTTCCAGGTTGTTTGTATGCCATCCAGGATTATATATGCCAGCCCAACAGAAGAAAGTGTTATTCTGCGTTGCTGGCGTGCTAAGTTTTGCTTGTGCTCTCAGTATTGCAGCAGCCATAGGAACTCAGCTGTGGCTCAGAGGAAGAATACTCTGCAAAACTGGAGCGCTGCTTGTCAATGCTACCGGCCAAGAATTAGAGAAGTTTATTGGTGAAATTCAGTATGGACTTTTCTATGGGGAGAGGGTTAGACAATGCGGGCTCGGAGGGAGACCTTTTCGGTTTTCATGTAAGTAACAATGACATCTGAATTATTTAATGCTTTAGTGCATGCTATCATGGTCTGACGGATACGTACCTGAAAATTCTCCTGTTTCTTCCAAAAGATGCGCTAGTGGGAGATGTGAAATTATGTCGCCAAAATATACATCATGTGCTTCTTCTGTCAACATGTATTTACTGTTATAATAGCTTGCTAGTTGAAAGAACAGTCAGATCCTGTGCATGTCTACTTGGGAGTAAGGCCCACAGAGTTCTGCAGGATTTCCTTTCAAGAAAGCTTGCATGGCATCACAGCCTTGATTTTTCAAACTCTTTTCCAATACTGTGCTTTGGTGTCTCTTTTAATTATTGTTGTTATTTTATTAATTCTTATTGAATTATTGTCATTTTAATATTGTTATTTTAATATTAATGAAATGATTGGGAAAGAAAGAGAACTATTGTAAATACTTGCTTGTGTTTTGGATATGCAGACTGTGAGAAATCAACAGTCCAATCCTCTGCATGTTTACTCAAAAGTAAGTCAATTGAGTCTACTGGGACTTATACATCATCTAAATGCCAGAGTCCAATCTTATACAGGTGTACTCAGAAGCAAGTCCAGTCAAGATCCAATGAGCTTACTTCTAAGTAAATGTGCATAGGAATACAACCTCACTTGCTCAACTAATCATTATCATCCAGGATTGGCAACTGCAGAGTTGCATAGGATGAGAGTTTTGCAGTTCATCTGTTTACCTTCCAGGAGTAAATAATGTTAAAATGGTCAGTCATGCACTTGATTTATGCAGAGCACTATATTAAAAAGAAATAATGGTTATCTGGAGAAGAGTTCATAATATGCCACCTAACATTTATTTTCTTACCAGAAACAATTTGCAAGTAATCTGCAGAGAGACATAGTGGCTTGTGTGAGTCATTTCTGGTGCATGTCCTGAACTGCAGACATGAAAATGATTGACTGTGCAGAGGAAGTAGACCAAATTCATTTTGGATATTATTGAGAATTGCTTCACCTAATTGCATTCTATAGTAGGCTTTAGCAGTTCCTGAGACCTCTCTGAAAATCCTGCTTATCGTTGCTCCCTGCTCCTGTCATCCTGTAGCAGCATGAGTATGAATTCTCAGAATGACTTGCTAAAGAATGTAGTTACAGGTGGGTAGCCGTGTTGGTCTGCCATAGTCGAAACAAAATAGAAAGTTCTTTCCAGTAGCACCTTAGAGACCAACTGAGTTTGCAGTGTATCTGAAGAAGTGTGCATGCACACGAAAGCTCATACCAAGAACAAACTCAGTTGGTCTCTAAGGTGCTACTGGAAAGAACTTTCTATTTTGTTAAAGAATGTAGGAAGCACTAACCAAACTTTGTTTATTAAGATGGCGGAGCTGTAAGAATGCTTAATACATAGTCCATTCCCATGAGTTAGTGCACTATGACTATGAGCCAATATGGACATAATACTAAATCATAGTATTATGAGAACAGGCTGTATGGAGGCTTGGACTCCTCATGTACCCCCCCCTTCCTCTGGCATGATTGCAAGTTGCTCAGAAGCTTCGCTTCCATTCCAAATTAATCACATGTTGGCATATCGTCTGAACCCTATACAGTATTGTGCCTAATCTTAATAGTTAATGGTAAGAAGTTGGCATCAAAAAACATAGCTTGAAGCTGGCTCGATTCCACTAACCACAGTTAAGTTAGAACACAGTTTATCAGGTGCAGGTAATGCAGTTTCGAAGGAAAAGCTTCTGAATTCCTCCTAACACCTAAGTCACAGGGAAAAAATCAACCCACAATCTAAACAGATGGCAGTCGAGAGCTTGAACATTTGAACAATGTGGAAGCTATTCTTCAGTGAAAATATATTGTTGGAACATATCCTTATTCCCACCCCCACCCCCAAATGCTATGAAATATCCATTCCATGTGAGGGTTTTGCAAAGGGAGGTAAGTGGATCTGGTGCAGTTGGCATGCCATAACTGTCCCGCCCTGTCCTGCATGTCCCCACTTCATGCATGTTCCCACCTGGGAACATATGTGATGAATGCCAAGTGAAAAACCATGAGAAAGCTGGGTTGCATCAGTCTACTTCCTGGCACACCACAAGAGTAATGCGAATAGAGCTCCCCAGGCAATTGTTTCCAGCCTTGTTTAGATAACATATCCACCCACAATCAAAGCAAAAAGGAGGGCGGGTATGGGGTCATTCCCACTGGTCCACTCAAACGCTCTACATATTGATCAGTTTACCTGCACAGAGAGCAGATACATTCAAGTTCCACACATGAAGATGACTTGATCAACACACAGAAATCACTGGCAAGTCAGAAGCACGACTCAATTCTGCCCACTCACCCCGTGTCAATTGTACAGTACTTGTGTCATCTGCCTTTTATGATGGAAAAAGGAGTTTGCAGTTATCTATTTGGCACCAGAGCAGAGCTCGGTGATTAATCCAGGGACAGAGAAAAATAATGGCAGTCTGAAATAGCAGTCATATTTACTTTGAATGAACTTTTTTTTTTTTAACTGGGTGAACATACACCTAGATGGAATTTATTAATGTTATATAATGTCCAGTAGCTTAAAGGCAGCTGCTTCCAATACAAGATTCAGTCTGCTGTGTAATTACTAGGAAACATTGGCTGTTGTTCTCTGCCTTCGCTGCAATCCTCAAGGAAACTCTCTCTCTAAATGGCTATAAATGTCTTAGGAAATGTTACCATTTACAGTAGATGTGTTTGCATTTTAATGCATTGAAGCACAGCATGGCAAGGCTGAGAAGAAAGGATTAAATCATCTGCCTTGTTTTAGTCCTGCGTTTGCGCCCATTAAATGCTCTCCCTGTTGGCCGCTATATCTCTTTTAATTGTAAAATGAATTTGCTCTGCCTGTAAAACCCATTCAGGCTCAGGAAAGCCTTCTGCTTCATTTACTCTGGCTCTTGTCTGTTTCTGGGTCAGCGGTTCATTTTCTAAAGGCCACTGGCATGCAGATTCAATGCTTATAATGAAGGTCTGTCTTCTCTTCCAGGGCAACATTGCTGCTGGATTAATTTTATCTGGTAGTCACCTATAAAATTTTAATGATATGTAAAAAGTTCTGAATGTCGCTACTGAGGGAAACAGCCTGGACAACCCAGTGTTGTGTGTGGCATGGCAATAAGCATGATAAAAGCTGCTTCTGATATATATGAAACCAGATCTGTGCATCAAGGGGAAATGAAATTTGCAAGCTGTGTAAACAGTTCACATTTTTGCACAATGTGCTCTTGCATGTGCTTACTCACAAGTGAGCACCATTGTGTTTTATGATGCTTACTTCCTAGTAGGTGTGTTTAGGACTGCAACCTTATCATGAAATCCTACTCAGAAATAAGCCACGTTGCAACCACGTACTAGTGACGAACAGGGCAAACAAACTATGTAAGGCAATGGTGTCCTTTCTCAAATTGTTTGTTTGTCGGCAGGTTTACATCCCACCTCTCATCGTACAATAATAATAATAATAATCATAATATTTATACCCCACCCATTTGGCTAGGTTTCCCCAGCCAATCTGGACAGCTTCCAGCAAAATATTAAAATACAATAATTCATCAAATATTAAAAGCTTCCCTAAACAGGCCTACCTTCAGATTTCTTCTAAAAGTCAGATAGTTGTTTATTTCTCTGACATCTGGTGAGAGGGCATTCCACAGGGCAGGCACCACTACCAAGAAGGCCCTTTGCCTGGTTCCCTATAACTTCACTTTTTGCAGTGAGGGAACCGCCAGAAGGCCCTCGGCACTGAACCTCAGTGACCGGGCTGAATGATAGGGGTTGGAGACGCTCCTTCAGTTATACAGGACCAAGGCCATTTAGGGCTTTAAAGGTCAGCACCAACACTTTGAATTGTTCCCAGAAAGGTACTGGGAGCCAATGAACTTGCAGCAGGGCACAACAATGCAAAATTCAATGCACAGTAAAAACAACAATACATTAAGAGTCATATCCAGTACTGGATGAAGGCAGTCATGCCCATGCAACATTTCGCCATCCTCTCCTCTCCTCGTGCAACCCCAAAATCTGCTTCGGAGGGTCCTTCACTTTTGAAGGTGTATGTGGGGCTGCAGCCGGGAGCAGCGAGGAGGGCAAAGTTCCATCGCTCAATTCTGTTGCACTAGTGGAACAGCAGGGTTGGATATAATCCTATATTTTAAATTACAACTATCTCCAACTCTAAAGTATATCAGCCAAGGTACATAATGGCCCATTCAGAATTTTATTTATTTGTTTGTTTTAATTTAATTTGTCTAGGCCTGGTGGAAAAGGAAAGCTTTTAGCTGGGGCCAAAAAATAATCAAAGTTGTTCCCAGCCAATCCTCAGAGGGGAGGGTGTTCCATAACCAATGAGGTGTTATTGCTTAGAAGTCCCACTGACAGATCTCATAATCTACTGCAGCTGACCTTATATAGGATTATACCTGAGATGCCCCTTCAAATACCTGGGTCTAAGCCATTTAAGCCTTTATACTAACACTTTGAACTTGGCCCAGCGACATTTTTTTTTACAAGCTTATTTTAATGAACTTTGCTGTCATCGTCATAGCCCCACCATCAACGTCTCTTATTTTACAAATATTAAAACCTACAAAACAAAAAACAAAAATTGAATTTATCTGTGCTTTTCTACTGTCTGCTAGAACCACCACCTGTCTCAAGGAATTAAAAAACAATACAACATGAGAGTCTCTTTTTTGAAATATTTTTCTTATGTTTGTATTTAATATACATAGTCTTTCAATTTCCCATTGGTTAAATGCAGCCACTGAGCAAGAAGGAAGCAATGGCCCTATTACAAATAATCAACGAATTGGATTGGATTGAATCAAGCAATGTTGGATGGCTCTGATATCCCTACTGCATTGCCTGCCACAAACCCACTTGCTAGCAATTTACATTTTACATGGTAGATAAAATTTATTTGAAGTGCCTACAGAGCTTTTTCTCAGCATGTTCTAACCACAGCAAGGCAGTTCAAAGGAGTATTAGCACTGGCTTAATCATACCCCCATGGAGTGGGAGCATTTACCCTGCATTCAGTGATTCGTTTTGAAATATCTGCTGTCACTAAACTGTGCAGAAATATTTGAAAATCGCCCTGTGGTAGCAAGCCTAGTTCACAATCCACTCTGAATACTTAAAATATTCGTGTATATAATAGGTTACCATATTTAACGGGGCTGTGCCAAAACAGACACACTTTGGGGGCGGGGAAGTATAAACCACCACCACACAAACGATTCATATGAAACATGCCCCACCTTTAGCTTCCTAGAAAGGGCACATTTCCTACATTTTGATCAGGTGTGTGTCAGCTGACCCTGGAAGGCCAATCCTTGGCCATCCAAGCCCTTCTGCTTTGCCTTAGTCAAACTTGCTTGTTGCACTCGTCCTGTTACCACACCTATTCAAGTCTATTCCTAAACACAGGAAAGAATTTCTCGGTCTTCACCCAATATTGAAACTGGATGTTTTATGAGCCCTTATTTAACTACCCTGCCTTCCAGAATATCACCGTAAACCTAACTTGCAAGGACCATTCTGATACTTTTACTTCTCAGAAAAATTCTTACGTAGACATTGGGTCCTGCTATTGTTTCTTTGTTAAGTGTTTTTGCACAGTTCTTCTCACCTCACCAGTTTCTTCCAACTCCCAATGATAACCATGTTTCGTGGCATCAGGGTCGACAGCTTTGCCTGATTTCTGCAGTAATTCCATTCTCTCTTGTTCTTTTGTGTGTGTGTGTTTAGTTTTTCCAGATTTGTTCAAAGTTATCCCTGCGAGTATCCATGTGAGTGTTATCCTCTTCTCTTTGGCGTTGTTAGTGTTTGCCCTGATTGAGACTGGGTTCTTCATGTACAACGCATTTGGCAAACCCTATGAAACACTGCATGGTCCACTAGGGCTGTACCTGTGGAGCTTCATCTCATGTAAGTTTTCCAAATGTAATGCCATGGTTATGTTTGTCAGAGCCTGGGATGAAAGAGTGGTTAAGCAAAGTATCCATGACATTTTGTGGGCTCTTGTGGGCCAGCTTTGACTGATGGGTGGGACAACCCACCTGTCAATCATCTGGCACCACAACACCAGATGATTGGCACCTGTCAAAGCCCCTTGCACAGTGCTTCCCAAGTGCCCAACCGCCAGCTGGCTGCTGGGTGATTGGGAACCATAATGCAAGGGGCTTTGCCAGCATATGCTCAGCAGAGGGTTGGCAAAGCTACTCTCTGCAGGGATCATCTGCTCAATTGCATTGCCCATGACAAACCCAGTTGTGCAGCTGATCCAGCCATGCCTCTATGTGCCTCACATTTGATATCACCTATGGTGTCAGGTGTGGGGCGGGGCAGGTGGGTGTGGTTTGGTAGAACATCCTCATGGGTCAAATTGGGACACGTGCTGGGTTTACATTGGCCCACAGTCTGGAGATTCCCTGCCCCTGCCTTGCATTTTGACTGTTTTCACCTCTTAACACTGAAATGTACACACAACTAGGGAAATTCCCTCCCATCATTTTGATTTGATTTCTTATCATTGCACTCCCGTTTGAGGCAATCTGGTTACCTACCACATTGTGGTAAAGGTAAAGGGACCCCTGACCATTAGGTCCAGTCATGTCCGACTCTGGGGTTGCGGCGCTCATCTTATGTTACGAACCAGAGCAGCGCACTGAAACGGCGTTTACCTTCCCGCCAGAGCGGTACCTATTTATCTACTTGCACTTTTTTGTCGTGCTTTTGAACTGCTAGGTGGGCAGGAGCTGGGACCAAACAACGGGAGCTGGGACCGAACAACGGTTTAACCCACAGCGCCACCCGCGTCCCTACCTACCACATTAGGTATTAGGTATTAGCGGGTGGTGCTGTGGTCTAAACCACAGAGCCTTAGGCTTGCCGATCAGAAGGTTGGCAGTTCGAATCCCCATGACAGGGTGAGCTCCCATTGTTCGGTCCCAGCTCCTGCCCACCTAGCATTTCGAAAGCACGTCAAGTGCAAGTAGATAAATAGGTACCACTCCAGCGGGAAGGTAAATGGCGTTTCCGTGCGCAGCTCTGGTTCACCAGAAGCGGCTTAGTCATGCTGGCCACATGACCCGGAAGCTGTCTGCAGACAAACGCCAGTTCCCTCAGCCTATAGAGCGAGATGAGTGTGCAACCCCAGAGTCGTCTGCAACTGGACCTAATGGTCAGGGGTACCTTTACCTTTTTTTACCATATTAGTTATTGGAGTAAACCATGGTGCACCCCACAGAAGAGATATGCAAAGTGGGGTGCTGCTTTGTAACTACTGAAATGCAAAGAAAACAGAAGTACTACCCCGTTGTGCAAAGGTCTGTTAGAAAACTGTTAAAATGCTAATTTTGGATTTTCTTCTTTTTCAGTTTCTTGTGGCTGCCTCATCATGATACTCTTTTCATCAGAAGTGAAAATCCACCACCTCTCAGAGAAAATAGCTAATTATAAAGAAGGGAGCTTTATTTTTAAAACTCACAGTGAGCAATTTGCAAATTCGTTCTGGATCATTCTGGTGTGCTCCTTGGTACACATTCTGAACATTTTGCTAATACGCCTTGCTGGATTTGAGTTTCCTTTTTCTAAGTCGAAAGATTCAGAGACAGCAAATGGAGCAGTCGATCTAATGTACTAGACAAGTTTTGAACCATGTTTAATGAAAATGGTTCATCATGACCTTTTCCCCCCAAGACACCAAATGTAAATAGGTTTAAAGGATGTTTTTTAAAAACAAAACATGTATTTGTACATTGTGAGCCAGAGACATTTACAGAGATATACCAGCACAACAAAGGAATTAAATAATATCAGTAAGAGTCGTGTGGCTTGCAGTAGGTGTTTGAAGGTAGGAAGGTATTGAGTTGGTTTAGATGTAATGTCTAACCATGGTTTGTGATAACTGTAGTTTAGATTCCTAATGAAGGTGTGTGCTCCAGATATAGAGATAACTTGTGTAGGATTCCTTTTCTCTCACCTTTCCTGAGAATCCCTGGGTGCTTTCCCAAACAGCTTCAAAGGTTGAGCGTCATCTTAAACCATGATTTGTTGGTTCGGATGCAATGCAAACTGGTTTGCACAAACTGAGATGTGCAAGCCATCTATCGCTAAACCATGGCTTGCAGACCATGTTATCAGATCCTAGTTTGCTGGCCACTCACAAACAATGGTTTGCCCAATGGCGTTTGTTTAGACATCACGGCAAACCATTGTTTGGCATTACAGTATGTCCAAACTATCCCGTTGTTTTCCTCCAAGGTCTAGAACCCTAGAGGAATGCAATGTTGCTGAATTAGTGTGATAAAAGCAAAAACTCTAAACTTAGAATCATAGAATCATAGAGTTGGAAGAGACCACAAGGACCATCCAGTCCAACCCCCTGCCAAGCAGGAAACACCATCAAAGCATTCCTGACAGATAGCTGTCAAGCCTCTGCTTAAAGACCTCCAAAGAAGGAGACTCCACCACACTCCTTGGTAGCAAATTCCACTGCTGAACAGCTCTCACTGTCAGGAAGTTCTTCCTAATGTTTAGGTGGAATCTTAGGCAGCCATTTCAGCAGAAGAGGACAGCATGTGCTTTCCTCACGCAATCATGCAAAGAAGATGATGTTCTAGAAGTATTACTCTTGGAAAATCTGTGTATCAGGACAAGAATAAGAAGTTGACTTCTCCCCTAGAAAATCGGAATAAGGGCTCCGTCATGAAACGGCACTAACTTTAAAAGAAACTGTACTGGCAGCAACCAAATTAAATTTTATTCACAGAAAAAGAGTTTTATTCACAGGAGGACCCCTTCTATGAGCTCAGCTCATGTTCCACGAATGGAAGCAGCTTCCATTCACAGAGTGGAAAGGTTGGGTGCCAGCCTATATTTCTTACTTATATGGAGTAGATTTAGATGCAAATTCCTGGTTTTCAAACTTTACCAAAGATGCTGCTCAGTGTGTATTCAAGTATTTGAAGAGCTGATTCCAAACATAGCACCTAAGACCTAATCTAACATTGTGGCATTTTTGTTCTCGTTTTGTAATGCTTTTATTTTGTTTTTCACTTTTATAAGCTTCAGTTTTAGAAATAGAGGTTTGATCCTCCTGGTGTGCAAAGTGGTACTTCAGACAATAAATACATTCTTCCCCTCGTTCTTCCATAGCACTTTCAAGTGATTGTTGGGAGGGGGGGACGACATGCCACGAAGAGAAGAAAACTAATCTGTGCGGGAATTTCTTATAACTTACCCCAGCCTTCCGTAGCCTGCTGCTCTGCAGCTGTTTTAAACTACAGCTCCCATCAGCCCCAGCCAGCAGGGTCATGATGAGAATGATAAGAGTTGTAGTCCAAAGCATTTAGGAGGCAAAAGGGTGAGAATGACTGGTTTATTCAGTACTTTATTGCTACATTTGGTATTTCTGAGTAACAAAAAATTCTTGCCATAGTGTCATGAGAAAATAAACATAAGAACAAACATAAGAATAGTCTGCTGGATCAAGCTAATGGTCCTTCTAGTCTAGCATTCTCTTCTTGCAGTGGCTAGCCAGATACTTATTAGAAACCCACATTCAGGACCTGAGCGCAAGAGCACTCCTGCCCTGACTCCACACAGTTCCAAGCAACTGGTATTCAGAAGCAGTGTGTTTTTTTCTGGGGTGGGGGGTACTCAGGGGTACACATACCCCTAAACATTTTGTGAATCTAAGTTTAGCCTCATTGAGGGGCAGTATTTCAATATGAGTAGGAAAATGAGAGTGCCCCTAAATATTTTTTTAAATAGAAAAAAGCACTGTTCAGAAGCATTACCGCCTCTTCTGTTTCTTCTGTTTCCTGCAATTGGCACTGCTCCCAGTATGTGTATAGGTAGCAATATATATGCACAGCCACATATTCCCATATCATAGCATCCTTTTCTTCAGATAAGTCAAGGTAGGAGTCGGGAGCAAGTCGGCAATAACTCACCAAGTGTCGGTGAAGTTAACACATTGTTCAAGGAAACCAAACGGCTCGGGCCTGCTGATCGCAGCAACTCTTCTCAGCAGGTCTTGCCCCAGTGAGGCAGTTGTGAGAACTGCCTTCCCACTGCAGCTGCCTCAGACAGCAGAATGCAAGGAGGGCCTCTGTGGGCGTCGTTTCTCCCCTTCCCCTTCCAGTACCGCCAGAGAAGTGAGGAGAAGTTATTGTGGCAGCTTCCGGGTTCTGGCGAGACCTTATAAGAGCCCTGCAAAATGTCACGAGACCACCACCAGATCTTGCAGAGCCTCTGGACGCCTCCGTGAGATCTCATGGGGCTCCTGTGAGATCTTGCTGAAACCTGGAAGCCGTAGCCCCACAACCCTGGTAAGTGAGGCTTCATTGGGGGTGGCCAGTGTGCACACAGGGCAGTACCTTCCTGTTTTGCCTCAGACAGTGAAACAGGATGAGCAAACCTCAGGGGTAGTTCCCTGTAAGTAAAGGTAAAGGTACCCCTGACCGTTAGGTCCAGTCGTGGACGACTCTGGGGTTGCAGTGCTCATCTCGCTCTATAGGCCGAGGAAGCCAGCGCTTGTCCGCAGACAGCTTCCGGGTCATGTGGCCAGCATGACTAAGCTGCTTCTGGCGAACCAGAGCAGCGCACAGAAATGCCGTTTACCTTCCCGCTGGAGCGGTACCTATTTATCTACTTGCACTTGACATGCTTTGGAACTGCTAGGTGGGCAGGAGCTGGGACCGAGCAACAGGAGCTCACCCCGTCGCAGGGATTCAAACTGCCGACCTTCTGATCGGCAAGCATTAGGCTCTGTGGTTTAGACCACAGCGCCACCCACATCCCTTAGTTCCCTCAGTAACTTTAGACTGGACTATTGCAATGCACTCTATAGTTCCCTATAGAGTGCATTGCAATAGTCCAGTCTAAAGTTACTGAGGCCTGCACCACAGTGGCCAAACTATCCCTGTCAAGGTATGGCTGTAGTTAGTGCACCAGCTGAAGCAGGAATAAAGCACTCTTGGGCACTCAAAGAAGGAGCCAGCACTGACCACTTCAGCAGGTACAGGTTGTATTCTGCGAAAGATTATTCCACCACAAAAATCTGAGGTGAAGTTTGAAGCGGCAGTCCCGTTGAAACTTGTTCAGGCGGAAGATGGCGCATAAATGTAAATTGATAGTACCTATTTGAAACAATTGTTTACTTATTACTGCATAGCTTGGTGCGAGCTCGACGGGGAAAGTGTTGACATTTCCACAGAAACCGAGGGGAAGGCACTAATTCTACACATGACTTTCTAGCTAACTTTCTATCAGAGACTCAGCTAGTAGGCACCCTTGGTTCTGGCCTGCCATGAAGCTACAAATCCAACTTCTGACAGAAAATTGCTCAGAGACGGGAGATTCTGAGGGCCTTCTATGAAATCAAATGGTAAGAAAGAAGAGCAAAACAAAAGGGATAAAAAAAGGAGAGCAAGCCTAGCAATACAGGAAGTTTGCATAGCTGTTGTATGGAAACCACTCCAGTGGGACATAGGACAAGCTAATTCATGAGAAAGGGTGTGGAGGAATGTAATACTTACAGTACATTCAGACCAGGGAAATCTGAGAATCAAAGCTCTGTGAAGGGAATTGGGGTCTCCTAACAACTCTCAGCACTCTTAACTACATTTCCCAGGATTCTTTGGGGAAGCCATGACTGTTTAAAGTGGTAATATACTGCTTTAATTGTATAGTGAAAATTAGGACTGACATAGAATTTATTATTGATAGCTTAAAGCTAAATACATCTCCCCCCTGTGGTGATATTATTATTATTATTATTATTATTATTATTATTATTATTATTATTATTATTATTATTATTTGCAGTTTTGATGATTAAATAAGAGTCTATGTTCATCAGTACTGGGTTTTTGGTTCATTGGGCTGTCTGAGAAACTTAAGCCTATGTACCATAACAAAACAGTGGGCATATTATCTACCAGTCTAAAAATGATAATAATAACTGGTCTTTACTGAGCATTCCTTTGACTAGGGTTGCCAGTCAGGCACCTCCCAGATCCTGCGATTTCAGGGCCCAAACCTGAGGCCTAGGAGCTGGTCCTGGTGATGTCGTTAAGCACGACACATTAAGCAATAATCACAGTGAAGCACCTAGAAAAGAAGAACAGAGGACCTTGCAACCTGCACTTGTTGTGAAGTGTTCTTGCAAACAGCTGGTGTTAATGATATAATTGCCAGTCAGTAATGTACGCATTTAATTTCCTTCTGACCTCACTGTCTACAGGGCCACCCCTCTCACCAACACATATGCCATTAGACAATTTGTTACTTTTTAAGGTGCCAGAAGACATTCTTGTTTGTTCAGAAAAAAGAAAAGGCATTTAAGAGTTCATAGGAATACATAACATTGACATCAACATACAAGATCAAATATCTGTCACATAAGACAATGGCAGAAGTCAGAGGGGGTACTAGCACAAAAGAGATTAACCTTCACAGTCTCTACTTAACAGAAACACACACACACACACACAATTTATTCCCCGAGCCTTGGGTTCAAGACATGGGGATGTGATGGGAGTTGTAGTCCACCAAAGTAAAAATTACAAGGACCTTCTGTTCACACCAAGAACAGACCTTTCCAAACTTCTGTTTTACACAGAGACATAATTTATGCTCTAAACTCTGTGCTGAAGAAACGGTGGGTGGGAACCAAGAACACTACTGAGCTAGCAGAATCCCCTTTTGTGAATCAATATAGATCTGTCTTCAATCCACATTTTAGTTTGGGAAACCACTCCATAATTATTAAACACATACCACTGCATTCTTTTCCACACCCAGAGTGATTTTATATCCAATTAAGAACATCTGACAAAAAATCTCTGGTTACTCCACTAACAATAACTATCTTCTGACTGAATATATTATTCTGCTGGGGCTTAGAGTTGGCAGGGGATGTGATAGCAAAATTATTTAGGTATGGTCACAACAGGCAACATGCTAAAGTAAAGTCAGGTTCAGAAGAAAGTAGCTTGACATAGCCAAGATATGTCCAGGTTCATGGCATATTTTATCAGGACCATGGAAAGCTCCCACTGTGCTCTTCTTGCTGTAGCTCTGCCCCAAGTGTGGCTAAAGGAGAGATGTTGCATTAGCAAAGTGCTGAAGTCATCTGGAAAGCTGTGAAAGCTGCGAAGGCCTGACCTGAGATCAGTCCATTAACCCTGCAGAGGAATTCAATGTTGCACGCTTCTGATCATTCTGTCAGCACAAGCATTTCTGCTTGCCAGACAGAACGACCCCCCCCCCTCTTCTCCCTGTGTTCCAGGGATTCTGCTCACCCTCCAGAGCAGATTTCGGGGAGGCACAGGGGGCCCACAGAGAGAGGGGGGGAGAGCCCTGCTGTGAAAGAAGGAGCCTTTGCTCTGGCTGAATCCAGACCACAGTTTACCAAAATGTGGGAACACAGCCAATACGTCCCTTCATCATGCAAGTAAAAGGGGCAGTATTTGCCAGGTAAATACTTACCGTAAATGAAAGCCAGTGGGTAAGTCTGTGATATCTTGGCTCCTAAACAGAGCTGAAAGTAGCCAAACTTTTCAGATGCACAGTTCAAATTAAAATCTCTAAGTTGTATTATTATAGATATAGATAAAATTCAACTCAGTGTTCCATGTGAGAAAAAGAAGAGAGGGTAGCTTTATTCTGCCTTTCATAATTATATAACACAAAAACATAAAAATAGCCTGGTGGATCAGGCCAATGGCCCATCTAGTCCAGCATCCTGTACTCACAGTCGCCAGCTAGATGAGTAAAATGAGACCTATCCTTCTTTGCAACTGGTCACTCACTCTATATGTAGTTGTGATGTTAAATACTCACATCAAGTAATAACCTCTGGTCACCTCTGCTTCACCGATGTAAAGTTATAAGGAAAAAAATGAAGTTATGTCACACAAAACTGCTCCATATTTCACGAAAGAGCTTTCCAGAGAACCTGGGTGAATGACAAATTCCCACTTTAAAATTAATTCAAAGAAAGCTATTTTGGGCTCCTTTCACAGTTTGCTCAAATATCGAAACCCCTCTCTTTTGCATGTCACGCTCGACTCCCAAGTCCCAGAAGTGTTCTTTTATCACTCCAGTTCCCATGAAATCTCATTATAGTCCACAGCAGTTAACAGTTTATGTCATTGCTCATTGCAGCAACTGTTCTTAAATGTGCTGTTCCTGCAGAGAATGCTGTGAGCTATTCTTTCAAGGGCAATTACAGGCCAATTAATAAATAAAAGCACTTTAGTTTGTTTTGAAGTTGCTTGATGCTGCTTATGAGGCCAAATGCAAGGATGGGAGCAAGTTCAGGGGAGAATCAGGCGGCAGGAAGGCCTTCCCTCCCTGATTCTCTTTTGCTGGTGGCATAAGAATATAAGAAGTGCCCTGTTCAGTCAGGCCAATGGCCCATCTAGTCCAGCATCCTGTTCTCAAAGAGGCCAACCAGGAGCCTGTGGGTGGGGAAGCCCAAAACCAGGACCTGAGCACAACAGCATTCTCCTCACTTATCTCCCATGAATTTGTCTAATCCTCATTTCAAAGCGTCCAAGTTGGTGGCTGTCGCTACATCTTGCAGCAGCAAATTCTATATAGGTTAAATACGCATTGTTTGAAGATGTGGCTCTGTATGCAGGATGTCTCGAAGGCCATATTAATAATTTCTCCTGAAGCCAGGCTCTGAAACCACAAGTAAGTCCACTAGATCCATAGGACAATTGCAAGATGTGGAAGAAGTTAAGCAACCGTTCTTTCCAGTGCTCTCTCTCTCTTTTTGTGACGTGTTTCCTCTTTTATGGTGATGCATTCTTGCTCACCTTAAATGGAGATTGTGTTGCATCATCTGCTTGGATGCCCTTTTTATAAAGAGCCAAGTGAGAAACATATTTACAAAATTATAATTAAAGTATCAGGGTCTAGAAAATTAGCTAGGCCTTTTTAGCTCCTTTTTAATATATGTGTGAATATTAAATATAATATATGTGTGCATATAAGGACGTGGGTGGTGCTGTGGTCTAAACCACAGAGCCTAGGGCTTGCCGATCAGAAGGTCGGCGGTTCGAATCCCCATGATGGGGTGAGCTCCCTTTGTTTGGTCCCAGTTCAAAAACACCTCAAAGTGCAAATAGGTAAATAGGTACTGCTCCAGCGGGAAGGTTAAATGGCGTTTCCGTGCACTGCTTTGGTTCGCCAAAAGCGGCTTAGTCATGCTGGCCACATGACCTGGAAAAACTGTCTGGGGACAAACGCCGGCTCCCTCGGCCTATAGAGCGAGATGAGCACACAACCCCAGAGTCGTCTGCGACTGGACCTGACGGTCAGGGGTCCCTTTACCTTTACCTTATGTGTGTATATATATTAGCTCCTTTTTAATATATGTGTGTAAACATACACACACACAAAAACCTCTGTTTGCTGAAAATCTTAGAAATAAAAAATGAGATATTTTGCTGCTCCTTATTTTGGAGATCAGTTTATATATAGTTTCGAGAGCCCTCCACACTGTTGGTTTTTGGTGTGGATATATTCTGCAAAATGTCATTGGTGCAATAATAATGCATGAGTGGTGGGTTTACCCTGGACTGTCTGCACATCATACTGCTTTGTTAGTTGTTCCACGATGCTTCCTTGGTGTTGCTGCATTAGGTCCATCTGGAGGGACCCTCCTGTGCTACATTGCATCCAAGGTGAAACATAAACACCCCAGAACATTAGCATACCCTCCAACTGTCCCACTTTGAGCAGGACATTCTGGAATTACAGAACCCACCCTGGCTTTTGATGGGATCCCGGGGTGTCCAGTTTTGGCTCTCATGAGAGTGTGGCACCAAAAGACAGCCATTTGGGAGGGGCTGTGCTCTCATGTGAGTCACCTGGCTTCCGCAAGAGCATGGCCTCGCAAGATGCACGTTGACTCGTCACATGACTCATGCGAGAGCACAGCTCCCCAAAATGAACGTCTTGGTTTTCCTCTGCAGGATGTTGGAGGGTATACATTTGTGGTATGAAAAGTGACAGGCTTTCAACAGGAAGCTTTAGGATATGCACTGCCTGGAAACGAAGCAGTATATCTGCCCCCCAAGCTTCTGCAGGTGCAAAAGCAAGATTTCATATAGCTCTTCCAACCCATTGAGCACAAAGTACAATAAAAAGGAAAAATGGTGTCAGGAGTCCAGTCCCCGGCTTGATCACACAGTAAGCGTAGTTAATTAAAAAGGATGATTTATTGTCAAAACAAACAGATAGCTCCAGAAGACACTAGCACAGCCTCCGGCATCATCAATCAAGATGACCCTTCTGAAGACCTCTTCCGCTTTCTACAGAAGATATTGAATTTTCGCACTTTACATCTCTTGTTTTGTTTCCAATCTAACAGCCCTCCCCTTAGCTGACTTAGGAGGGATTGGATCAGCTCAAATCTCTTCCTGTTCTGACAGACTGCTTCCTTCTCTGTTCGCGCCTATTTGAACTCCCCAAGAACTTTGGCTGGGTTCCCGCCCACTCTCAGTCATTCCCTTATCAACCAGCATTCCAAGGGGCGGAGGAGTTGGCACTAGCCAATGTTCATCCTGCATGCCAGTTAACCCTCTCTGTTCCCGACCTCTTTCTTCAGTTGGCTGCAAACCTTCACTAGGAGTTGGCTCATTCCTGACACCTGGAGGGACCATTTGTCCTTTCAAATGTGCCACATTCAAGCATGCATGTTCCCACCCATCCCCAATAAAGAGAACTGTGGTGCTAAGTGTGCTGAAACTGCAGCTGGAATCCTGCAGTGTTCAACAATCCACACAGACAGAGCCAGTCTTAACACACTGAAGCTGAGCTAAAGAATAAATGAGAAATAATAACCTAATTCCTGAAACCAAAACTGCTGTGCTGACCACAGTTTAGTGTGTATACCATGTAGAAGACATAGTCACCCAGTCACCCACTGCTGTCAACAAGCAGCACTAGCTGCCAATAAACTGGTGTCCATCAAAGATCAAATGCCCCTTTCTCCAGTTTAAGTGTCTCGCTTACTGAGCGTAACACGGCCTTACCTTTACAAAGTTATATGAGAGTTTACAGAAAGGAGATCTTCATGAAAAGTATTTGTCCTTTGGCCATTTCATTTAAGAACAAGATCTCGTTCTCATTCTGTTCCACTAGGCACCCTGCTATCAACTTCAGCAGGATCAAGCATGAGCCTTAAAACACATCACCATTCCGTCCGGTGACTTGAAAGCAACCTGTCAGTCTTCCTGTACTGCATCAAGGCCCATGCCTTCAATTATTAAATAATTCTGATTTCCCTGAAATAGATATGTAATTGCAGCCTGTTTTTATAAAAATCTGTGTCTTAAATTAAACATTCATGCTGTATATACAATGGACAGAAAAACACAGAGGCCCTGTCCAACTCTAATGAAAGTTTAATTGCTAAGAGACAGTATTGAGTTTACAATTAAGTACAGAGTGGAGATAGAAAAGGGAGTGAGCTTCCTTCCTGCCATTTAAACCCCAAGATCAGGACAGTTCATACCAGCACTTGTGTGGAAGAAGGATGAGCTGCTCTCATGTGCTGGAGAGCTGGTTTTTAAAGCTATCACATCGTTCTGTGCCGTGAACAGATGGACAAGAAGGCATCCAGTGATCTACATAGCTTGGAAAACATGGACCTAGAAGAGATAGCCAGCAAAATATCTGATCTAGACAAGTGGAGAAAGATCTTTAGTCGTCATGGGTAAGTTTTTTAAAATTCCTACTTAATTCTTACATGTGCCTGTTGGTAGGTCACCTTTAAGGTTGCAATCTTATGAAATCACATTCTGTTGAATTTAGTGGGGCTTACTTTTGAGTAGGGATGGAAGGCTCTGTCCATCTTCGTTCCCTTGGTTTCCCATTTTTCCTATTTTGAATTCAGTTCTCCACATTTCTAAAGCAATTTCCAGATTTTTCCTTTTTAAAAAAATTCCCATGAAAATGGATCACTCTGTTATCAGACATTTCTTCTAATAAACATATATTTGCATGAAGCTTTTGGCAAGCGATTGCCCCAACATGCTACATTTTCGTATGCTACTTTCACTAATATATTAATTTTTATGCATCTATGAATTCCACTAGTGTAAAGGTAAAGGACCCCTGGACTGCTAAGTCCAGTCAAAGGTGACTATGGGGTGTGGTGATCATCTTGCTTTTCAGGCCAAGGGAGCCGGCATTTGTCCAGAGTTGACGAAAATGCCGTTTACCTTTCCGTCGCCTCAGTACCTATTTATCTACTTGCATTGGTGTGCTTTTGAAATGCTAGGTTGGCAGAAGCTGGGATAGAGCAACGGAAGCTCACCCCGTCATGCAGATTCGAACCACTGACCTTCTGATCGGCAAGCCTAAGAGGCTTAGTGGTTTAGACCACAGCGCCACCCACTCCCTAATTCCCCTAATGTATGCATTTTTGTACCATGTGTTGGAGATTGCAAAATTCGAATAAGTGAGAATTTCAGAGGATGACTGTGGTTTGGTTCTCATATTGTTTCTAATGTAATAGATTTCACTTTAAATGTGAACCGAATCTAATTTCTCCCCCATCCCTACTTTTGAGTAAACATACATAGAAATGGAAAGCCCAGGATATGCTTGTGTGACAGAAGGCTTGGTGGCACACACTAGGGTTTTGTCTTGGGGTTGTTGTTGTTTTGGTAGAGTCTTTGCTAGATTTGCGCTTTTAGCAAATCCGTCTTGTTTGTTTTTTTTATTTTTCAGATTGGAAATCAGCCACACCACCCATCAGGTAACTTCCTCCCATCTTATTTCCCAGTGCTGTGATCTTGCCAGCAGCAACTGCTTTTAAAAAGATTGCTGCTGTGTGAAAGAAAGGCAGGTGATGACACTTCTAAAACGAATCCAGCAAACTGTAAAGCAGGCATTTCTGGAAGTGTCTTCCTACACAGGTTTAACTCAGCTTAACTACTTCCAAATGAATTTTAGTGAAATGTTCATGGTTGGATTCCCTGTGAAGTAGAATACCGGCAGTATACTGCAGAAGTGCTGCTGTGCATGCAGAAGGTGCCAAATTCAAAGCCTGGTGTCTCTAGGTAGGTCTGGGGGAGATGGGACCCCTGTTTGAAATCCTGGAGAGCCACTGCCAGTCAGTGTTGGCAATATGGAGCTAAGTGGACTAATAGGTTGTCTCAGTATAAAGCAATTTCTTAAGTTCCTAGGATATATATATATATATATATACACTCCAGCATCCTGTTCCCACAGTGCTTTTAACCAGATGCCTACGGGAAGCCTGCAAACAAGACATGAGTGCAACAGCACTCTGCTGCAACTGGTATAAAGAGACATACTGCCCGCAGCAGTGGAGATAAAAACATGTTAAACCTATATTAAAACATAACATCAATATATTTATTTCTATACTATATAACCTTTGCATGCCCTTTATGCAGTCTTTGCAGTCCTCCCTTATCCTTTGATTATCACATTTTGTTGTTGTTGTTCAGTCGTTCAGTCGTGTCCGACTCTTTGTGACCCCATGGACCAGAGCACGCCAGGCCCTCCATCTTTCCCAGCATCAGGGTCTTTTCTAGGGAGTCTTCTCTTCTCATGAGGTGGCCAAAGAAGAAGAAGAAGAGTTTGGATTTGATATCCCGCTTTATCACTACCCGAAGGAGTCTCAAAGCGGCTAACATTCTCCTTTCCCTTCCTCCCCCA
Source organism: Lacerta agilis (assembly GCF_009819535.1). Classification (NCBI taxonomy): domain Eukaryota; kingdom Metazoa; phylum Chordata; class Lepidosauria; order Squamata; family Lacertidae; genus Lacerta; species Lacerta agilis. Next base: position 73,006,846 of record NC_046316.1, on the reverse strand, counting down.
CAACAAACACTCTGTGAGGTGAGTGGGGCTGAGAGACTTCTGAGAAGTGTGACTAGCCCAAGGTCACCCAGCAGCTGCATGTGGAGGAGCGGAGACGCGAACCCGGTTCCCCAGATTACGAGTCTACCACTCTTAACCACTACACCACACTGGCTCAACTTCAGGATCTGTCCTTCTAGTGAGCACTCAGGGCTGATTTCTTTAAGAATGGATAGGTTTGATCTTCTTGCAGTCCATGGGACTCTCAAGAGTCTCCTCCAGCACCATAATTCAAAAGCATCAATTCTTCCGCGATCAGCCTTCTTTATGGTCATTTAGGATGACCATAAAAGGTGACATTTAGGATTGCCATTTTGCACGCACACGCACACACACAGACTCTTTGGTCATGTGTCTTTAACATGGGCTGACACCAGACGCAGATTTAGGGCAAAGTGCTCCCCTGCTGGCACCAAGGCTGCCAACTTGAATAAAGTATTTGGGGAAGGGGGCACGTAAGCCCCATTCCACATAATCAATCACAAGACACGGTGTACACACATCATTTGACTGGCAATCTCCATCCACTTGGGGGTGGGGGTGGCCCCATCAAATATTTTATGGGGGGGCAAAGGGACGTTAGCCCCTAGGAGTTGACTCCTATGGCTGGCACACATTAATTTTACAAACGGCCTTTTCCGCACCACTTAGCTCCCGGCAGGTAATGCCTCACTGCTTTACATTTTGCGAACAAGATGGCAGTCCTACCTGCAGTGCCTGTGATATGAGAATCACTGAGTTGAATGGGAGTTATGAGGTCACCTAGCGCAACTCCTTGCTCAATGTAGGATCTGCAAAGCAGGATGTAACTACAGTACCATCCATCCTCCGCTTCAATACGCTGCCAGAGAGGAGTCCACCAAGGAAGTCCAATGGAATTTATTTCTAGGAAAATTCTCTTGATGATGAACTTCCCTGTTATTTCTGCCCTTCAGTTCTACCCCTGCTGTGCCCTCTGAAGCATCAAGGAACGAGTCCGGTCTCTTTTCTGCATGGCTGTCCTTCAGATACTTGAAGACAGCCATCATGTCTCCCTTTGATCGTATCTTCCCTAGGCAAAACATACCCAGCCATTTGAGCCATTCATAGGACTTACAATAGCCCCTTTAGGAACAGGCAAATTATGCTCGGTGTATTAGCATGTCCTCGTGTTTCTCCATGTATATATTAGTTTCCTGGCAGCAACTGTTCATGCTGCAACAGAAGTCACTTCATATGGTTCTCCCAGGTTTTTAGCCTTCTTCAGCAATGTAATAATGGGGAACTGCTTTCCAGATGGAGAGAAGGTGCAAAATTCCTACTGTACACTTCATACTGCACACTTCCCTTTTCCCCTTCCCTTTTTTCTGAAGAAACCCTTCTGGGTCCCCACATTAAAATTCCTCCCTGGTCTCCCTACTGGCCTAGCATGACTAACCTGGCCAGTTAGCTCTGGTGATCCCATTGATGTTTGTTTTTATGCTGTTTTTTAAGTTGTTTCAATCATTGTCTTACAGTTGTTGTTGTTGTTGTTGTTGTTGTTGTTGTTGTTGTTGTTGTTGTTGTTGTGTAAGATGCCCAGCTGACCAAAAGCAGCCAGAGCCTGCACCTTCAACGGCAGCTTGATCTGCAATAATCACAGCAACAGCAATGAGATAAATATAATCTGTTCAAGCAACTGTTAACCGCACAGGAGCAGAGACCACTAGAATGTTGCCAACCCTCTCTGTGTCTGTTTTTTTTTACATGTCTATATTTGTACTCTGCTTCCCTCTATGCTCAAACTGGTTTACACCATAGACAGCACACAAGCAATCTATTTACATGTTTCCCTCTTCTTTTATCACTGAGAGGTGGTTGCTTTTCAAGTAGCCCATTTCCATGCATGGTGCTGCTGCTACCTGAGCTGAGCAACAGTGTGTTTTGAAATTCTGTTCATTTAAATATATCAAGCCAGTGAGTATCTATGTAAATGGAATAAATGCCGACAGAATGGATGTATATTTCAGAAAGTGCGGCAAAACAGTTGGCCACACAGCTCACCTGCAATTCCTCTACATTTTGAATCATCTATATAATGCCATATAAACTTCAAACAGGTAGAATTACTATCCGCTTCCTGGATTTTCATATAACAAAATTAAATAGCAATAATGCAACACAAAGTTAGGTTTACTATGGTAGCTGAAACCAGGGGGTGTAAACATTCCAACTGTGGTCCTTATACAACTGAATTTTGAAATAAAGTAGTGCATTAAATGAAGCATAAACCTGCAGTGAAAAGGAATAGATTTCTTGAGTGAAATGCAAAAATGGTTTTAGTAATTAAAATTAACACTGAAATGTATTTTTTTTCTAGTTTTCTTCCCATTTTTGTTAACGATTAGCACATTTAACTTTCCAGGCCATCTGTTGCCACCCCATATCGTCCTTACACATTTTTACCCAAATCCCAGTCGTTAACTATTAAATGGCAATCATTCATTATCCGTGCAATCCAATCTCAAAAAGAAGTCCCATTGAATTCATACTAGGAAGTATGAAACAATATATTTCCAGAGGAATCCCATCATTTCACATAGCGATCACACAGGGATGTCAGCCCCTTCCATGCCACTCTCAGCATATATTCCTGGAATTAGAGTAGATTTTGACAAATATATTAAAAAGGCAAAACCTTAAATTGAATGTTCCTTTAAGTAAACCCAAAACGAACAAGCAGCTCCTTTCATATAACTTTCCATCCATCTCCAAAAATTTCAAAAACTCATTCATGTAAGTTCTTTGCATGAAAAACAACACCCATCTATTCTAGCAGTGGGGGGGGGGGGTTTCCCCGCTAACTTCGCATTTAGAGGCGAACCTTATATGGGAACCGGTATGATGCAATCTTTCAACATTCACACTTTTCTGAATTTTACAATGCAGTTCTCCAGCCAAGTAATGTGTACAGAAATGCTTACGCTAAGGTAGAGTATGCATAAAAATGCATTATATTCGGTTAAATTGATTTGGGACAATGAAAAGGAGAATAAAAATAAAACAACTATTAACTCCAGTATTTCTTTAATCAAGACATGGTTAATGCCTTTATTTCCAAAAACCTTTCCTAGTGCTGTAATTTGGACAAGAGCCATTTAATTTCTAAACCAGAAGGAGAGCTCCTGTTCTTTGGTAATCCAGGAAACTGAGCCAAGGCAGTTCTCCTTTCCAAGTGTCACTATCACTAGGTAATTTTGCCTGTGACTACTTTCGGTCTATTGGAAGCTATGGAAAACAGGACAACACTGCAACAGGTCAAAAGATGGGTAGATTCCAAGTTGAGTTACATAGAAATATTGCAGGAAGAAGTTAAGAAGAGTCAACTAGTAAGTACGAAAAATATTTGCTTTATTTTTTTGCCAAAAGAAAACAATCCTTTCTTGCTGGGAGTTTGAATTGTTTTGGGCTAGCTGGCTATGTTATGCACCACGGGCGACAAAGGCAATGCTAAAAAAATATTGCATTGAGGGTGACTCTGAAGTAATATCAACATCTCAGTCCAGGACACCTCCCTGCATTTACCTGGAAGTACCGGTAAGTCACACTGGTTTCAGTGGAATTCACTTATAAGGAAATATGCTCACTAACACAACAGGCATCAAATGACTAACTTTGTAAGCTGTAGTCTCTGCAAACCTACTGGCACTTGTTCCGTTTAAACACCTCGCACTGTTTTTAAATGATGTATTAACTTATGTGCACCGAAAAGAGAATTATATTCTCGACACGCTGGTTTGAAACAATATAGGCACCTTTCGTCTCCTTGCAGATAAAAGGCCAAACCATGTTATGGGATGGGGTTTTGTGCAGTTCCTTCGTTTTAGGATAATGTTTGCTACAAAAAAAAACAGTCAGAAAAGTTGGAGCATGATAAGAATGTATTTAGGGATACGCCACACAGCTTGGTTTCTGTTTGTTTATATTGTTTATATAGAAGTGCCAAGACCACAAATCGGAGGACGACAAAGAGGATGCAGCTGCAGCGTCTCAAATGACAAACCCCCTAAAGCAAAGCCGCTTCCCATCCAATATTCTTTATTCCATTCCCAAAGCTCTCATCGTCTCATCGAACCTCGGAGGGCGGCCCATCTCACTGGAAATGGCAGTGGTAAGCGGACCTTGTCAATTAAGTATGAGATGAAATTTAATCTCGCCAGAATTAAAGAGACACAGAAATCTTATCCAGGAGCACTGTTGGAATCAAGGCTGCAGTTGGCTGCTGTTAGAAATAATTTAAAAGGGATATAGCGGGGATTGTCTGTTTGGAATGGTTTTCAAGGCTGCTACTGGCCCCTGAATGCACACAACGGATTCTACACTAGGTATTAAGCAATACAGATATGATGTGATATTTAACTTCCTTGTTTCAATTCTATTGGTGGCTCACTGTGTTGTATCCAGGGCTAGAGGAGAAATTCAAGCCCTGAACAACCATGTCAGAGAGCCAGTAGAACGCTGCCTCTGAAAATGGCTTCATTTGTGAATAGCCATTGATTGATAGAACTCCTGACAGATTACCCTCCACAAATTTATCTAATTCCTTCTTAAAGCCATCCAAGCTGGTTGCCATCGCTGCATCTTGTGGCAGCAAATCCCATTAATTAATTTTGCTTTGAGTGAAGAAGTACTTTACTTGATCTGCCCCCAAACTGCTGCCAATTAATTTAGTCGTGTGACCTAGAGTTCTGGTTTTATCAGAAGTCATCACTTTCTTCACAACTGCTTAGGTGAGCTGTAGTAGAAAACCTGTCCCAAGCAATTTTTTTTATTAAGAAGCACTAAACATTCCCCTTGATTATGTTTTCCTCAAACCACATTGGGAACCATTTATGCAGCCATCTTTTGTGCAAAGTGGTGGTGGTGGACTGGTGGTGGGTGTCATTATTATTCTATTTACTTATTTATTGCCCTTACCAGTTGCTGGTTACCAAGTGACATGCATTTAAAAACATAAACACCAATACATTATACCAGGGGTCTTCAAACTACGGTCCGTGGGCTGGATCTGGCCCACTAGGCTCGTAAATCCGGTCCGCGGACCCTGCCACCTGCTCAGTCAGTCCCCGCACACTGAGGTAAATTCGGAGTGGCAAGGCGTTTCCTTGAAAAGAAGATGCAGGTGCCTCACCGCGCAGGGACTGCCTGGGTGGGCAGTGACACTTCCGTGGCTTCCAATTGGCTGCAGGAAGCTCCTGCAGCCAATCGGAGTCCCCGCTCTCAAAAGTGTAATGGGAGCACTTCAGCAGGAGTGCGGCTTGGGAGCGTGGCAGCGGCAGCTCTACCAATGAAAGCTGCATTGGTGTTTACCTCATCGCGGTGCAGAGCCTTTCATTGGTAGAGCTGCCGCCGCTGCGCTGAGCCTGGGATCCCTCGGCGAGCCCGGAGCTGGCCCAGAAAGGAGAGCTGTTGCTGCCATCACCAGCAGCTCCCAGCCGCAGGCAGAGCTACTCGGGTAGTGGCAGCGGCGGCAGCCACACCAAGGCAAGGCGGTGCAATCGCCCAGGCAGAAACATGGAGTCGGCGCCGGCAACCGCCAAGCCTGCCACCGCCAAGCTGCCAAGCTGGGCTCTGAAGCCGCCGTGGCCATGGCTGGTACTGCAGCCTAGGGTCCCTTGGCGAGTGGGGAGCTGGCCCAGAAAGGAGAGGCACCGCCACCGCAGCCAGCCCCCAATCACAGGCAGAGCTACTTGGGCAGCAACAGCGATAGCGGCGAAGGAGGTAGGAAAACAGGGGGAGGGGCTGGGGAGGGGGGGAGAGAGGAGCCCCCCCCTCCGCCAGGATCCCTACCGCTTAGGCCTGGGGTCAACCCCTGATTGCGTTTCCTTTCAGTCTCCAGATATGAATATACCGGTAAGTGTGTGTGTGTGTGTGTGTGTGTGTATTTCATATGAATGAAAATATGGCATGAGCACTGACCATTTGCATTACTGCTGAGCAGTGACAAATATGGAACTGGATACTGCAGATACAAAAGCAGGCCCATACTTCCCATTGAAATACTTGTAAGTTTATGTTGGTTAAAATTGTTCATCATTTTAAATATTTTATTGTTTTTCCTGTTTTTTGTGCACAACAAATAAAATACGTGCAGTGTGCATAGGAATTCGTTCATATTTTTTCCAAACTATAGTCTGGCCCCCGACAGTGTCTGAGGGGCTGTGAACTGGCCCCCAGTTTAAAAAGTCTGAGGACCCCTGCATTATACCATAAAAGAAAAAAAGAAAGAAAAGTCAAATAAAATAATAATAGTATGCTTATAGTTCAAATTATAGTATGTTTATAGTTCATGTCGGGGACGCAGGTGGCGCTGTGGTCTAAACCACTGAGCCTTGGACTTGCCAGTCGGAAGGTTGGTGGTTCAAATGCCCGCAACAGGGTGAGCTCCCATTCCTCAGTTCCTGCTCCTGCCAACCTAGCAGTTTGAAAGCACGTCAAAGTGCAAGTAGATAAATAAGTACCCCTCTGGTGGGAAGGTAAACAGCGTTTCCATGCGCTGTTCTGGTTCGCCAGAAGCGGCTTAGTCATGCTGGCCACATGACCCGGAAGCTGTACGCCGGCTCCCCAGAGCCATCCACGACTGGACTTAACAGTCAGGGGTTCCTTTACCTTTACTATAGTTCATGTCCCTCCATTGTTGTCCTTTCTGTAAACAGAAATTCCCAAATACATTAACCTTAACACTGCTTCAACTGTGTGTCATGATACACTGGAGGTTCATGAGCTCCATTGAGATGGTTTGTGAAAAGCTTGCAGGACATGCAAGTATATCGGTACTACTTGCCCCTGCACTTGATTAATATTGTTTTCTCCCACTGATGATGGAAAATGACGACAATTTGACCAGGGCCAGATTAATTTCCTCAAGAAGGTTAACAAGACCCTGCCTAGCGGCTATGATTCTCATATTGCACCACTGACTTTGACAATGAAACTGCCACTGAAAAGTAAAGATGGTTTCAGAATATGAGTTTATGCATGTGCTCTGATTTGTAGTACAAATACAATTTCAAGTGATCTGCCAAGAACCACACTGATTTCCATGTCATCCGTGGAGGAGGGGGTGGCATTTAAGAACAGTCGCCTTAACTGTTCCTCATTCGGAAAGTACTCCAATTCCCAGATCATTGTGGTAAATGCCTGGTTCGTTCAGAGGAAGCCAAGAATATTAGCTTTCTTTTAATAAAGACCATATTTTTGTTGCTGTTTAATTCTTACCATTTCAAGGGACTACGGAGGATGTTATTTGGAAGCACATATCAAGTCTTCAGCTATGAATGGAAAAGAGCATATTTCAAATTCCACGAGCCTTATACTGATTTGGCCTACGCACTGGAGACAGATAAGGTAATAACACTTGGCAGCCATTTTTATACTGGTAAGTGCTCAGCATGGATCAGGCCAATCCCAGCCCAGTCATGTACTCCCTGGATGTTCAAGGGCAAAATCACAACCTGTCAGCTTCAGTTCCCTCTGTCTAAAGTGGCTATTGGCATCGCCTCCTTTGCAGGATGGTGATAAGGTACCGGTAAGTGGATTGTAAACCCTTTTCCTTATAAAGGGAGTTATACCAGGTATCAAACAGAAGTGACATAGAGCTGGTTTACACAGCAGCATATGACTTGCCCCCCCTCTCCATATGTACAGAAGCTTCCAATTGCCTACAACAGCTGTATGCTCTGAAAGAGTTGCCATAGAGGGCCCCAACCCAGCCTTAATACAGCTGCCCTGGTGTATTAAGCACAGTACTTGGTCTCTTGTAGGCATTGCAGGAAGGGGGGGAGCGATGCCCGACACATTTAAATCACACAACATACTTGAATTATACCACAACAATCAGTAGCGGCCAGTGCGTGTCGCAAGATGGGGCTGCCCTCCTGACAGAGGCGTTGTTGCCGTTTACCGGGACAGAGCTGAGCCAAGGTGCTGGCCAGGTTAGGGCGGCGTGGTTGCATGGATAGGACTGCCACGGCTGATCTAGCACTCCCATCGGTACATCACATGGCCCTGACCATGGGTCAGCAAACTAAGGCCCGCAGACCAGATCAGGCCCAATTGCCTTCTAAATCCGGACCGCGGACGGTCCGGGAATCGCCGCGTCGATCGCCAGTGCATGGATCGCCAGTGCGTGCGTTCTTTCCCTCTCCCTCCCTCTCCATCACATGGCAGCAGCGGTGCCTCCTCCCTCCCTCCTCCTGGCTTCTCCCCACCCTGCCTAGAGGAGGAAGGGGGCTGGGCTTTGTTGGTGCCAGCCCCTCTCCGGAGCCTTTTCGTGCACCGCTCATCATCCCGCCGCTGCCACCGCTGCCAACCTCTGCCGCTCGCAAGACACAGGAGCCGCGGTTGGCTGAGCACCCCTCACAAGCGACCGCCATTTAAAGCAGCCCCTCTCTGGAACCCTTTTGTGCACTGCTCATCATTGCTAGTTCATTTTTCTCTCTCTTCAAAATATAGTCCGGCCCCCCACAAGGACACTGAGGGACAGTGGACCGGCCCCCTGCTGGAAAAGTTTGAGGACCCCTGGCCCTGACCTTGCCTTTGCTCTGCCTCCATCCCATCCAGATAAACAGCAGTGATAAAGGCGGCGGAAGGGTCACCTGATCACACCTGCCGCTATTGGCATGAGTAAATGTATGTCATAATTTACACAGCGCTTACGCTGTGTAAATGCTTTCTTTCAGGGAGGAGCAGTAGCTGTTCAGATGGCTGTTCAAGTGAACATCATTAAATACTTGTTGTTTGTACAAAATAAAGAAGAAAATATGCGTCTGCAAAGGTAAGGATGGGCCGGAGAGATATTTGCTTAAGCTGCATGGGTTTTTGGGGTCCAGAACATGCATAGGCAAACTAAGGCCCGGGGGCCGGATCTGGCCCAATCGCCTTCTAAATCCAGCCTGTGGACGGTCTGGGAATCAGCGTGTTTTTACATGAGTAGAATGTGTTCTTTTATTTAAAATGCATCTCTGGGTTATTTGTGGGGCATAGGAACTCGTTCATTTCCCCCCCCCCCAAAAAAAATATAGTCCGGCCCCCCACAAGGTCTGAGGGACAGTGGACTGACCCCCTGCTGAAAAAGTTTGCTGACCCCTGGTCCAGAATGTGGGTTCCCAGACCACCTCCCATATGTGGCCCAGTTAATCTAGCGGTAGATTCACACCATCTTCCAATGCTTGAAAGCCAAGGAGCTGTTTTGTAGTCTTTCACAGGGAGATACTGTTTAGATACTGTTTAATGCAAACTGGTGTTGGATTCCAACCTCTGTCAGCCCAAGCCAACATGGTCAATGCTCAGGGATCATGGCAGCTGTACTCAGCAGTGCAGCTTGGAATTTTTTATACCACGGACTTAATACCCTTACAGGGTAAGGGGTCTCTAGACTCCCATCATCCCTAACTAACAGGACCAGTGGTCAGCGATGATGGGAATTATAGTCCCAAACATCTGGAGGGCCGGAGTTTGCCAATGCCTGATCTATAGCCATGTAAATGCCTGGCTGCCCCACTGCTGACCTACAAAAAGTAAGGATGCTGTAGTGATGAGTGTCAGCCCTGGTGGGCTCTAGCATGGCCGTGCCCAGGTGTGGATACCTTGGACTGTTTGCTACTGCAAAATGGTCAAAGGCCTGGAAACGATGCCTTATGAGGAACGGCTTAGGGAGCTGGGTATGTTTAGCCTGGAGAAGAGAAGGTTAAGGGGTGATATGATAGCCATGTTCAAATATATCAAAGGATGTCATATAGAGGAGGGTGAAAGGTTGTTTTCTGAAGCGGACATGGAGCAATGGATTCAAACTACAAGAAAGAAGATTCCACCTAAACATTAGGAAGAACTTCCTGACAGTAAGAGCTGTTCGACAGTGGAATTTGCTGCCAAGGAGTGTGGTGGAGTCTCCTTCTTTGGAGGTCTTTAAGCGGGGGCTTGACAGCCATCTGTCAGGAATGCTTTGATGGTGTTTCCTGCTTGGCAGGGGGTTGGACTGGATGGCCCTTGTGGTCTCTTCCAATTCTATGATTCTATGATTTGTCACCTGCCACTCTCTGGGTGGTCATTGGGGTGGAATCCTGCACTGCAATGGCCTGGGTTTAGCCCTGAGGTCCAGACCTAGCTGCACCATTGTCAACAATGTCTTGGGGGGGTGACAGTTTTCCTGTTCATGGACTATGGATTGCTAGTGTCTCTCTTTCACCGTCTCTTTCTCTATCTGTCTTTGCAGTTTATGTGAAATAAGCCAAAAAGAACAAGAAAAGGCCCTTGCAGCAGCCTTGGCTGATATTCTGTGGGTAGCAGGAGAAGGCCAGAAAGCTACTGTCTGCCTTGTCACCAGTGATACTTATTTTACTCCCAGTATAGACTACAAAGCTGATCACTTTACTGAAAAAGTAAGAGAAGCTACGCTTTAAAAGACACAAGATTTGCAAGGGGGAATTGTTGGGCTGGATTCTAAAAACTAAGAAACAGAAAAACCCCAGGAACACGAGGACTGTTGTTGTATGTTGTGGTACAAACAACGAGCACATAAAGATCCACTTCGCAGCCAGAGACTAGCTGAGATTTGCTATTTACTGGCAAAGAAATACCAACAGCATTGGGTGAATCGAGGTGCTATAATTTTTCTTTTATTAGACGCCATAAAGAGAAGCAAGGCACTCCAAACACAGAAAAAAATAAGTTAAATTTAGCATAGTTTATTGGGCTATCCTGTGTGTGCAGTCAAATATCTTGAGGCCTGACCAGATGTTTCAGTGAAAGTAGATCAATAGAGTAATATTTGGAATGGGTGCCACATGTAATGTAATCAAACTGGTCTGTAACACATTTGTTTGTGTGTGGAATCTCTTGGGCTAAGATTTTCATATTCAAATCTCCCAAGGAGGCACAAGATAAAACAGGTCTTGGTGTATAGTTCAATGAAAATGTTGACTCTGGGCTCATCCAGAGGACCTATTTATTGAGCATTCATCCAGATTTGCTTACACAAAGCTTATGCAGCTGAAATTCTACTCAGTCCTTTACTGAACATTTGTTAGTACCTATTTGTTTGCAGGGAGATTATACAACAATGAGCATCCATCCTGCATTCACCCTGACTTGGCTTCAGGGCCTTCATATGTCTTCCCATTTATCATTTATTCATTCCAAACTTCTCAGTGCATTTCCCTGTTACTTTAAGAGTGGTAGACTCGTAATCTGGAGAACCGGTTTCGTGTCTCCGCTCCTCCACATGCAAGCTGCTGGGTGACCTTGGCTAGTCACACTTCTCTGAAGTCTCTCAGCCCCACTCACCTCACAGAGTGTTTGTTGTGGGGGAGGAAGGGAAAGGAGAATGTTAGCCGCTTTGAGACTCCTTCGGGTAGTGAAAAGCGGGATATCAAATCCAAACTCTTCTTCTTCTTCTTCACCACGAAAAGAATTATTATTATTTTTTCATTGTGCTTGGGCAACAGAGCACTTCTATTGTGAAAATCTAAATTTCCCAGAATGCACCTGAATCCCTCATATAATATGGCACCCCTAGAATGTGGCAGCTGTAGAAAAGGCAAATTAGGAAAGGACTTTTTTTTTAAATGCAACTACCAACATTGTCATGCCTTTCTAGAAATCTATGGACCTACCACAGATGGAATGCTGTGCACAGTTCTGGTTGCCACATCTTAAAGAGGATACAGTGGTACCTCGGGTTAAGAACTTAATTCGTTCTGGAGGTACGTTCTTAACCTGAAACTGTTCTTAACCTGAAGCACCACTTTAGCTAATGGGACCTCCCGCTGCCGCTGCACCAGCACAGCACGATTTCTGTTCTTATCCTGAAGCAAAGTTCTTAACCTGAAGCGCTATTTCTGGGTTAGCAGAGTCTGTAACCTGAAGCGTCTGTAACCTGAGGTACCACTGTATTGTGGGTCTGTAAGAGTGCAGGAAGGGGATGCCAGCTGGTACCCATTGGGACTGGTAGGTCAGAGGGCAGTGCACCCAGCAACAGGTGAAAGCAGAGCCGATGACAGGCACAACCAGCTGAATATTGGTTTTGTCCCCCATCTTCCTCCCTGTTGAGTTTTTCCCCTACAGGAGAAAAATTAGGATTAAGGAGGAAGAAGCTGATAGGAAGTGTCTGGATAGGCCACTAGTATGAAGGCTGGCTAAGAGCAAGCTGGAGATGGAGGGGAGATGGAGTCATCCAATGAAGCTGAACAGTGGGAGATTCAGCAGAGACAAAAGGAAGTACTGGCACCAAATTCGCTACCAGATGTGATGGACATCGGTTTGGAACACCAGGGCTCTCCTTCTGTCATCCACCCCTCCTTCCCAGCTTGCTGTAATTATCTGGATTTCCAAGGCAGTCAGGGGAGGAGAAGAGATGACAGGACAGGAGAAGCGAGGGCTGCCTTGTCTCCTGCCACATTGGTATATCTAACGTTTGCCAGCTTTGAATCTGGCAGCCTTGACCCTTATTCCGCCATCCATCCATCCATCCATCCATCCATCCCTGCACCCCGCTCTGTCTCTGGATGGCACTAGAAGGTCAAAGAGAACTCAGGTGCAGATACACACAGGCACTGCCTGGTTCTAATGCTTCATTAATCTAATGCTGCACAGCAAGGGAGCTGGAGAGCACAGAGCCTAGGCTGAAAGGCGAAGCAGTCAGAGTCGTCTTCACAGAGCTCGTGTATATGGAAAAGTCTGTTCAGGACAAAATTAAATTTAGGCTAAACTGTGCTTGTGTGTAATAGAGATGAATGATGTGATTACTGCACCACTTGACCAGTTTTCCAAAATTTTATTCCTGTGTTGATGGAATTCTTAATGATCATTCTGCAGGTTCAGCTGTTTGACTTTTTTGAGAAGGAAACGGCTCAGCAGTTCCTCTGCGATCACATACACTGTGTAAGTGCGTGGGGGGGGGGGTATGTGCAACGTCTTTACAAATGTGTACTTGTGGCCAAGTTTTATGTGGCTTTTAACAGTACCTACAGGTTGAACTGCACTCATGCCTGTTTGCTCGTATGTTAGTGCACCACTGTGTTCAGTGGGGCTTATTTCATTTCATTTTTTCATTTCATTTTTAATTTGTATACCGTCTTTCTGTTTCACAATACCCAAGGCGGTTTACAAGCTGAAGAAACAAAGAATGCACACCTTATAACTATCTAACCCAGTACAAAAATGTGATGATAAAACATAACTTTTAAAATAAGCAACTTATATAAAATAAAGTAATATTCAACAATCCATTAGAATAGCATAGAATAATATTAAATATCAGCATATAAAAATTAAACAAATCCACTCTTAACAATTATAATAAATAATTTCCAAACTATAATTAATAAAACAATGGCAAGTCACAGTGCATAAAATAATACAATAGAAATCGAGAAGCAGGGACTTGAGGGTAGGGCAAGACAGGTGGAAGAAGGCCTAGCCTGATAAAGTTTGTCCCCTCACAGTTCTAGATCCAAAGATTCAAAAATTGTTCAGAATCTCATTCTTCAGCAGATGTACTCTCAGATGACTGTAAATGGGGCTGCAGTCTTACTTGTCTTATTATGCAATATTATAAAATGGATCTGTCTTTAGTTCTGATCCAGCTTTTGGCTAATAAACCTCGACTGCATTTTGAATTGCCTCATGCATTTAGCACAATGTTCTTTTCCTCAGCTCAGTCATCACATATATGTACAGCAGGTGGGACATGCAACAAACTGTTGCAGCGTGGAGTGCTGCTGTTTAGGAAGCCAGCCCCTCCATTCTATTCCCCCTGTTTTCTGTTTTCTTCCCCGCAATTGTCAGTGACCATTTCATGGCCGTTGAGCATGCTCGGTCCTTATTGGGCTTGGGGTCCCCCCCCCCCTTTGCCTATACATATTTTCTGCACTTGTGAAAATCCTTAGGTAAAGGTGAAGGTAAAGGGACCCCTGACCATTAGGTCCAGTCGTGTCCGACTCTGGGGTTGCGGCGCTCATCTCGCTCTATAGGGGAAGGGAGCCGGCGTTTGTCCGCAGACAGCTTCCGGGTCATGTGGCCAGCATGACAAAGCCGCTTCTGGCGAACCAGAGCAGCGCATGGAAACGCCGTTTACCTTCCCGCCGGAGCGGTCCCTATTTATCTACTTGCACTTTGACGTGCTTTCGAACTGCTAGGTGGGCAGGAGCTGGGGCCGAGCAGCGGGAGCTCACCCCGTTGCAGGGATTTGAACCGCCGACCTTCTGATCGGCAAGCTTTAGACTCTCTGGTTTAACCCACAGCGCCACCTGAGTCCCTGTGAAAATCCTTAGGGGTTTCCCAAACACAGAAACCTAGAAAGCTGCCTTATCTTGAGTGAGACCATTGTTCCAGCTAGCTCAGTATTGTCTACACTGATTGGCAGCAGCCCTCCAGGGTTCCAAGCAGGAGTCTTTTTTTCCAGCCCTGGCTGGAGTTCCCGGGGATTGAACCCAGGACCTTCTGCATGCAACACAGGTGCTCTCCCACTGAGCTATGCCCAGTGGTGGAGCTTCATTCTCTGGCACTGGGGGCGGGGAGCAGGAGGGGGCGGGACGCGCTGCCCAAAGGGGCGGGGCATGCATACTGGGGGCGTGGCGTGCAGCCTGCGGGGGGGGCAGCCATGATGGAACCCCACCAGGATTGCGCCAATGGGGGCAGTGCGCTCCCATCGCCCCCCCTTCCTCCACCCCTGGCTATGCCCCCTCCCCAGCTGATGTCTTTCTTTTGTGCCGTTCTGGCTAAATAAGCAACAGCACTCACAGCCTGAACACCAGAAATCAAGGGGAGGCTCTGAAGATGTGTGTCAACATGAACCTGAGTAGTGGTGGACTTTGGTAATATGGTGCTTGAGCGAATTGTTATTATGCACCCCCTCGGCTTGGTGCCCTGTGTGAGGAAACTACCTGCACTGCCCTAAATCTGATGCTGACCTGAGTAACATTCATCCTTCTCTTCTAATCAGCTAAACTGTGAAGGAAGTCATGGAGTGATTCTATTTCTGTACAGCTTGCTTTTCTCAAGGACATTTGAAAGGTAATAAAAATGTTCCCCTGCTTTATCAATACCTAGATTTAAATTAAGCAATAAGTCATCCTTTCTTTCTACTTATCTTTTTTAAAATTTAAGAATAGTTTATTTGCCACAGCATATATTTCAAACATTCTCATAATCTTAAAAACCATAAAATAATGATCCAACCTCATTAAAAGGAAGGGATACATTATATCTGCAACAATCTGAAAGGTTCAGATGTATACTTCAAGTATTCCAAACTATGTTACCACCCCAAACACTACTCCCACATGTGCCACGCTAACTGTGTGTTCAATAAAATTGCCCCATACTGCGTAGAAGTTAACCACATTAACCAGGTCTATATAACTGACTTGCTCCCCTAATAAAGACCACATGTGTCTTTTAGCTAATCGAAATGTGGACCAAGGCAGGAATCTGTCTTTATAGGTACATGTTGTAAGGTTGACTTTGTTTGCTTGCAGTACTAAATGTTGCTGCTCTTTCATTCCACTGCCAGACTTCTGGCTTGAGTTCTCTCGAGGTTTAGGACTCATATTTTTTTTGGTTTATCTCTTTAGCTCATGGGTAGTTAGATAGAATAGGTACCTTTGAAATCCTGTGACTTCTCGAGTCAGATCTCCCTACCGAGTGTCCTCGTGACCTTACCAATCAAAATATCCATTTTGGAATGTAGTAAATTCAGCGTTTGACAAATAAAATCAGTTGTTTTAGCTGTCATTAAAGTCAGCTCAGCCAGGTTCTCCTTAGTAGCACCCGGGCTCGTCTCACCCTTCTGGGGTTCTGAATTTGCCTCATTACAGTTGCTGTTGGGCTCCCCGATAATGCTAATTGGATCTTCATGTACTTCAGCTAGCACCGCAAAGCGGTTATGAAGGGGGACTTGTGCAGACTGTTTAGCTGCTGGGGATGAGTAGTCCTCAATTCCTCTAAGATGTTTGCTTGGCCCCATGACGATCTTTCCCACCAGTTAGTGCACCAGACTGGTATAACAGAGGGTGAGATTGATTGATTGTGAAACATGGACCACTTATAAACGCCATCTCTAACTCCTCGAAAGATTCCATCAGTGGTGTCTCCAAAAAATTTTACACATCACTTGGGAAGACAGGCAAACTAATGCCAGTGTACTGGAAGAAGCAAAGATCACCAGTGTTGAAGCAATGATTCTTCAACATCAACTTCGTTGGACTGGTCACGTTATTCGGATGCCTGATTATCGTCTTCCAAAGCAACTACTCTATTCCAGACTTAAAAATGGAAAGCGTAATGCTGGTGGTGAACAAAAGAGGTTTAAAGACTCTCTCAAGGCAAATCTTTAAAATTGCAGTATAAACTCCAACAACTGGGAAATACTGGCCTGCGAGTGCTGCAGTTGGAGAACAGCCTTTACCAAAGGTGTCATGGACTTTGAAGACACTCGAACTCAGGACGAAAGGGAGAAACGTGCTAAGAGGTAGGAACACTTGGCATACCCTCACCGTGATCAACTCCCGTCCAGAAAACTATGTCCCCGCTGTGGAAGGATGTGTGGATCCAGAATTGGCCTCCACAGTCACTTACAAACTCACTGTTAAAACCGTGTTTATGGAAGACAATCTTACTTGGCTACGAAGAAGCAACATTGCTGTTGTGTTTGAGTGGGCTGAACATCCTGCAACCTCTTATTAGCAGTAGTAGTTGAAGCTGAAGCTGCTTGGTTGGCTGGGGTGTGTTTTGACTACTGCCAGCTTTATCTTCAAAGAACGCTAAAGAACTTCCTTTGGACAGCCAAGGCCAGGGAGGCCTAAACTTTGGACAACTGTAAGTCTGAGTATAGACTGAATGTAAGCTCCCCCCTCTGGATTATTCTACAGTTACCATCTTCCGGTCAACTAATTATTAGCTTATTTAGCTTATGTAGGTAGCAATTTAAGATTTTAAGGAGGTTTTCTCACCGGTGCTGTATCGCAGTCGCCATCATTGTAGTGTTGCTTTAAAAAAAATATTTTGTCTCCAGCGGCAGGGCAGCTGGACCCTTACAATACTCAGTTTATTAAAGCAGAGCATCAAGTTTTAGAACAAAGTTTGTGTAAGGCTCAAAACTTAAGGAGAAAGCACAGGGTGGTTCAAAGCTACAAAGCGAACATTTGCACAAACCCATATTTCTGGAGGAGATATTAGAAGCTAATAGGATTGGGACACAATGGAGGGAAGATTGATGGAACTAAGAGATATAAGCTTGTTCATTTTGTGACCAGGTATGTTCAATATACTGCAGGGGGTTGGACCACATGACTCTTTGGGTCCCTTCCAACTCTACAATTCTACGATTCTGCAAGTGATATTTCTGTACGACTCACAAGAATTGGATCTGTCATTCTTACTGTGCAGTATACCCATGCAAGCTTCCATTTGGAGGTGGTTTTGGGGGGACCGCATGTAAAAGCATGCATACTCAAGAGGATCTGCTTTAATAGTACTGGATATGATGTTGACCTCAACTCTTGGAAAAGCAAAATGTGCCTGTGTGCCTTCTTTCTTATTTTCTTCTGTCAGGCAGGGTGGAGACTAGCAAATAGACAGGGTGGTGCTGCCCACACCATTTAATCGAAAGTCCAAATGGGCCCCGAAAAGGATTCATGGCCCCTGCTCTAACCACTACACCACACTGATTGTCGAACCCATCCTGTGCTGTGGGAACACTATGAGAACATCATCCATTGCTTCCCTGCCCTCCCACAACAGCTGGGTATAGCATATTCATATGCATCCCTGTAACACAGTCATCCTGGGATAGTTCAGTTGGTAGAGCATGAGGCTCTTAATCTCTGGTTCATGGGTTCGTGCTCCATGTTGAGTGAAAGATTCCTGCATTGGAGGGGGTTGGACTAGATGACCCTTGTAGCCCTTCCAACTCTACAATTCTATCATTCTATGATCCCTGCTCTTCCATCCCTGAGACTGTCAGATTGTATCCAAAGTTGTCCAAGTGGGTGGAAAGCTCATGCAGGGTATCCCCACCCCCAACCCTCACCTCAAAAAGCCTCTCCAGATTGTCATGGGAACCTACAAAACTTTGGGGCTGGTGTCTTACGGGGCTGCGACAGGAGAGGGGAATCCACCTGAAATCGGAGTCTGGCGTTCTGTTAGCAAATTAGCAAAACTCTGGCAAGCAGGTTGACAGTGAAGAGTGACTCACGGCACCGAGCAACAATAGGGAACGCTAATTTTGTCTTTGTGCTTTGGTTGGGTAGGCTGCAAAAAGACCTTGACTGTACCACAACTCATCTGTTGCAATGCAGGATTGGAAGCTTCATCTGCAGACAAGTAGGTGTATCGGAGGGGGGGGGCAGCTCTGGCTCATGGGAGTGGGTGGGTGTAAGCTGCCGTGTTCTCCCAGCAGTGGCGTTGTGCTCGTTGGGATGGAGATGGGATCAGAGGGAGGCTGTGGTGGGGCAGTCAGGGTGGCAGCGGCCCTGCGAGGCTGCCACTGCTGCCAACCCAGGGCTCCGCTAACCTTGCCACTGTCATGGTGGGAACGCCATGGGCTGCATCTCCCTGCACGAGGCACCACTATTGGACTTTATTTTCTTTAAGTAGTGTTGTGAAGGCTGCGTGCCACCCCCAGTCTCTGCCTAGCAGTAGCAATATTCCAAGGGGTTCCAGGCACTTACCCAGGGCTCTGTTTCTGTTGGGAAAATCAAAGCACAATGGAAGCTAGTGTCTTTAAGATATATGGTTTATTGTACACCTGCTTACACCTTCGATGGAGGGAGTGCAGAACATTCCGAGTAAATATCGGGAAGAACTTTCCGACAGTAAGATCTGTTCAACAGTGGAACCGTCCCCCTCAGGAGTTTGTGGGCTCTCCTTCATTGGTGGTTTTTAAGTAGAGATTAGATGGCCACCTGTCATGGATGCTTTAGCTGAGATTTCTGAATTGCAGGGAGTTCGACTAGAAGACCATTGGGGGTCCCTTCCAGCTCTACCATTCTGTGATTCTATTGTTATATCCCAAGAGTGTCTCCCATTTCCTCTCCTTCCCAGAATGGCTCAGTTGGTAGAGCATGAGATTCTTAACCTTAGGGTCATGGGTTCGAGTCCCATGTTGGGCAAAAAGATTCCTGCATGGCAGGGGGTTGGACCAGATGACCCTCATGGTCCCTTCTAGCTCTGCAATTCTATGATTGCTGAACACTGAGGAACAAGCTATTCCTGAGGTCAGCTTCTGATTACCCACCTGAAAGCATGATTTGGGTCGTTTTCTCCTTTAGGCCATTCTGAACATCATCTTAACAGGCAGAGCTTGTCCACACGTGTTTAATGGGTTCCAGAAACTTGACGCTGAAGGCAATGTGCAAAAGCAGCTGCATGGTGTCTTGTCCCGCAGCGAGGTGGGCTATTTACACTGGAGCAAGGAAGAAGTAGAACATTACAGGTTCCCACAGGTAAGGTAAACATGCAAATCGGTGAATAGGTCTTTTCCACGCAAGTAAGCATTTCAGCTGCAGGGCCAAACTACACATAACATTAGCAATGTGTTTGAAGGAGCATGTTTTACCTAACTGGTTTTATTTTGGAGAAAAAGCAGTCATGAGCCCCCAGTCCAGAACATGCTCCTGATCTGATCCAGCACCCCCCCCCAATTTTCTGCTGAAAATTGTCCACTTCCTGGTTGGTTTTTTTGCCCCAGTGGTTGTGTTTGTTGATCTTGGAGAGGAATATTATTTAGCAAGGAATAGCTAGTTAGGTTTTGGAACAAATGAGCAAAAGAAGCACAGTATTCTCCACACAGAATTGTCCACAAAAGAGCAGTTCAGGGTATCAGACAAGGTGCAATCCTACCTGGAGATGCAGGGGATCAAACCTAGAACCTCTGCATATAGAGCCTGTGCTTTACCACTGAACCTTTGGGCTTCCCTGTTAAGTTGTGGTGCACCAAGTGAAATTCAGCCCATCAGGCATGTGTTGTGACCTCGCAGGTGTCTGACAGCTCTATCATTTTGCAGTCAGATGCTCTGCCACTGACCTATGGCTCTTCCCGCATCCAGACTTAGTCTGCATCCAGTGTGTACGCTCACTGAGATCAATGGAACTAGGGTTGTGGAAGAGCCTTTCCAAGGAAGTGAATCAGAGCGTAACCCTGGTGGCCTTAAGACAAGGGTAGGACTTGGAGAGAACACAAGCCAAGTTAGTACATTGCCATACTGAGTTTCATCCAGTACTAGTCATACTCCTGAGTATGAAATTCATGGGTATGACTAAATTACATTATCAATTTCAATGGGTTTACTCTGAGTAGAACTTAGTTGGCGCCAACCCATTTTATTTATTGTCCTGTAGAACAGACCCACATGAGGAATCTCCAACTCAGTTGAAAATGCAACAGTTACCTAGCATTAAGACAAATTCAACAGTGTAAATAAGTTTTGGTGGATGTAATAATGGAATACTGAATGGCTTGGTTTATGTAAAATATGCAGGGATTTATGATATGCAAAATGAACCGTGGAAAGAGAAGTCATTGATATTTTAAGGGTGTTTGAATGAGTGTTCTAAATTGTAAAACAGAAAATTTTATATAAAAAATATATAATATGGAAATGCAACAATTGATGGCTAAACCATATGTGATGATGATTTATTACTCGTACCCTGCCAATCTGACTGGGTTGTCCCAGCCACTCTGGGTGATCGCAAATTCAAGGCAGCCAGTCGTTTTCAGTTATCAGCTGGATCATGCTCTTATTTTTATTTGATGCCTATATGGAAGTAAGTTTAAAAAAAAAAAAAAGATGAAGGTGTTGGTTTTGTTCGGGGGCTCTGTGTTTTCTTTTTAATGCCTTACCGCACCATGAGAGTGTGTATGAACTATGTCCTTCCCGCCCTAGGTTGGAAGCATGCTGAAAACTCCTAAATTGCCTGTTTGGTTGTGCAACATCAGTGGAACATACAGCGTCCTTTTCAGCACTAACAGGCTGCTCTTGTCCGACTGGAAAATGGAACACCTCTTTGATTTGTACTTTTATAATGGGCAGCCCTCGCAGAAGACAACAGTGCATCTAACAGTAGGTAGGCACTTACCTTTAGTGAAAGAGAACTTTTCAAATGAACACTCCTGACATCTCTTCAATTTTATATGTCCATCGATGCCTTTTTTCCCACAAGTGATACTTAAATCCATTTTGGTGTGCTTTGCATGGATCAAATATCTATAACAACAACAAAAAAGTTCTGTGGCCTTGCCTTCACCTTCTGAGTTTTAAACTGCCATACATTTGCATCCTGTGCTACGTTAACAGTACATTCTAAACTGAAATGTGCTTTAGGTAACCAAACCTTACGAAAACACCCATACAAGCAACAGTAAACAGTACAATAAGGGGGTGGGGAGCAACTCTGAGAGCAGATCTGAAAGGAGACTCCAGCAATTAGGAGAGAGAAGAAGTACAGTCCCTGGGGGAAATTCTGAAAGCATTCTCAGTAGGGGAGAAAATACCCCCAATCGTTTTTAAGCTATATAATCCATTAAGAGCCCAGTTCTTCTTCTTTTCACTAAGCACTCAGTGACCACTGAATGTCAAGAAAGCCTCTGTGTTTTTAAGATGTTTTATCACTTGTGGTTTGCCACCCTGGGCTCCTTTGGGAGGAAGGGAGGGATATAACACGTAAGGATATGTTTGAGTCCCAGTGTGGTGTAGTGGTTAGAGAGTCAAGCTAAGACCTGGTATGTAGGGTTTTTGTGTGTGTGTTTTTTAAATCTGCAGGCCCTGATCCAGATTGGGTCTGTGGAACAGGGAAAGTGGGGTATAACCCTTACCTCCTGCATCATCCCCCCCACAAAGGCCCCCTCCCCAAAGCCATCTTTGGGCAATTAGCCCATATTTTGAGGCCATGTTTTTAACCCCATTGTGTCCTGGAAATAAATATATAGGAGCATAGGGCCTGGTGCACAAGACGCTGCCATATGTCTCTACAGTGACTGGCAGTGGGTCTCAGGGTTTCGGGCAGGAGTCTTTTCCAGCCCTGTGTGGTGACTCCAGGAATTGCATTTGGGGGCTTTGCATGCAATGCATGTGCTCTGCCAACAGACCTAAAAGCAGACAGCTGAAACACAGGAGAGCTTGAGAGGAGTGAGAAACACCAATGCTTTCCATTTTGCACGAAACAGCACACACACAAGCTTCTTTTCTTTTTCTTTTTCTTTCAGACACCCATTCTCATCACTGGGAGGAAAATCACCGTGAGGAGGATGGCGATGCGGAAAAGCGGTTCCCTTCTGTGGAGATGGCCATCCGAACGAAGTGGGAGGGTGCTGCTATCAATTGGAACGGTGTGGCCCCCTTCTTCTGAAGGTAACAGGTTGCAGGCGCAGAGCTGGTCCGCAGGCTCTCTTGCATGGATCCCGCAGCCCAGGCCTGGAGGAGGAAGAAAGGAAACTGCTACCAATGGACCAGACATGGACAGCTCAATGGGCCTGCCATTTTGGACTTCCAATCTGCATTCGGTAAACAAATGAGGTGTGCTTATGGGATAAGCAAAAGACAAACTGTGCAACATACACAGAGAAAGAGAGAGAGAACGCTGCAAGCTAAACACAGAACTGAGATCAAATCGGATTATAGCAAGACAGTTTTACACACAGAGGCGTCTTAGCCATTGAGGCTACTGGTGCAAGGCACCACGGTGCCACGGCCTGGAGGGTGCCTCTGCCGTCCAGCCCTGCTGGCAGCGCCGCTCTTGCCCACATCTTCTCAGGCTGCGGACGCGGGGAGGCCATCGTCGAGCCTCCCATCGGTGCAGCAGCCAGGGATCCCTGGATGGCAGCATCGCGCCGCCGCTTCAGCCGAGCAGGTGGAGACAGAACACAGCTGGCAGCATCCCCGCCCACCCCTCCGCATCCTCCGGCTGCCCGCTGTGCCTGGCCCTGCCCAGTGGAGCATGAGTTCGGCGTCCCCGCCCACCATGCCACGCCCTCTGGCTTCCCACTGCGCCTGGCCCTGCCCGGCAGAGCATGAGGGGCACCGGATATACTTAAGACGGCCCTGTTTACACACACACACACACACACACACACACACTGCTGTGAACTTTTGCTTCTCCCACCAGCCGAGCCTCATGGAAGAGTGCTGCCCGTCAAGGAAATATAATTGGTGTGAAATGACTGAGGACCTAAAGTCAATTAGGGATGTTTGAAGCGACAGAATGAAGTCATGACCCCGCCGTTTCATATCTTCATGATGATTTCTCCCTGTTGCTGAAAATTATTACTGTTTCTGTTGTGGAATTTTTCTGCTGCCAGGATGCACAGTCTGTAGCGTACGGAAGTCCCAGCCCAGAGTTCCTTGAGTCAGAATGTCTTCAGTCCATTCCTAAGAAGCATATATATTTGGAATTCAATTTAATTAAGTGGCAATTACTGTGGCTGAGCATGAGTGAAACGGCACTTTAAACATGACAAATATGTGAATCGACATAGAGAGAGTGATGAGATCATGTGAGTCTAGCAGTTCAACATGTGCTTTGAAAGGTGGGGAAATTACCTTTTTTTTTTACTTTTGGAGGAGAGGGAGGTGATTCAGTGGGTTGGACATGGAAGGAAAAATGGATAGGATAATTTAGGCAAAAAGGATAGAGGTGTCCTTTTTCCTACATCAAATAAAATCCAAGTATCTAAAGCTTAGATACAATTGTTTTTTTTATAAAAGAAAAAGGCATTGTGAGAAACTTGCAAGAGAAACATAATACAAATTAAGGGTGTGTATAAGCAGTATTTAAAACAATTTGCACACGTGGAGGAAACTGGATAGCAAGTCTTTTAAAGAAGTAAAAAGAACTTAAATTGTTTTATAAACTAGGGCAGAAAATCAGTAGTGGCTTTGAAAATTGCTAGATATGTTCCCCCCCCCTTTTGTCCTCGATATATAACAAGGACACTGTAAAAATAAATGTTGAAATATATTTTTAAAAATTAAAAAAAATTGTCCAGTAGCACCTTAGAGACCAACTAAGTTTGTTCTTTTGTGTGCATGCACACGAAAGCTTATACAGTACCAAGAACAAACTTAGTTGGTCTCGAAGGTACTACTGGACAATTTTTTTAATTTTTTAAAATATATTTCAACATGTCAGACCAACACGGCTACCTAACTGAATGTAAAAATAAAGTATTGGCAATCTGCTATTAGGAAATAATAATGGAAAATTTGGCATTACTGGGTGCCTAAGAAAATTAACTGAAAAGACCGAGATGGTGTTTTTACTTTGCTTGATCACGGCAGCTGAAATAAATGTAACCTAACTCTAGACAAAGTTGTATGCAACTAAAGCATGATTAATTAATAAGTATGTAAAACTTGATAACTTACGGATGTGTAAGAAACGGTAGATAACCTAATTTGTTGAAAACTGGTCATTCTTTATACCACATAATTATATCATTGCCAAGCCTTTGGTTTGCTTCTTCTTCTTTTTCCAACTTCATTGTATTGATAAAATACTGTTGAATATGTCTCTGCTCAAAACAGAGGGAAAGATGCAATATAGATGCCTGCCACCCAGTTGTCTTCCTCTCCTCCCTGCATCAATCTATGAAATCTACACCGCCAAAACTGGAGAGCAGGTGCACCCTATTGAGTTGCTGGCAAAGCAAATACGATTCAAGCAAGCTACGTAATGTACAATGTCACACAGCAGCAGGTCACCCACAAGGTGGCGCTCAGAACTGCAAACTTTTATCATTCAAGTCAACGGACAGCAAACAAACCGAGGGCGCTCAGGTGTTGTTGATTCTGCTTAATCCATACAGCAAGCGATCCACTCCAGTCCCAACTGTTTTTGGTGTGGCCTTGTTTCTGGGAGCATGGCAAGGTTTACATATGCTGTGTTCAAGCAAATCAGGAGGAAAGCTCAGTCTGGATGGTGAATATTAGAATCACAAAATTGTAGAGTTTGAAGGGACCCTGAGGATCATCGAGTCCAACCTCCAGCAATGCAGGAATATACAGCTGTCCTTTATGGGGTTTGAACCTGCAACCTTGGCATTAATTATCAGCACCATGCTCTAGCCCAGGTATCCCAAACTCGGCCTTCCAGATGTTTTGGGACTACAACTCCCACCATCCCTAGCTAACAGGACCAGTGGTCAGGGATGGTGGGAATTGTAGTCCCAAAACATCTGGAAGGCCGAGTTTGGGGATGCCTGCTCTAACCCACTGATCCATAACTTATACCCCTGGAGGCACATTCCATCGAGACAGATGTCAGCAACGATTTATCCATCTAAACCAATATTGTCCATTCTGACCAGCAGAGGTTCTCCAGGGTCTCAGATAATGGGCTTTCTTGTCAGTGCCTACCCAATAACCAGAGATGTCAGGCCCTGAATATGGGATGTTCTGTATAGGAAGCATCTATGACACATACACCCTCCCCCCAAAATCATAAACATTGTGGACTATGGGATTGTTACAGTAATTTAGAAGTAGTAAAGATAACAGAGCAAACTTTAACAGACAGAAGCAAGAATATTACAAAGCTGCAGCAACCTCCAAACAGTTATTTATTGTGAAGTGTTTGGTGGGGATGTCACATTAACCATGTGGCCAAACGGAACACCTTCCAGTAACATCATCCCTTTCTTTTTCGTGCAAACTTTTAAAATGTTCTGCGGATCATTCAGGTCACAGTTTGCCAGCTGTGCGTTTTTGCCCACATGTGAATTCCCGGGTGGCATTTCAAAAGGCACTCTGTATTCCCCGAAGACCACAGGATGACAAGAAGAGATAAACAGAAGCAGGTGCAGATTTTGCAAGTTGCCACTTTTCCATCACTGGATCCTGTATATGCAATAATACAATTAGCTACACAGGGTCCTCCTACCTTATACTGAACCAGACCATTGGTCGATCTAGCTCAATCTCGTCTTCACTGACATAGCAGCTGCCCAAAGTTTCAGGCACGAGTCCCTCCCAGCTCTTCCTGGAAACGCCATGGATTGTATCTCAGACCTTCTGCATGCAAAGCAAGCGGTCTGCCAGTGAATCATAAAACCACAGAAACATACTTGGAAGAGACCACAAGGATGATTTAGTCCAACCCCCTGCAATGCAAGAATATTTCACCCAATGTGGGACTCGAACCCATGGCCCTGAGATTAAGAATTGCATGCCCTACCCACTGAGCTATCTCTGAGGTACAGTCCTTCCCTGATTCATATTCTACAGCAGGGTTAGGGAACCTTTTTGGCTTAGCAGGACAGATTTGTGTCTCCCTCCATTCCATAGGCCAATTTTGACAGGTGAGGAGGACCACTCACCTGTCTATCACTTGATGGCATTATGATGTCAGATGATAAACAGGTGAGTGGTCCCACCCACCTGTCCAATGAAGCCTGCAGGGGTGGGGTGATAGTGACCAAGCAGGAATAAACTCCCTGAGCATAGGCTGATACACAGGAGTTGAATCCTGCTTTCTGCGGGGTTCAGGTGTGCTAGCAAGTCTCCCATGAGGAACCAGCTCGTGAATCCAGTCCAAGTAGTTGTCAAGCAGGGAACGCACTCAGGCACCTGAACGAAGCCAGAGTGAACTCCCCACCCACTGACATCTGGGAAGCTCAATCCTGCTTTCCAGTCCAATAATTCAGCTGTGTCTCTACTTCTTAATCTCATGATAGTGGGTTCACTCCCCACACTGGGCAAAGGATCCCTGCATTGCAGGGGGCTGGACTAGATGATCCTCGTGGTCCCTTTCCAACTCTACAATTCTACAGGGTGAGTCCTTTAAAAGAGGCCCTGTGGATACAGAGTACACATGTTCCACGGGGCCTCTTTTAAAAGACTCACCCTGTACAGTATGTTGCTATGATATCGTTTTGTGGAGAGGGCTTCACAGGACAAATGCAGAGGCCTGATTTGGCCCACAAACTGCAGGTTTCCCACCCTGGTTATATAGAATCCATTTTCTTTTCTGTTTGTTACGCAAATGCTCTATGAGAATTACAGGCCATTGTAATCGCCATGAGACTTCTGTGCTCCTGACAGATCACCTTCACTGTGCAACTTGTCACCTCTGTTCAGAATGTACAATTCTTCAATAATCTTTTTTTGGGGGGGGCATTCCTCCCCTCACTCTGAGCTTCCAAAATTCTCCTATCTGCAGAGGGATCAGGTGATGATATCAACACATTCCTAAATCCTGCCACTTATGACATCATCTATACTTACATTGGCACAAAGGGGCAGGAGAAGCTGCAGAAGAAAATGAGTTAGCATCACACTAGACCCTCCAGCTGAGAGGAGGACAGCATCATGTTCTGGGGAGAGAGAGAGCAGGGATTTAGTGCAGTAATAGGCAGTAAATCCCTGCTTTCTCTCTAAAGCCTCTTCTACATACTTCTATACACTACAAAACTATGAATAAATATATGCAATATTAATAGTTTCACTATGTGCCAAGGTAGCCGATACATACCAAATGTACACATTAGGTTAATTTAAATCTGCATGATGTACTTGCATGGACAAAGGGCTGTCTGCGCAACCGGATGGCACAGCTTTGCTAGTAAGTATAATGAATGCTAAAGTTCTGAAAGCGTTCCTATTACGTAACCACACAAGGCTGCAATCCTATATCAGGCCTGCCTTATTGATTTCATTGCAGTACAATGTTTCACAGATTATCTGGTCAGATGACGGCTGCTTTGGACATTTCTGAAGCTAATAAAAAGGCAGCCTTTTCTCATGATCCTGCTATATTCAGAGGCTACTGAATTTACTCACAAACTCTAGCACACATATAAATGGCAAAACTTTTTAAGAGATGGGTCCCCAAATGCATGCCTGGGCTAAAAGTGGGTCTCTGGGTCTGAAAAGGTGAAGACTGCTGCTTTAGATTGGGGGTGGGCACACCTATGCTTTGAATGCCAGAGCCACATGCAAAAATCCTGTGGTTTGGGCACAGAATTAAGGAAAAACTTATTTTCAGCACCAGAACTGAGCTCACAGTCCTTCCACACACAAAAACTACTCATGGTTTCACTCTCCAGCCTTCTTCAGCTGAGCAACCTCTCTTCCATGAATCTGTCCACATTGCTTTTAAAGCCATCCAAGTTGGCATTGAATTCTGCCCTTTATATTCTGTGTGAAAAAGTACTTTATTTTACCTGCCCTCAGTTATTTTTAATGCTGTGTAGTGTTTATGAATAGCTGCCTTGCATATCACATATGGAAATAATTTTTTTAAAAAAAACAAACAGTTTTTTTTAAAAAAAAATAAACAAGTTTTTTTACATCGTTTTTTTTACTGACTAGAAGGCGCCTTGGGCACAACATGTCAGAGACAGCAGCATGAAACCTTTTAAGTAAAGAGGGGGAAAATAATGCTTTTGAATGTAACATGATATTCTAGAGAACCTTCCTCAAAGAGAATCTTTCTGGTTCCAGACTAAGAATCTGCCACAAGGGAGTAGGCTAAAAAATGCCTTTTCCTTTCTATATGTCCCAAGGGACTATGGTAGAGCTCAAGGGAAGGAACAGCCCATTTGTTCCTATGTATGTGCTGCACAACGTAAAATGGCAAAACAATGGGGTGGTGCTCTAGGAAATGCCCCGCGTAGCCCTTGGCAGCTGCACATGAAGGGATGCTTCTTTCGCAAGTGCAATGCTGTAGCCATAAAGGAAGATGCCATAAAATCCGCTTTCATGTCAGAAACAATTATGCTGCTGCCTCCCTCCCCCCCCCCACTTTCTAAACCACACTGGCACTGATTTCCTGGCCCCCGTTACATCCGCAGTGTGGATTATATCTAATTTAAGATGCAAACACCATCTCTAAATTGCTCTTCTTTAATGAGGGTCCCCGGGGAATTGCACACCGATAAATGTAAGCCGACTTTTAAAACTATTGACTCTTAACACCATTTCCTTCTCAAGCCGCTCTCGGTTTTGCAGTGTGCAGATCCTGTCTAATGACGGATACATTAGCCCATTAATCTTTATCAATTAGAAACAGCACACCTGAGCAACAAAACCTATTAAAACACCTTCTGATTTAACGCCTGGGCATGACTGAAAGCTGACATGCTAACTACACAAGCCGCCCTGTGTTTTACGGAATGGTTCCTATTCTCAGCCGGTCTGTTGAGCCGTTAAGGTGCTAAGGCTCCCCTCTACACTCCTGTTTTCAGCTAGAGACCTATGTTCGCTCATCGGAGGAAATTCAAATGCAGGAGCTGACTCCATACTTAAGCCTCGGACTTCATTTTCACAGCACCGGAGCTTATTTCCTATGCATGGCAACTTTCCTTTAGCAGCTCAGATTGAAGGCACATTGCCTGGGTGCAGAAGGAAAGGCAGCATGAGTGACAGGCAGTGCAATTCTAGACACAACTGCTGCCGCTCAGTTCACTGGGGTTTGTTACTTTTACTCCTAGGGTTAGCAGGTATATGGGCTGCAAGCCAGACTGCCTAAGCTCTGGAAGTGTTACATTTGAAAAGGAGGCATGCAAAAACCCTGAATATGATAAGAACTTGAACATCCTCCCCTTATTTTTCTAATATTGAATCGGTTACCAACCCCCAAGATATGCAAGGCAGGCATTGTCAGAGACTGGGTTGAGGAGGAGTGGTGAGGACTGCGCCCCCTGCACCTTCCCAAGAAGAGGAGGACAGTATAGATTTACAACAGTGGTTTGCAGAAGGTCGTAGTTCAGAGGCTGCAGAGGGCAGAAGCTGGAAAATATGGGGAGAGGAGCAGGAGGAAGAAGCAGCACTAGGAGAGAGACAACTGACAGACTCAGTGTCCTTGGAAAGCATTCCTGACCGCCGCCCCCTCTCCCAGGACCAGGCGTGCATTGAGAATAGGAGAACAGAAAGCTCAGAGGCAGAAAGCACAGATCAGCCGAAGCAGGGATGACGTATAATAGGAGAAACGGAAGAGGTGGGACTTTACTCAGAACATGCCATTATCTAAGAGAGACAGCATTTCTACGTCTCTCTCTGTGAATATTGAATAAAAGACTTGGTAAGAACTCTTGTTGGCTATCTACTTCTTGGCTGCCACCGTGGGCAGGAGCAGATTCCCTGAAGCCTGACAGGCATACTTTCCCATATCTTTCCTCCAGATCACATGGAAGCTGCAGGCCCTCAAAGTGCCCCTGTTTTCCAGGGACAGTCCTGGATTTAGAGGAGCCATCTCAGTTGACGGTGCGTTGCCCCAGGCCCCCTCAATCGCAAGGGAAGGCTTAGAAAGTTGTGAACTGCCCTGAGATCAATGGACGCATGGCAGTATACAAATTTAATAAACAAACAAACAAACAATAAAGTTGAGGTCATTTAAATCTGTTTCAGTTTTTTTTAACTTTCATGTGAAGGGCTGTTATATATATATATATATATATATATATATATATATATATATATATATATATATATATTTTACTACTGCCTGTTTGTTTTTACAGTCAAGTTATGTATGAATTTTATGGCATAAAATAATAAATAAATAAATCAGTCCTTATGGGACCCAAGTGAACAAACTAGCTTGACCCCTTAACTTAGGCTACCATGTTTGCATAATTCAACCCTCAGATCCGTATCGTGTCAGGTTGTTCTTGCATGGAAGAGCCGATCCGCTCACTTACCTTACTGCAGCTTTTGCCAACCTGGTGCCCTCCAGATGTTTCCAACTGGCCAGTGCTGAAGGGAGTTGTAGCCCAAAACATCTGGATGGCAACAGGCAGGCAAAGGCTGGCTTATTTGTAATCAGTGCTGAATTTCCAGGTTGAGCAAGGTCATGAGTGTTCTCACCTAAGAGCGCTCCCAGCAAATTCCATGCAGGGGGTGCAAAACACAATCAAATACCTGCTAAATAATAATATTAAAAACTGGCTCTTGGACAGAATCACAGGTGAGTCATACAGTCACATGTGACAAGGAAGCATTGCTAAATTGGCCAGTGTGCTGCAGGTGGAGTAGCAGTACCTGAAGAAGGGTGAAGCAGGTTTCTTGCTATAGCTTCATTTATTTTGACATACATAAATTTAATGACTATCTCTTTTCAATTTACTCCCCCTGGCTGGATGATGAGCTGAGTACAGTTTCCCTGTCTCTAAAACCAATTAATTGTGATGACCTTGGAAGGCAGTTTCTGGTTATAGTACTTCTTGATGAGTAACTGGCATTTCTGCTGTTATGCTGATTGTAGTGATTTCGACATCAGTCAGAGGAAATAGTTCAGTGTTTCCAGCCTCTGAAATTTAATATTGAAATATTAGATTTGCACAAGACAAGGCATTAGTCATCACTGAATGACAACACACTTTCCTCCAAATGTGTGCATGTCTGCTCAGAAATAAGTCCTATTCAGTTCAATGGGACTTACTCCCAGGCAATCCTTACCTGTGCTTTTGCTACATGGTGATTCATGTAGGATAAGGCTTCTTCGGCTCCATTACTTGCATTTGTTGTTGTTGTTGTTTAGTCGTCGTGTCCGACTCTTCATGACCCCATGGACCAGAGCACGCCAGGCGCTCCTGTCTTCCACTGCCTCCAGCAGTTTGGTCAAACTCATGTTGGTAGCTTTGAGAACACTGTCCAACCATCTTGTCCTCTGTCGCCCCCTTCTCCTTGTGCCCTCCATCTTTCCCAACATCAGGGTCTTTTCCAGGGAGTCTTCTCTTCTCATAAGGTGGCCAAAGTACTGGAGCCTCAGCTTCAGGGTCTGTCCTTCCAGTGAGCACTCAGGGCTGATTTCCTTAAGAATGGATAGGTTTGATCTCCTTGCAGTCCATGGGACTCTTTCAGGAGTCTCCTCCAGCACCATAATTCAAAAGCATCAATTCTTCGGCGATTAGCCTTCTTTACTTGCATACTCACAATGTAAGTAAGATATCTTAATTTCATCTTGCCAAAATTGCTTTGCAGCACCTCTTCCTCCCTTTTGCTGAGACACAGGAGTACTGCATAGATTTCTCGACTAAATTTGGCAATAAAAGTTTTGAATGTCTTAATGGAAGCACTGCA
Organism: Lacerta agilis; assembly: GCF_009819535.1. Taxonomy (NCBI): domain Eukaryota; kingdom Metazoa; phylum Chordata; class Lepidosauria; order Squamata; family Lacertidae; genus Lacerta; species Lacerta agilis. Next base: position 72,974,774 of record NC_046316.1, on the reverse strand, counting down.
GGTCTGAGCTCCTGTAATAACCATGTTAAAACTGCCGAGTGTCCTTTGATCAAGATGTTTTTCTAAGCGTTTCTTATCAGTTTCATATCAGTTAAAAACGCCCAGCTTTAACAGCTGCTCTTTCCGCTCCTGTCCTCCAATTAAAATATATGGTTTTTAAGCCCACATAGAAGTAAAACAAACAAAACAGATATGCTCCTTGCCTGTATGGAGCAATTAATGTTAATTGCTTAGCCAACTGCCTTTGCAATTTAAAAACTATTCAAGTTGTTTTTTTTTAAATGAAAACTAGAACAGACCACGGAGCTCAAGGACAAGAAGGCATACTTCTCGCCATCGTCACCCGGAAGTCCAATGCAAACCCCTTACGACCTGCTGCTAAAACAAAGGCTTTCCCCTCCATTTTAGCTGGGGGCTGATTGTAAACTGAATCCCGCCCCACTGAGCTGCTTTAAAACCTGCCGCCTTGGCTGTGTTCACCAGTTCTGCCAATGCAGAGCTGATTCCTTCCTCTTGCTCCAAACTGGGACACAGGAGTGTTTGTGTGTGATATCCTGTACCCTGCATAGGAAAATCTGGTATATATTTATTAGTTAACATGCATGTTTCATTGGCACAACACTGTGCCAGCAAGAGTGAATCTGGCCCACTGACAGGACCTAGGATTCTGTCTCTGCCAACGACATAGCTGCTTATAGATTTGTTGGACTTCATTCTTGACACATTAGAAGGGCTTAAAAAAACCTCCCCTTTCCCCCCTCCCCACCAATGGAAATTCAGCACAAGATGAAGTGTGGGGGGGGGAGTGTTTGCATTTCCCCCAGGACTGGAAATTCTTATATCTTAAAACAGCTTGAACAGGTAGATTAAAACGTCCCGAATGAACTGGACATTCCGATTTGTGCTTCAGTATTTATGGGTGGTGGTTCCCTGTTTGTGGAATAGTATCTTTAATTAAGCTGTTGGCTAATTAAACAATATATGGTCTTTTAAATGTGCTTGTAGGGTGGGTTATTGGGGTTTGTTTATGTATTTTCTGTTCCCATTTTGCATTTTTATGCCGTAAACCACCCTTTGATTTTCAGATGAAGGGTGGAATATAAATTTTATAAATAAATAGGTAAATATTTACTTTATAGGTAAAGGTAAAGGGACCCCTGACCATTAGGTCCAGTCATGTCCGACTCTGGGGTTGCGGCACTCATCTCACTTTACCGGTCAGCATACAGCTCATGTGGCCAGCATGACTAAGCCGCTTCTGGTGAACCAGAGCAGCGCACGGAAACGCTGTTTACCTTCCCGCTGGAGTGGTACCTATTTATCTACTTGCACTTTGACGTGCTTCCGAACTGCTAGGTGGGCAGAGGAACGGGACAGAGGAACGGGAGCTCACCCCATCGCGGGATTTACTTTATAGACTGGTACTAATGTCTGTGCTGTGGAAGAGACAAGCGAGTCACCAACCGCTAACCGCTTGGTAAGATAAATAAAAATAACAGGTCCAAAAGCCTCCTTCAGAACACAAAAATAACTGCCCTGCAGCCCACCTAATCCAGCATCCTGAGGTCCCCCAGCAACTGGTATTCAGAAGCATTGCTTCCTCCAGCTTCTTGGAGGTACAACACAGCGATGGGTTCTCTCCAAAGAGAAGCAGCGCGGTCTGTTGTGGACCTATTATTGGCTCGGGCGAAGCAGTGAGTTCCATGCCCAGCAGATGGCGGGCCGGAGCGCCTAATCTGGCTCTGGTACGCCATTGAACAATAAGAGTGAAGAAGCTTCCATGTGCGCGCGTGCCCATCTCCACAACCCCCTTTTTTTCTCGCCTTCAGCGGCCGCTGTTTTTTTTTTTTTTGGTGTGTGTGTGTTTTGTTTTTTTTAGAGGGGGGGTTGTCTCCGCGACAATCGCCAGGAGCAGATTGTTGTGAGGCCGGCGGGGGGAAAGCAAAGAGAGGGCACCGATTTTTTTCCTTTCTTCCTCGCTCCCGCCCATTCTCTCTCTTTCTTTCTCCCCCCGCCCTGCCCCCGAAGTCTCCGCCTCGCCATCAGGCAAAGACCAAGGGCATGCTCAGTAGGAGGCCAGCATCGGCTTCGGGAGCAGGCTGAGACTCTATACCACCCCCTGCCTCTCTTTCTTGCGTCAGATTAATGTTCCGGGCGGGGAGGGACGGCGCGCGTGGGGTGGGGTGGGGGTTGAGAAGGAACCACGCGCGCTCTGCCCGGGGGAGGAGCGGAAGGGCCCGCTGGGGGCGGAGGAGCGGCTTAGAACGCTGAGCTGGCCCGGTGGAACGTTGGGGCTTCTCTTTTGGAACGCTCGCACACACTTTGGAACGCTCGCGCTCTCCTGCGGCGCGGAGGCGAGGCCCGGCCGGGCTCTCCGAGGAGAAGAAGCAGCGGCTCCAGGGAAACGGGCGCTGTTGTTTTGAGTCTCGCTGGCGGGGGCCTGCGGGGTTTCGGTGAGCGAATCAGCTCGGTGCCCGCCGTTCGATGGTTTGTCCCGACCGAGATGAGCCGCCCGTCCTCCGCCGGACCCAGCGCTAGCAAACCCTGCGGCAAGCAGCAGCAGCAGCAGCAGCACACACCGTCGCCGGCTGCTGCCCCTGCCGCTGCCGCCAACGCCGCCGTCGCCACCATCTCTGCCGCCGGGGCCGGTTCCTCCGCGGTCACCGCCGCGGCCGCTGTGATCTCGAGCCCTGGAGGAGGCGAAGGCAGCGGCGGGCCGGTCTCGCCTCAGCACCACGAGCTGACCTCGCTTTTCGAGTGCCCGGTTTGCTTCGACTATGTGCTGCCCCCGATCCTGCAGTGCCAGGCCGGGCACCTGGTGTGCAACCAATGCCGGCAGAAGCTGAGCTGCTGCCCCACGTGCCGGGGATCCTTGACCCCCAGCATCAGGAACCTGGCCATGGAAAAAGTGGCCTCGGCCGTCCTCTTCCCTTGCAAGGTAAGGAAGGGCAGGTAGGGGGAACCCCGCAGGTGGCAACCTGCACAGCCGCCGGAAAGGTGGGCGGGGAGAGGGGGCTGGGTCGAGGGAAGCAGCGAGGCTCAGCGCCTGCCCTTGAGGTTGTGGTGATCCAGGTGTTATTTTAAAACCTACCATCTCTCAGATTCTCCATACCCTACTTTGAAGTATTGGGGCGAACCCCGTGAGCACACCCCCGCCCCCCACTAACTCCTCATTGGAAACAAATACAAAGTGCCCTTTTTTCTGGGGAGCTGTTTCTCAGAGACTGTTTTCATTTTAATGTAAGATGCACCTGCGTCTGTACAATAATTCTGCCTCTGCCACCTTTAAGTCCAAACCACTATTCCAGGCAGCCTTTAGACATAACCCCATTACTCTTCAAGCTAAAGGATCTTGCCCACATCCACAACAGTAAACAGTGTCCATGGTCATCTCAAGAATGCAGATCTTTGCTCTGTTGTTCTTGTGCATTGTTGTCAAGAGCCTGGGCTAGAGAGCTACCGCCTTTTACACCTGACCTGTGCCAGGGCTGTACCCAAGCCAGTATTTCTCAGTTTTGCTCCCTAATATCTTGCAATATGGAGTATTATCCTACTTTAGTTGTAAGGATCCCTGGTATAAATGTATGTGAATAACTTGGAGCACTTGAAAGAACACACAGACTTAAAAAAATCTCTCATTATTATTATTATTATTATTATTGGCTCATGTCATGGTTATACCTCATCCCTGCTTACATTTGACAACGTATGCTATGTTACACCAGAGAGTTAATGTATAATTCAAAAATAGTGGCCAATGAGGAGTGGAGATCTAAGGGAGCATAAAAGTTTGGAAATGATTTGGAAACTCTTTAGCAATAGCTGGATTAGTAAAACAGGAGGGGTTTTTTGTTTTTTTTTAACAGGGAGGCCAGAGATGGATAGCTCAGTCAGTCAATACTGTGTAGGGAGCCTTGCCAAGTGTCTCGGTTAATTGAAACACATTGGTGCTAATGCACTCCCTGTTAGTCTGCGCTGTGCGCTAAGGGAATTGGGGCATTGGTCTGAGCATGGCAGAGATGTGTGCAAAGGCCCATGAAATGTGGTACCTTTCCCTCCTCCTCCTTTCGCACTTCTGACTCAACCTTTAAGGCAGAACTTGACAGAGTGAGAGACAAGTGGGGTCCTGGTGTGTTAGTTGGCAGGGATATGTGCAGGGGAGAAGGGGCAGGCCAGGGGGATGTGATTTGGAGGGGTGATTCCCCCCTATCAACAAGTTTTCCATCTGTTTTTTTTTTATCCTGCATGATTCGGTTGCAGGCAGCTGGGGAATGGAAGTGTGTGCAAAGGAGAATTGGTGGGTGCAGAAAGGTGTACACACCTGATTCTCCTTTACAATCGAACTTCACATGTTACCTCTGCAGAGACATTCCCCCCCCCCATGACATACTTTTGCTGATGAAACGTGTTTGCATCCCCTAATATATTGAGCCGGGAGCTCAGGAACTTCCTATATTGGTATGTCCGAAGCTACAGAGCTCCTCTGCATTCAGTCAGAGAGTGAGAGTTCTGCTGATGACGTCTTTTGCTGTTGTGGAAGGGGGCAGGATTGGAGCTTAAGGGCACCTGCAACCTACACTGGGACGGTGCTGATCCTTGTGCTTTGTGATTATTATTAGTAAAAATGGTTGCAGCATATCCCTACCCTCCAAGAGGAATGCTCCTGTTCTGGGCTTATCGTGGGGTGACCCCGTTTCACTCCTAAACCATTGGCCCTTGACCACCCAAGTTCACAGTTGGAATGAGTATAGCTAATTGCTAGTCCATATGGACTAAGAAAAATGAGTGTGGGTTGCACAAAGAAGCAACAGCATCAACATCCCCTCTCTGGTGGTGGTGCCATTTACGACCTTTTTCTTTTAAATGCTGCTACCTCTTTTTCTCAATCAATGCAATGTTTGGGGGGGGCAGGGGAAGAGGTTATTTGGAAGCACCCTAAATTAAGATAAAAACCGAGGTGGCAGCTGGCAGAGAGAAGAGCTGTTTCCACCCAAGCTTTCTATCAGTGCCAATCTTTAGACCCTCGTCTCTCTTAAACTGGATATACCGGTGTCGGTTTCGCTCCCAAGGCGCAGGTTTAGGCTGATCAATATGCACTCTAAACCATTCTAAAATGACATTGACACAGATCTTAAGGTCGTGTTGATGAAAAGCAAGGCTGGAAGCAACCATGTTGCCCGCGTTAACAGTCTCAATCGGAAGGGCTCCAGGGACAAAAGCAAAATTTAAACTTGCGGAAATAGAGATTTGCTGCACTGAACCACTGATACTATCATAGAGAGTTGGAAGGGTCATCCATTCCAACCTCTGCTTAAAAGCCTGTGAGGAAGGAGAGTCCACCACCTCCTGGGGGAGTCAATTCCACTATAATTCAACCAGCGTTTTTTTGAGGGGAAGGGGGCGTTTAGGGAAGACAGCTCCTTTTTTACACCGTTTTGGGAATGGTACTGCAAAAGAGCACCTAGTTCTTAGATTTAAGGGACGCCATCATAGAGGGTGCTTACAGAAGGCAACAGGTCCAGTCCTGGGATTTCAGGTAACAGCAGGGCTGGGATAAAACCCACCCTGGAGACTTGCCGCCAGTCAAGAGAAGTCCGTCCTGGACAAAGAGGGGCCAAATGGTCTGACTTAGTCTTCATTCCAGGCCTGAACATCGCAGGATGCCAACTTGATACCAAGTCAGACCGTTGGTTCATCGGCCTTCCTCAGCCTGGTGTGTTCCAGGTGTTGTACTACGGCTTTCATCGTCCCTGAATGTTTGTCATCCTGACTGGGGCTGATGGGAGTTGTAATCTGAATCATTGTGGGGAGGGGGTGCAGCTTGTGGGAAGCTGGTGACAGTATTGAGCTAGCTGGAACAAGGATGGGAGTTGGGGTAAAGCAATGCGGAGGTTGGAACATATAAAGTTGTGTCCTGTTGAATCAGGCTGGTCTGCACTGGGTGGCTGTAGCATTCCAGTTTCCGAAATGGCAGGGATCTTGAACCTCAGACTTTTCCCACATTAAGCATGTCCTCTGCCACTGAATTTGGGGGCTTCCTCATTAGCGTGTAACCTGCCAAGCCAAACATATCCCATCGGGCATCTGGTGTGACCTGCCAAGTGTCCCGACAACTCTGCTGCTTTGCAATAACAGGCCAATGGGAAAATCCGGAGGCTTATTGCGTTCCTGTCGGACCACTGTTCATGTCTTGTAGGCTACGTTTGGTTTGGTGGGTCACAAGTTGCTCACAGTTCAGAGTTTTGAATTTAGATTCTACACAGAGAAACGAATGGTAATCACGAAACTGTAGTTGAAGACCAGTATTAGATTGAAACATGGTAGGCTTCCCTGTGGAAGTCACTAAAACCTGCATGTTTGAAATGTGCTTTCTTCAGAATCAACATACAGTCATACCTCATGTTGTGAACACTGCGGGTTACGCGTTTTCGGGTTGCGCTCTGCGCCAAACCCGGAAGTACCGGAATGGGTTACTTCCGGGTTTCGGCGCTCGCACATGCGTCGAAGCACTAAATTGCGCATGCGCCAAAGCACATGCGCAAATGCAACACTGCAGGTTGCGGACGCGCCTCCCGCATGGATTGCGTTCGCAACCCGAGCGTCCACTGTATTGCATGGAGAATCTCCACATCATAAGCCACCTATGCTATGTGTCTGCCATGAAGCCATGCTGTATACATAATGATTCCCAAATATTACATAGATAGGATGTAAAATTCCCAGAAAGTTTGAAAGGGGAAAACTTCTTTTTCTGCAGGCAGGGGAATGGAAATGAAAACCTATACAGTATTTATTTTATTTTCTAACCCAAACCTTTTACAGCTTTGGCAGCATTAAATGCGTAGTTTATAATATAGTTAGCATGTAAAATTGGTGTGTTCTTGAAATTTGCAGAGCAATCCTATATGTTTACACAGAAGTGAGACCTGCTCTATTTAGAGAAGTTTACTGCCTGGTAAACACACATATAATTGCTGCCTCAAAACTAGAATTGCCTTAGTTTGGGTAGGAGAGTGTCTGTGTCACAGCTGTTTCAAGGGGCAAGCGGAAAGGTTGACCACAAAAGTGGGGTCAGCTCGTAAGGGCAGCAGGTGTATGAATCCGTTTGTTTTTTTCTTTATTTATTTCCAAAACTTAGATCAAAGGTCACCAGAACAGGATCCGTTGTAGCAGTTGAAATGTATGCAGTACATAGTGGAACCTGCTAGACAGTTGGACATCTGGGAGTTAAGAGACTGGGGCTGTAGTCCTATGCCCACTTGCCTGGGAGTAAACCCCACAGGACACAACAGGACTTACTTCTGAGTCAAAATGTATAGGGCTGCGCTGAAAGTTAGGTGTCATACAGGGTCGATTGGCATAACCTGGGGACACTTCATTCATTGTATAGCTGGTTTGCGTGCCCTACAAATGCAGGATTGTGAGACATCCTAGAGTAGATATTTTGTTTTATCTATATTTTGTTGAAGGGAGCAGTCCAAGCCCAAGGTCCACCAGGGATGAGGAGAGTTGGGAATAGGCAGGTCTCAGGCTGAGCTTGGGCTCAGTTGGAACTGAGTCTTGCATCCTGGCTCGGCTGAAGATATGCCATCAAAAAGAGGGGGAAATAGAATAAAAATCAAAGCACGGTGGTCCTCCATCTTACCTTAACTTGGGGATCAGTCATAGCCACCTGAGCTGAGGCTGGGTTAAGTCCTGAAAAGGGGGCATTCTGGAGGTTTTTTTGGGGGGTGGGCATGACGGGGCAGGGGAGACTTACTCCTGTTCCAAACATGACCTAGCAACCCATCAGAAGTTAACACTGGCCAAAAGGGTGGCGCAAGTCCTAAACTGTTTTGAAGGCTTGTTTTCCCTCTGCCAGGATCTGGCCAGCTCAACTAGCAGCAGAGGCAGCTTTAGGGTAGCATGACCAGTGCCACACTGCAGGAAGCACCACAACAATTGTGCAGAACGGAGCACGAGAGGCTGGCTGGGTGTTTGTGTCAAAATTTAGCATCGCACAGGGTGCTGCTGAAAATTTGGAGCCCAAAGTCTGCCGCTACTGGTGATCAAAGATTGGAATAGGGGCAGGTTCCACCAGCATAATTTACCCTAGCATCAATTATTCCGGCTTCCTTTACTTCAGATTACTCTGCCCTTCCATCAGTGTCTTAGAATAGAATCATAGAATCATAGAGTTGGAAGAGACCACAAGGGCCATCCAGTCCAACCCCCTGCCAAGCAGGAAACACCATCAAAGCATTCCTGACATATGGCTGTCAAGCCTCTGCTTAAAGACCTCCAAAGAAGGAGACTCCACCACACTCCTTGGCAGCAAATTCCACTGTCGAACAGTTCTTACTGTCAGGAAGTTCTTCCTAATGTTTAGGTGGAATCTTCTTTCTTGTAGTTTGAATCCATTGCCCCATGTCCACTTCTCTGGAGCAGCAGAAAACAACCTTTCTCCCTCCTCTATATGACATCCTTTTATATATTTGAACATGGCTATCATATCACCCCTCAACCTTCTCTTCTCCAGGCTAAACATACCCAGCTCCCTAAGCCGTTCCTCATAAGGCATTGTTTCCAGGCCTTTGACCATTTTGGTTGCTCTCCTCTGGACACGTTCCAGCTTGTCAGTATCCTTCTTGAACTGTGGTGCCCAGAACTTCAGGGTGTTTTTTAAACACCAAATAAGTAAAACAGTGGCACATGCATACAAAGCAACCAGCGGACAAGAGCGCGCTTGAAGTCAGAGAGTAAGACAGTAAAAATGTTCTAAAATGCCTGACTTAATGAAGAAGTGTTTGTGTGGTGCCTTTAGCGACAGTGAAGCTGGCAAGGTATTTCATAGGTGCCAAGAAAAGTTTGTCCTTCGCTTCGCAGCAGAACAGCCTTGGTTGCCCCGAGTGATGACCTCTATCCGAGAAGAGATGGGGGAAGTACAACCTTGTTGGTTTTGCTTTCAGTGGCTTTTGAGAACATTGACCATGGTGTTCTTCTGCAGCGACCCAGGGAGGTGGTAGTTGAAGGTATTGTGTTTCAGTGGTTGCACTGCTATCTGCAAGGTTGCTTCCAGAAAGCAGCACTAGGAGATTGTTGCTCAGCAACGTGGGGCTGTGGGGGTCCCAGAAGAGGTCTGTTCTGTCTCCTGTGCTGTTCGGCATCTATCTGAAATTCATGGGAGCTGTCGTCTTGGGATTTGGAGCATGGTGCCATCTGAGTCAGGAGAAACTCGGGAGGTGTTAGACCGGTGTCTGGAGGCAGTGAAGGGCTGGGTGGGAGCTAATAAACTGAGGATGAATTCTGATAAGATGTAAGTACTGTGGGTGGGTGGGTGGGGGGAAGGTGGTTCCCATGTCTGGGAATTATGTGTAGAACCTGTTCTGGGAGGGGTTCCACTCCCTCTGAAGGAACAAGTTCATAGTCTGGGTATACTCCTGGATTCCAGCCTCAAATGGCTTCTGTGGCTGGAAGTGCTTATGTGCAACTTCAACTAATTCACTAGCTATGGCCATTCCTAGATTGAGATAGCCTGGTCTCAGTTGTCCATGCCCTGATTACCTTCTGCCTAGATTACTGTCATGCGCTGTATGTGGGGGCTGTGTGGAAATTGTCAGACTATACAGCAGGTTAAGTGAAAGTGATTTGCCCAAGGCCACCCAGTGGACATCATGGCACCAAAAAGAAAGAAAGAAAATAGAATAAAAATCAAGGCACTAAGGTCATGTCAGCATCATCCAGGCCTAGCAAGTCAACAACCTTCAAACAGAAAAAGAGTATCTTAGCACATGACTAGTCAGTGGCCTGACCTTTCTAGCCGGTTGCTGTTAAAGGTCAACAGAAGTATATTTAATGCAGGCTTTTCCTGTTCTAGGAGAATTACCATGGAAACGATAGGTGCCCAGGAAGTATTGTAATGTGGGTTGCTTTCTCTAGTCTGGAGATGGGCAGTTTCAGGACTTTGGGCAAATGCAGCCCTCTAGGCCTTTCTGGGTTCTCTATCTGGCCCTTGGGCCCCCTCCCGAACCGCACCAGGCCTGCTCTGAATCCTTTGCCTGCCTGGAATGTGCTCTTGAACTCTGAGAATGCCTTTTGCCTGAATGGAGGACTGAGATGTTTGGTATTCCCATGAGGGCAAAGGCACAGCTCTTTGCAAGACCCAGTGGCCTGTGGGCTAGATTCCCCATGACTGGTCTACACTGCAGGATTTTAGACACAGGGCATTCCCAATGCTACATAGAGATGCTGGGGATTGAGCTGTCTGGAAAGGACACGTTCTCTCACTGAGCTGTGCTCCATATGCACCAGAAACATTAGGAAATGGAGCATCTAGCTATACAGTTTCAGATCCATAAAGGGTAAAGGGACCCCTGACTATTAGGTCCAGTCGTGTTCACCTCTGGGGTTGCGGCGTTCATCTCGCGTTACTGGCCGAGGGAGCCGGTGTCCAGCTTCCGGGTCATGTGGCCAGCATGACTAAGCCGCTTCTGGCGAACCAGACCAGCGCACAGAAACCTTCCCGCCAGAGCGGTACCTATTTATCTACTTGCACTTAGACGTGCTTTCAAACTGCTAGGTGAGCAGGAGCTGGGACTGAGCAATGGGAGCTCACCCCGTCGCAGGGATTTGAACCGCCGACTTTCTGATCAGCAAGCCCTAGGCTCAGTGGTTTAACCCACAGCGCCACCCGCGTCCCATAGGAACGCTGCTTATCCCAGGTCTGGCTGTTTGTCCTTGTGGGCTGGCTGGCATTGTCTACTCCTGACTGGCAGTAGCTGTCCAAGGTAGCGGTTGGGGATCCTTCTTGATCCTTTTAACCGACAGTGATAGATACTGAACCTGAGACAGTTATCATGTATAGCATGTGCAATGTCACTCAGCTGTGGTTCCTGCCCACTTTTTCAGAGAGTCAAAGCTGGCATGGGATAGAAGCATCATTCCTTGCATCTTCCACTCTTACCGAGATCACTGCCACCTGCTGGAAGGTTTGCAAAATAAATAAATAAACAAATGTTTTGGTTTTTTTTGCATCTTTTGCAAAACCTGTTTGGCCAGAGATGGCAGTGGGAGAAAACAAACAAGAACATTCATAGTGGTGTCTTCATTGTTGCCACCTCCAGCTGTCTGAGTGTATTGTCTGCCTT